>NC_140582.1:520323681-520898681 GCF_964204655.1 Triturus cristatus | reverse complement strand
TAGATAGATAGATAGATAGATAGATAGATAGATAGATAGATAGATAGATAGGGCGGGAGACAGAGATAGATAGGGCGGGAGACAGAGATAGATAGGGCGGGAGACAGAGATAGATAGATAGGGCGGGAGACAGAGATAGATAGATAGATAGATAGATAGATAGATAGATAGATAGATAGATAGATAGATAGGGCGGGAGACAGAGATAGATAGATAGATAGATAGATAGATAGATAGATAGATAGATAGATAGATAGATAGATAGATAGATAGATAGATAGATAGATAGATAGATAGATAGATAGATAGATAGATAGATAGATAGATAGATAGATAGATAGATAGATGGATAGATAGATAGGGCGGGAGACAGAGATAGATAGATAGATAGATAGATAGATAGATAGATAGATAGATAGATAGATAGATAGATAGATAGATAGATAGATAGATAGATAGATAGATAGATAGATAGATAGATAGATAGATAGATAGATAGATAGATAGATAGATAGGGCGGGAGACAGAGATAGATAGATAGATAGATAGATAGATAGATAGATAGATAGATAGATAGATAGATAGATAGATAGATAGATAGATAGATAGATAGATAGATAGATAGATAGATAGATAGGGCAGGAGACAGAGATAGATAGATAGATAGATAGATAGATAGATAGATAGATAGATAGATAGATAGATAGATAGATAGATAGATAGATAGATAGATAGATAGATAGATAGATAGATAGATAGATAGATAGGGCGGGAGACAGAGATAGATAGATAGATAGATAGATAGATAGATAGATAGATAGATAGATAGATAGATAGATAGATAGATAGATAGATAGATAGATAGATAGATAGATAGATAGATAGATAGATAGATAGATAGATAGATAGATAGATAGATAGATAGATAGGGCGGGAGACAGAGATAGATAGATAGATAGATAGATAGATAGATAGATAGATAGATAGATAGATAGATAGATAGATAGATAGATAGATAGATAGATAGATAGATAGGGCGGGAGACAGAGATAGATAGATAGATAGATAGATAGATAGATAGATAGATAGATAGATAGATAGATAGATAGATAGATAGATAGATAGATAGATAGATAGATAGATAGATAGATAGATAGATAGATAGATAGATAGATAGATAGATAGATAGATAGATAGGGCGGGAGAGATAGATAGATAGATAGGGCGGGAGAGATAGATAGATAGATAGATAGATAGATAGATAGATAGATAGATAGATAGATAGATAGATAGATAGATAGATAGATAGATAGATAGATAGATAGATAGATAGATATGTGTGCATCCCGGGTCTGGAGGCTCAGTGGATGAAGGCGTCCGCTGCAGTGGCCTGTGTTCAACCTCATGGTCATAGGTTTTTTTTGCTCTAGCCCCACCCCCTCCCCCACTGGCCCCGCCCCCACCGGTGCGGCCCTCAGCCAGAAACCACACTGTAAATTTGGCCCCCGAGAGAAAGTTTGTGAGTACCCCTGGAATAGTACATTTAATTACTCTGCTATCCACCACTTACCTTAGTTTTGCTGTCACTGCAGTGGGAATAGTAATTTTTACCCCTCCCCTATCCAACACTTTCCCTACTGTTGCACTCGCAGGGGTTGGAATAGTAAATGTAATTCCTCCATTATCCAACATTTACCCTACTTTTGCTCTCACTGCAGTGGAAATAGTAACTTTGACCGCTCTACTATCCAACAATTTCCCTACTGTTGCACTCTTTGTAGTGGGAATAATAAGTTTTGCACCTCTGCTATCTAGCACTTTCCCGACTGCGCACTCACTGGAGTGGGAATAGTAAGTTTTTACTCCTCCGCTATCCAACACTTCCCCTATTGTTGCACTCACTGGAGTGGGAATCGTAATTGTTGCCCCTTCACTAACCACCGTTTTCCCTACTGTTTCACTTACTGGAGTGGGAACAGTAATTTTTACCCCTCCGCTATCCAACATTTCCCCTACTGTTGCATTCACTGGAGTTGGAATAGTAAATTTAATTACTCTGCTATCCAACACTTACCCTAGTTTTGCACTCACTCCAGTGGGATTAGTAATTTTTACCCCTCCGCTATCCAACACTTTCCCTACTGTTGCACTCACTGGAGTTGAAATAGTAAGTTTTGCTCCACTGCTATCCAACACTTTCTTTACTGTTGCACTCACTGGAGTGGGAATAGTAATTTGAACCCGTCCGCTATCCAACATTTTCCCTACTGTTGCATCCACTGTAGTTGGAATAGTATATGTAATTACTCCGCTATCTAACACATACCCTACTGTTGCACTCTTTGGAGTGAGAATATAACATTTTACCCCTCCCCTATCCAACAATTTCCCTACTGTTGCACTCTTTGGAGTGGGAATAGTCAATTTAATTATTCTGCTATTCAACACTTTCCCTACCGTTGCACATATTGTATTGGGAAATGTAAGTTTAACTTTTTTTTAAATAGTTTAATGTTTTATAGAATGTTTTTTTATTTTAAATTATTGATATATCTTTTTCATATAATTTTAAAGCTTAAAAATTCAATAAAGATAATAGTTAATACCATTTTTTAAAGTAAATATATGTATATGTATAAATTATTATGCTTGTGTGTTTATATGTTTTGAATTATGTTTATTTGTTATATTTAGTTAAAATGTATATTAAATGTTATTTATTTTGTTAACAATAATATCAATATGTAATATATGTACTACACATTATTTTATTATATATATATTTTTTAGGCCTGGGTGGTAAATTCCGTTCTGCTTGCGGAATGTTTTGCTTGTTCACGTTCTCAAAATGCGTGTTCGCGAGGTGTTTCCCCCGGAGCACGCAAACAGTGTTCACGAACAGGAAAAAAGCATTGCGAAAAGCAATTCCGCGTGTTCGCGGAATTTCTGCATGCTTGCGGAGATTTTTTACTGTTTCGCAGAGCTTTGCGGAGCGCAACTACGCAATTCCGCCCACCCCTAATTTTTAAATCGATATTCTTTTGCATCTATTTTTTTTACCTCAATATTTTTGATTCAATATTTTTGTACTTACCTATTAAGGTATTGGAGTCAATATTTTTGCAGTCGATATTTTTTTTTTGATATTTAGAACATCAATGTTTGTTACATTGATATTCTGTCAGTGAATACTCACACACCTACTCACTCACCCATAGGATCAATCACACAGCCACTAACTCACTCATACTCATACAGTTATACACACACCCACTAAGATATTCATACAGATATTAACACATAATCACTAACCTACACAGTCACTGACACAAGCACACACTTATCCATAAAGCCACTCTCACAATCAATCACTCACTCACAGATGTAGTCACTCATATACTCCAACACTCACCTATACTGCATTTGACATATGCAGTTACTCACCCATATACCACTGACACATCCATTAATTTACCCACATAGCCATACATGCAGTCAGTCACCCATACAGACCCTCACAGACACACACACTAACCCATACAGCCACTGGCTCACCAACTCATTCATCCATGCAGGCATTCACACACACCCTTGACCACCCACAGAGACACTCGTACACCCATAAAGGTGCTCACACAACCACTCAATAACCCATGCAGCCACTCATGTACCCACTCACCAACCCATGCTGCCACTTGGACACCAACTGACAGACTGATACAGACATTCACACACCCTAGTCACTCTCCCACACATTCGCTGAGACCCCTAATCACTCACTTATACAGTCAGTCATGCACCCTCTGAATCATCCATACAGGCACTCATACACCCACTGATTCACTAATATACCTTGGTATATATATTTAAAACACATAAACTTTTTTTAAACACTCACAGTGACTGGATGATGTCATCAGTGATGTGATTTGAGATGTCATCAGTGATGTTATCAGTGATGTCACTGACCATGTAATGAGTGATGTAATATGTGAGGTCAAAAGCAGTGCATTGTGGGGGCAGGAGTTATAGTTAGCTCACTAACTATAATGGCTGAATTTCTTTGGTTTTTTATGAGTGAAGCATCAGCCTAACTAGAATGTTCCTGTAACCATGTTTTTTTCAGTGAACATATATAATAATGCCTACCTACTTTCCATAGGAAAAGTGTTTTTTGACCTGCCTATATCTTTGGCTCCGGTTGAAGAATCTTCCCAAAATTTTCCCAAAAAGGTTTCATAGTAAGTCTTGTTTTCCAAGGCACATTTCAGGGTGATCTGCTAACCTCCCGGGGTATTATGCTCAAACAATGAGGGGGGCCACGTGAACCCCCCTGCAGTGCCAGGGGTCACCATCTCCCAGAGTTTTAATTTTAATTAATGCAGGGGCCACGTAAACCCCCTGCAGCCCTAGGAACTGCCACCTCCCCAGGCTTAAGTAAAATATAATGTGGGGGCCCCCTGCAGACCCAGGGATCATCACCTCCCTGGGGCAAGATTGAAGAAAGAAGGGGGGCATGTGGCTCCCCTCCCAGTGCCATTGATAGCCTAGGGACCCCCACCCCTCCAGGCCGTCGCCTACTATGTATGTGCGTGCCCACCCCTAGACATAGTTGGTGGGAACTTTACCACTCCAGCCAAGCCATAGGCAAACTTTGTTTGCTTCTAGCACGCAAGAACATAAAAAATGCTCTTGCTTGCTAGAAGTGGAGTAAAATTGCTTTTGCACAGAGGGAGCTGCATGTTTAGCAGCTCTCTATGTGTAAAAGCAATGCGGGCTCCCACAGGAGGCGGGGAGCTGGCAGTGAACACAGGGTCCTTCAGGCTCCCCCACAGTACATTACTGGTTAGTGGGTGCCCTGGGTGGGACCCCGGAGTATCTTTGGAATTTAACTAGGAGTTGCTGGTGCTTCCTTCACTTCACCAGGGGCGTAACATTTAAGTTGGATGCTGCTTTGAGCTTCTTAGAAGTTTGTCAGGTCCTGTAGGACACATGAATGTTCACTGATGTCAAACGGCATTTCTGCTGTGACTGTGCTGGACTGTCAAGGTCTGGAACCCACATCTTAACCCCATACAGGATCTCATAGGGAGTCTGACCACCCAGAGATTTTCTAGGCAGATTGTTGTGGGCTCTCTGGACTGGTGAACCCAACTGGAACTTGAATCTAATACCCTAGCTGTTAAAGACTGCTTTAAGTCACAGTTCTTCCTCTCCACTATAACATTTCCCTCAGGATGCTAGGGTGAAGAATATTGCACAGGCTCACCTAATTTTCTCATGCTGCCTCTGTAAGCATTAGAGGCGAACGCCAGACCCTGGTCTGAATGGAATGCGTCTACTGCATTAATCCCAATAAAGACTTCCACGTCTTTATGACAGTTCGGGCATCAGCTGATCACTGTGGCCCTAAACATAGGAATGGAGAACAGGAATCCCCTTCCCCCAAGATGTATTTGTAAGACTCATCTGAATGTAAAGATCCACAGTGATCCAAATAAACTCAAGCTAGAGGCCTATCTGAGATCAATAGAGGTGTCTGCTGTGGGCGAGCTATGATGGAAACGTTCATCTGCTGCAGATGTCGCATTTAAGGATGAAGTCCTGGGTCTGTTTGTAGAGACCTGGCCATCAATAGCTTTGCGGTAATAGAGAAATTGTGCCAGCCATCCATGCGTGAGCAGATGCTAGGCCCTCATGTTCTGCTAGGATTAACCCTAACCTGCAATCTGTATTAGGCCTTAATCTATCCCACACTCCAGAAATATGAGCAAATGGAATGTTTTGTGCACTTAACTGCTCGGAGTATTTTGTTGGAAAGCCTTTTGGCAAGAGGGTGCAATCACGAGCAGCGTTTACACCGGTCATGATGCCTCCATTTATCCTCGTACTAGAACAAGTAATTGCAGTGATTACAGCAGTTTGCACTGTTTCTTATATGGCTTCACATGCAATGTGTATTCCTACCCGCTGATGACTCAATGTGTGCATCACATGAGTCAGTGGTAAACATGCTTTTAGTTTGACCACCTGTCCCCAAAGCAGCTTGTGCTTTATCGTGTACCCTTTGGAATCTCTGAATCCATTCTGACTCCAGTAGTGTAAGTATTCTTTGTAAGGCTGAACACATGAATACTAATCACACACTATCGGCGTGGGGAATTTAACTAGGAGTTGCTGGTGCTTCCTTCACTTCACCAGGGGCGTAACATTTAAGTTGGATGCTGCTTTGAGCTTCTTAGAAGTTTGTCAGGTCCTGTAGGACACATGAATGTTCACTGATGTCAAACGGCATTTCTGCTGTGACTGTGCTGGACTGTCAAGGTCTGGAACCCACATCTTAACCCCATACAGGATCTCATAGGGAGTCTGACCACCCAGAGATTTTCTAGGCAGATTGTTGTGGGCTCTCTGGACTGGTGAACCCAACTGGAACTTGAATCTAATACCCTAGCTGTTAAAGACTGCTTTAAGTCACAGTTCTTCCTCTCCACTATAACATTTCCCTCAGGATGCTAGGGTGAAGAATATTGCACAGGCTCACCTAATTTTCTCATGCTGCCTCTGTAAGCATTAGAGGCGAACGCCAGACCCTGGTCTGAATGGAATGCGTCTACTGCATTAATCCCAATAAAGACTTCCACGTCTTTATGACAGTTCGGGCATCAGCTGATCACTGTGGCCCTAAACATAGGAATGGAGAACAGGAATCCCCTTCCCCCAAGATGTATTTGTAAGACTCATCTGAATGTAAAGATCCACAGTGATCCAAATAAACTCAAGCTAGAGGCCTATCTGAGATCAATAGAGGTGTCTGCTGTGGGCGAGCTATGATGGAAACGTTCATCTGCTGCAGATGTCGCATTTAAGGATGAAGTCCTGGGTCTGTTTGTAGAGACCTGGCCATCAATAGCTTTGCGGTAATAGAGAAATTGTGCCAGCCATCCATGCGTGAGCAGATGCTAGGCCCTCATGTTCTGCTAGGATTAACCCTAACCTGCAATCTGTATTAGGCCTTAATCTATCCCACACTCCAGAAATATGAGCAAATGGAATGTTTTGTGCACTTAACTGGTCGGAGTATTTTGTTGGAAAGCCTTTTGGCAAGAGGGTGCAATCACGAGCAGCGTTTACACCGGTCATGATGCCTCCATTTATCCTCGTACTAGAACAAGTAATTGCAGTGATTACAGCAGTTTGCACTGTTTCTTATATGGCTTCACATGCAATGTGTATTCCTACCCGCTGATGACTCAATGTGTGCATCACATGAGTCAGTGGCAAACATGCTTTTAGTTTGACCACCTGTCCCCAAAGCAGCTTGTGCTTTATCGTGTACCCTTTGGAATCTCTGAATCCATTCTGACTCCAGTAGTGTAAGTATTCTTTGTAAGGCTGAACACATGAATACTAATCACACACTATCGGCGTGGGGAATCCGTATTCTCAAGTGGTAGAATTAGAGCTTTTAGTTCGGCTAGCTGAGTTTGTCAATCACCAAGTGACTGCACGTGGGTTTTATGAAGGTGGAAATCTCCATACTGCATCCAAACCTTTACTGCTGCACAAGCTGCAGAGTATTTGTGCTTCGTCCCTACGGCAGGCTGAACATAACCATCATTATAGATGATGTAATCATACTGAACTAGAGGCATGACTTTATTGGGCAAAGGATGTTCATGTTCATATTGGAGATATGCTTGTGTTTGTAGTGTAGAGTCAAATATGTAATCTGAATCTGTTGCTGTCAGTGAGTTTGCCCATTGTATCAATCTTGGATATAAAGCTTTTGTATTTGGAATGCTGGCTTTTGTCACAGCCTCTACGGCTGTGACGGGAGTCACGCCAATGATCTTTCTCTCACTACAGCAGTCTGTATAGCCATCAGTATTTTTACTTTCAGTGCAAAACGCATATCTTCATTTGCATATTATTATGATTTATGTGCAATGGATACTGTTTCTCCTTTGCTGACTGTGACTTAGATGTTCTTTGATGTACCCACAATTATACGGATCACCAGGTATGTGGTGTCAACAAGTGTGTGTAAATGTTTTTAAGCTAGCATGTCAGCATGTACTGAATGTAGAATTTGTGTGTGTTCAGGTGTGCAATGTGAACTTGAAAATTCTGGACGAACCAAGTAGTAGAACGGCTTCACCCATTCTGCATAATCTGGAATGTAAGTTCTGCCAAAATTTAGGAAACCCAATATTGATTGGAGTTTTTTCAATGTGTTTGGTGGTTGTGAAAGCGCATACTTGTGCCTACACTTGGCAACTCGTATCCCAAGAACAGCACAATGCAAAAGGCAGTTTTTGACTTCTTGAAATTAAATTTGCAACTCATGTGAGCAAATCCCAAAACTAAGCAATCTGCTCTAGCCAAGTGAGTTGAAAAGTCATGATCCATCAAGTATATGTCATCGACAATACCTGGTTGTCGAAATTGTGTAAAAGTTCTGTCACCCAGGCTAAAAACAGCCCGGGCTATTCTTATACCCCTGGGGCAATTGACAGAACTGCTTTTAAGAACCGAGGGAGCTAAATGTGGTCAAGTACCTGTTTTCAGGTGCAATATTTTGGCAGAAAAATCCATTCAAGGTGTCCCATGTGGTTTTGATTTTCTTTCACACTATATTGTTCATTAGTGCCCTGCTGTGCACATTTTGTACAGCGAATGTGCATGTAGTGGTGTTCAGATTTCTGTAATCTAACACTAAACATGGTTTCATGGTCTGATCAATGGTCTGGTTTCATTACTGGACACTGTTCATAGGGAAGGTGCAACGTTCTGTTACACCTTGGTACTCAGGTTGTGAGAGTATCTTTTAACTTGTTTTTTTGCCTCATGTTTAATGGGATATTGTCTTTGTGGTTGTGGGGTAGGGGTGGGCGGAATTTGCGAAATTCACTTTCGCAAATTATCGCGAAAATGTTTAAAATCTCCGCGGAAATATCGCAAAGATGCAGAAGTTTTTTTCCCGCCCGTTCGCGGTATTTTCTGCGTAGACGCGGCTCGCCAGCTTACCCATGCGGCTGCTTGCGGGCGCGGCCATCTTGTTTTCACTTGTCTCGCGGTGCATGATCGCGAGAAGAAAGACATGATCGCGTGACGCATGACGTTACTGCGGGCGCGAACTGTCGCGAGACAGCGCGAATGGCTACCAACAATCCAACATCTCGTGGAGAACGCGACCGGATCGGGAAAAACTGTCGGCGAACGCGGGGATTCAGGTAAGGCGATCGCGCGTACGCGAGAAAGTATTATTTTACAGCGCGAGCAAGAAACAAATTATCGCTAAGCTGCAGAATGCGGAAATGTTGACATTTTCGCGCTTTCCGCGGAACGCGAAAATGCCAAATTATCGCAATTTCCGCGAACGGAACGGAATTTTGGCCAAGGCCTATTGTGGGGTGGACCTCACGGGTATGATGAGATAAGGGGATCCATCAATCGAACCCACATGGTTGCGGTATAATGCTGGAACTTGCACTAAGGCATTCTCCTTGGCGTATGAATGTTTAATCGTATTTGGAAAGAGGTGGGAAAAGGCATGTAAAATTACATTTTACCCTTTAGGGCATTCCTGAACAAACTCCAGTGGCCAATCTTTTTCAGCCAAGAGAATGTCATGGCCACAAGACATGTTCTCCCAAAAGAGAACATTTATGATACGTGGTATATGCCCATCCATCTGGAGTTGTAATTCATATAATTGACTAGAGACACTCAGTCACCTGTCTAGTGTTTCCACCTGGATGTAGTCACTCATTGCTACTGCCGCCAGACACTCCATAAGTTTCAGACAAACTATTGTTACTTTTGCCTTGCTGTCCAGCATGGTCAGAGCCCTCTCCCCTTCGGGAGCAGTGTCTCCTCAATATCCGTGGCATGCTTGACTTTAATGTCAGATTCCTTCTTCTTTTCAAATTGAGGCTTGGACTGTTTAGGTTACCTTCCTTTTAGGTCTCGCCTAGCGTTGCAGCGCGAATGCGCTGCCATCACTTTGTGAGGCATGCAGTATACAATATAGTGTGGAAGCTCCGCTCACTCTCCGGCCCATCTTCTTCATTGGCTTAGGTTATAAATGCTGCCTTCCAATAGGTTTTAAGCTTGTTAGTCGCTCCCCATGACAGCCATGTCAGTCATTTGTATCCTTCCATGGTTACTGGCCCCTTTACTCGAAACACTATTTTCTTCCCTGCGTGTCCCCTCCCGCCCCCTCCCGCAGTCTGTTACTTCTCTGCCCCCCTCTGACCCCCCTCCCGTTCGTGCCTTCCCACCCGCCACACTCCCGTTTCCAATGCAATAGGTCTCACGTAAATTTGAGTCCTATTGCATTGCAAATGCTTGTTTAAATTGTGAGCACTAGCACTATTTTGTCCCCGTGCCTCCCACAACTCCTCCCACCCCTCGCAGCTTAGTTTTTTAGCCCTCTGCTCATGGGCGCACAGCACTGTTTTCAGTTTGCTTAATCTGCTAGGTTGGTAGAGAGATGCGCTGTGCGCGTCATACGAAAGGAACTCACATTCGTTCTTTTTATGCCTAAAATGAGTAGTGCCTGACTCGAAAATGGCCGTCTACTTGGACCTATTTTACTTTGTTTAAGATGTAGTGTTGGTGAAATGTCACGCGAACAGGATTTTCTTTCGAAAAGCGAGATTTGCAGAGATGGAGGTGGATTAGGAAAGGAGTTGGGGTGATGGCAAGATCAGTAGAGTAACGAGCGGGCGAGATAATAGGATGTGGCCCTGGGTCGCCTCTGATTGGCTGCTGTTGAGCTGGTTCTGGCCCTGCTCAATTTGCTAACTTTTGATTCTGATTCTAAGTTCTCAAGTGCCCTGGGAAATGGACACCTTCTGCTGACGCTTCCTGTGTGCACCACCCGTCTGCCTCCAGGGTTTTGCTGTTGGTGTGGTCTCCTGCTCCACAGAGCTGCTGAACCTGTTCTGGTGAACAGGGTTCCTGAGCCAGCGCCGCCTCTGGAGCAGAGGCCATGGACCTGCCACTCTGTAATAAAAAAGCGGTGCCTTTCAAATGTGTGCATCGCCCGTCTGCCTCCAGGGTGCTGCTGTGGTCGCATGTGCCAGAAAGCTGCTGAGCCTGTTCTGCTGAACAGGCTACCAGAGCCAGCGTCGCCTCTGGGGCAGCAGTCATGGACCTGTCACTCTGAGTTATTGCCTGAAGAGTCAAGGACATGAATACAGGGTCCGGAATGGACACGTTTCAGTGACCATTTTTAAATATCAGCGGCTGAACGGGGTTCTCTCCTTTGCAGACTCCTGGATGAGCCTGTGTGTAAAGTTCAGAAAGGGCAGGTGCGTTCCATACATGCCGCTTTCTTATTACAGAATAACAGGTCCATGGCCTCTGCCCCAGAGGCGGCGCTGGCTCGGGGAGCCTGCTCAGTAGAACAGGTTAAGCAGCTCTCTGGAGCAGGCGACCACAGCAGCACCCTGGAGGCAGGCATTTGGTGCGCACATTCCAAATGCGCCGCTTTCTAATTGAATGTGGAAAAAAAGTTAAGGTAACCCAAGTCCTTTCTGCCTCTATTTCACATGCTTAACTTAGTCGTGCATTCCCTGTGTGTTTGATTTTTCCAGGGTGTTGTTACTGCTATATAAGACGTACTTTGAACTGAGGCTCCTGCAGATGTTTATAATGGGGAGGAATTGAGTTGTGACTGAAGGCAGTGTGAGTTGCTCTCTGGGCTGGTCAGTGGGTCAAAAAAGGTGTTCAGAATAGTGGCCATCCAATCCTTGGCCTCTCTGCAAAGCGCACAGGGCAGTGGTCACCTAGGCCAGATGCAGTTGAGATTCTATGCAAATGTGTGGGTAGGTTGGCACTCTATTGGAATTTTTTTAATACATTTCTAAGCCGTGCACTTTTAGGGACCACCCACTTTTTTAATCCCACTTAAAGCCATGACTGGGGTGTTAACTTGTCTGGGCCTGCTGCCTCTCCTGTTGATCACACATCCTCTTGAGATGAGGTCTTCCGGTTAGTGAAGGCTTGTGATGCTGTACCAGATGAAGGCCACTACAAATGCTTTAAATATCATCTTTGGTGTGGCCTTCCCTCCCAAACTGTGTCCCAAAACGGATCTAGTGAAGTCTGCTTAAGGGGAAAGTAAACTGAATAATCAGCAGCTCTGGTCATCTTGCACGTTGAGGGCCACTTGAGACCTGAGGAAGAGGGAGTGGCAGAAGCAAAACAGATGAGAAAACTGCCTTGCGCTAGTGCTTACAGAGGTCTTCACCCTGGTAGTGAAAATATGTCTGTCCTTTTCTCAGATCTTAAACTTGGAATGTCCATGTAGCAGCCTCAAAGGGGAGTCTATAGGGGGTCCTATCGACCAGGGAACCCAGTACTTGGTTTGAGACCATGTAGGGGCAACAAGGTCCTTGGTTGAGCAGTCGCAGCCTAGCACATGAGAATGTTGAGACCAAATATAGCATAACTCGTTTATTGCCCTCACAAGAAACTTAACTTTTCAGCTTAAGTCTGTAGCTATAAACATACTGGAGATTTTTTATAAAGTAACTTTATGGTCGGGCCCTTGTGCACTTACTTCCAGTTTGCATTTCCTAAACAGCGTCAACTCGAGCAGCTGGCAGGGCCATTGAATCATCACACCCCGGTAAATCCTTAAACCACATAAATAATATCATGGTAATTGGATGGAAAGATTTAAAGGGTAGATTGTTACTAGTGGTTTTTCTTTTGAGGTGGAAGGGGCATGGGCAGGTGGGTGCTCTTGCACAGCACAGCAGTACGCCAACATATACCCTACTTTATTTTGTTACCAATCTCTTTTTTTATGCAATGGCATATCTTTCAATGCTAATGTTTAAATGAAACTCTGTAGGTGCATGTACTTAATATAAAATCCTTACATCAGCATTGCTCTAACAGTAAAGCTGTAAACATTCCGAAAATATTAATTTCCGAACATTTACCAGAATTTACATTTGAGCAAGGCTTTGTAATGTGCGATAATGTGTTGGATGGCTAAATACTTACAAGATCCCAAAGGGGAGACCGATTGCATTGCAAATGCTTGTTTAATTATATAGTCAGAAGAGTGTTGTGAGACCTTCGGTTTTATGTACTCCTCAGATCTGCACTCAGATCATCCTCCTTACTCTGAGCATTTTGCGCATGACTCCTGAAAGGAGCAAGAGGAACGTGATTCAGTATACTGATTCCTATCAGACGTTTTAATAGAATCATGGTTACTCAAATTATAGCATTTTTCAGTGGACTCCTGTTGAGGACACGTACCCCGTGCTTTAGTCTTTTCATTATTTTTCTTTTTATCCCATTTCTATTTAGAAGACTGAGGCACCTGCTTCGTGTTATCCTTTTCAGAATTACCTATAATTTGTGGTTTGCTAGGTCTGGCTCCCAAATTATCGCTACCTATTGATCTATAGGTTTCCTTCATTATTTTAGGCAATTAACACTCCTGGGCTCCCGGAGCGCCACGTTTGAGTAGCTGGCGTACAGCCAATGCTGGTGTTTCCATTGCACCAAAGTTGGTCATCAGTTTCATCCCCAAATCAAGGGCAGGAGCAGCCCCTTACTCATTTTGGATCTGTTTAAGCACTTCCGACAAAACAGCTAATGAGGGTGTTCCGTGTCTTCTGGTATATACTGCAGCAACGTTTTGCCCCAAGTGACGCAGTCTTTCACCTGGGGGGCATTCCCATTGGCAGGCATTTTGAGAGAATTCTATGTTTTTCTTGGGATCGCAACTAGGAAAAATACTGCTTCAAGCTGACTTTTTTTTTGTGCAATCCAGAATGTAACATACTACCGTCTGACAAGAACCTTACCCATGTCTGCATTGATGCTCACTGAACCAATTTCAGGGGTAGCCAATTGTGATTGGGCATCTTGAGAAGCCCTTGCAGGATTTTCAGTCACTGTTCGCATTTCTTATTGTGTTAAACATCTGTATAATCTGACGAGATGTGGGTAAAGTGTAAGTAGCTCTGGTGTTGTCAGATTTGCTATATCTGATAGGGTGCATAAGAAGAAAAGGACTCTTGGCCTACTGCACACAGGGCCGGACTGGGAACCAAAACCGGCCCTGACAAAGTGCTCGGCTGGCTATGCTGCTAAAACGGCCCTGTAACAAAAACGGCCCCCAGGGGCCCAAAACTGGCCCCCACCCGTGCGGGGCACCAGGGGATTGCCCGGTGGCCGCTACGGCCAGTCCGGCCCTGACTGTATATGCCCACAACAGGAATCCCTTGTGCCTGCTATGAAAGCAGAACGGGACTCGGGTTTTCTGAGCGTGTTTAGGAAGACCAGTGTTAAGCTACCAACGGAAAATAAAGTGCTCAAAATCCCTTTGGAAAAGTTTACATTATAAGACACCAGCAACAGCTAAAAGAAGCACTCTTCCGGAGGAAGTGCACGACGTCTGCCCAATCAAATCATGTAGACATGGACCTTTTCTGTGATACTCACATAATTATTTGGAGATAGCTGGACGGTCAAGTCAGACCACATAAATCTTTCGACGGATGAACACAAAATATACGGTGCAGGGCCAAACAGTTTTTTCATGACACGCCCAACAATTACTGCAATGTAATACTAGCGTGGGACAACATAAATGAAAACAACCCTTAAGATGCATGTCACTGAAGCAACATGCAAGTATGTGAGCAAGTGCTGGAGACGCAAAAAGCGAAATATAGTTTGCTGGCTGAATCTAAAGCTGGAATTTATTTGACATTCTTAAAGCATATTCAATCAATGCGTTGCAACGATAGATCTCATCTGTGTAGGGGGCATTCCTGCTATGAAAGCAATATTTGTGGCATGCAACAATAACTATCCCATTTACTTCCTGCCGCGTCATTACAGACTCGTTTCTGTGGGAGTGAATAAAAGAGAAATCAAAATAAGCATCTGCAAAAGCAAGCCCGCATTGTGCAACAAAAACATTAATTGGGTGTTGCTAGGCACTTCACCGTGAGTGATTGCGCCTTCTTTGAAAAATATTTCTGTAAAAAGACAAATGTGAAGATAATGACAGATGCAAAAAGGCCGATAGCCATAGAGGCATGGGGGTGTTTTGAGTAGATATTTTTCCTGCCTTCACGTGGCGGATGAATATCTACTCCAAGTGCTCTTTTTTTTTTTTTTTTTTAACTCAGAGAGGATTCACAGCCCCCAGTTTCCAAAGAAAAGTGACATTCAGCAAAACGTACTATGCGCAAGTTACCATCTTTGAATGTGCTTTTCTGCTCATTCACACTCATCACTGTGCACGATTAGCAATTCGTGTGCCATGTGTAAGATGTTGTGTGAGAACCAGGGATAGGATGGACATCGACATTTTGCCCATAAACAACACAGTCCATATTATCAAGCCCGTGTCAGGAATGTCCCATCAGACCTAAATCCCTAGTCCTAAATTGCACTTGTTCCTGCTAAAATGCACTCTGCCCACCAGAAATGCATGTCCTTACTGTAGTTTACTAGTCCAACTTATATTAATGCTTAATATATAAACTCTTGTCCTGTAAGTTAGGGAGTCAATAGTTTAATATGAAAGATGTTTCAGCCTAAGGGGCATATTATCAAGAAACGGTGTTAAAATTATCGCCGCTTTAGCGGCAGAAAACTGCCGCTAAGCGGCGATAATGGGCTTGATAATATGCCCTGGAGAAATCCTATAGAAGCCCATGTTCTGGTGCGAACATAGGCTTCTATGGGAATTCTCAAGGGCATATTATCAAGCCCATTATTAAAGCGGCGATAATTTTAACGCCGTACTTGATAATATGCCCCTAAGTAAGTTCAAATCCTCGTAAAAAACAGAGAAGCTGTTCTCTTACCGTTACTAACTTCACATAGTAGTTATTGTGGTTGCACAGGCTTTCCCATGGGTATAATTTAAATAACACTCTACATTCAAATCTGTAAAACGTTAAACTAAACCTTTGTGCATAGTCTTCTGAAGATGTTTGAGACGTTAGGGACAACAGATGTTTTAAAGTATCACTATGGGCCAGTGTTTAATTTGTGATAGAATTAATGCCAGTGCCCAAAGTTCTGCTCGGAAGCCCACAGCCAGTGCAATTACATGTTACCTCGTCCAATACTACGGCTCCTAGTCTTGAATCCAACTCAGGCCTTTTAAGACTACCAGACTCTCCCTGTCCCTTTCATCTCACTCTTGTGATCACCTACATTCTCCCTTTATTACGGGGTTTCCACCATTCCATTCCTTCATCTTTCTGCTTTTTTCCCCCTCAGTGAATGTTTGATGCGGAAAAAGTAAGTGCCAGTCCCCAAAACTGAGAGCTGATGCCCCCCCCCTTTGCTCAAATTAAGCATGGCTAAAGAGCCAGCTGCCTTGCAATATAGCAAATGATTATCAACTAAGGGTGATATTGCAGTGAGTCTGAACTCTAGGAGTATTCAACATTTAGGCACCGATTGCCAGAGGTTAAATAGTTTCCGGACTCAACTGGTTGCTAAAGTATACAATATCCAATTAAACATGCCTCAAAATGTGGGCAAAATCATACATTATTTGTGCTTCATATCTGGCTTTAAGTACAGTTAAGGCGGCCTTCGTAGACCGTTCCACATAACTTTTAAAGGTCAAAAGTCAGCCTAAGGGTGAGATATGGTTATAGCTGACTGGCTAGACGTGCCTTCTAATTCATATTGGTATAATTAATAACAGCAAGTTATGGATAAGTAATGACCAGGTTTATTTTGGTGTAGTTAATGGGCCAGATGAAGCAAGAGTGCTTCCTTGCAAAAGCCATAGTTTCAGTTTTCTCAATATTGAGTAAGAATATTGTCCAGACAAAAAGAGTGCTATAACTCCATTACTATTTGAGGAACAATGGAATTCGACGCAACCAACATCTGGTCACCTGTATAGGATAAACCACTATTTTCAATCCACCAACTTGGAAGGGTTTGGCTTTCCCAAAGGGCAGATAAATACAATAAAAATAAAAGAGGAGCTAGGATACTTCCCTCTTTAATCCTATTTTCCATCACAAGTTTAGGAATGTGTTCTCCTCTACCCAGTGAAGTAACCCTTATCCCGGTGTAAGTCAATTATAATGGGTAACAAGTTGTTGTCTTGTGCCCATGAATTAAGTCTGTTCTATAAGGGCAGCCACTCCATGCAGTCAAGTACTGTGCTATGTCCAAAATAGCATATACAAACTTGACGTGAAATGCGGTGTAGCCCTTTATAGGCTAAAATGTTGAGGGCAGAATATTTACCATGGCTGACACAAACATCAATGCTGCGAGCTCTTCTAGGATCATTTTAGTACACATCACCCCTTCAGAATCTAACAAATCTATTAGAAGAACGTTTTTGGGCTACTTGGTCAGTGCCTTTTTAATTATCAGTTGTAAAATATACCCCCCTTATGAGTAAAGACTTACACAGGACTCCTACTCCATTATGTTGTTGAATAGTGCCAACAGCATCTTTATTTATCTTGCCAGATCTTCAGTTGGTCTAAACAATTTTCAGATTTTACTGCAGGGGCAATCTGTTCAGCAGCTCATTTGACCCAGGAACGTTGATCCTATTAAACCATTAAGGGTTCTGAATTTTCCCTCGTACATACGTGTGTACCATGATCATACTATGAAGAGTATGCAAAGTGCTACTCAGAATCGCACTTGTGCTTATCCCGGCCACTGAAATTATGCGATTTTGCGTCAGCTGCATTTTGATGGCATAATTATAGATTTGCTGAATTTGCCTCTTGATCTAGCATCTAATACATAATCGGCAGATTTTAACAAAAAAAAGGTTCTAGCTCAAATGGATAAAAAGTTACTAAAACTTTGTCAACATGTTCGTGCACAGTTGAAGGTCCTTCGCAAAAGTTAACTGGTCATCTTTAAATTGTTTATTTCTGTATTTTATGTTAAACTAGCACTTTGCTCACATTGGAAACCCATATGTAAAAAATACAAAATATTTAGGTATTACATTAAAACTATGTGACCCACTATGCCACATAATTTGCCTTTTCTTGCCACATAATCTAGTCACCTGTGCCGTTACATAATTTAGTCACCTGTATCGCTTAAGTTGGTGGCCACCTGACGCATAACTACAATGGCCCGAGCCGTAACCCAAACACCACCAAAAATGCAGTGCTCCTCCCAATGTAAAAAAAATCAATTGGGTCCCACAGAACGACAAACTTACTTTTTCATCATTATTCCATAACATTGGACAATCTAAACATATTTAACAATTCAAACATTTAAGTTATGTTCAGCTATTCCTTTTTTTAAAAAATGTAAATGCCTGATTGAAACTATGCTATGAGGACACTGGTCTCCTTGAAGTGTAAATGTATCCACAGTGTGATCTTTTATCAGAAATAGGAGGGAGGGACTTTGAAGATTATTCGGAGCCCCCTCAACACCTATTTTTAGCCAAGACATCAGGGAGAAATTGTATTACTGATGGCCCATTACAGAGTGACTCATTGCCTTTTTTCTTCACTAAAACACAATGCTGTTTTCAGCATTATACTTCTCTTGGCCAGTGCCGGGAGCCCCCTAACAAGAATTCAGGACTCCCAAGGAGGCTTCCCTCTAGTTTGAAGTCTTCTGTCCTAAACCCTGATATAGATCTCACAATTCAATTTTAAAGTATTACCTAAAAGAACCAAGAGCTGCTTTTCATTTTTTTTTAAAAAGGGTCTTCTGGTGGCAGCTTCTCCAAAGTATTTTGAAGAAGCATTATCCCCAACACCTTACCTTTGACAAATTGATTTTGTGTTACTATTGATTTTATTCTTTGTTGTGTTTTATCGTTCTTTCTCATTATCATGTGTGTAATGCTGTCAGATTTATCCAGATTTTACCTGTTTGAAATAAATCTTCTAATACTGCAAATATTTTTGTGTATGCTTGAGCTGCTTTCTTTTCACATTTTAATCCTGGCGAGTTCATTTTATTTGCTTATGGTAAGGGGCAGTCTATATTTGTGGGACAGGCTTTTCTTTATATGCAAACATTTAGATTTAATGAATGCAGATTTTGAAAATTGGCCACATATTCCACACATGGCTTGCTTTTAAACAAAAGAGAGATAGAGTGTATTCTGACACTTAACAAAGAAAATAGGAAGGTCTGCAGCCAGTTTAAACTTAGGCTTGCAACACTGCTGACATTTACTAAACGTGGCATTTCAGGTAAGTTGCATACTCGTTTATTCAACACATAATGGGACTATGCACGGGAGCCGACCAGCCTTGGTCCCTCAATCCCCAAATGGAAGTATTCAATCCCCGAAAGCAGTCCAATGGCCATACAGTCTGACAACCTTTTGATTAAAGGTGGCAGCGCTGTGTGTCTTCTGAATGTTACCTAACATAAACATTTAGGCTGAAGCAAAGCCTATGGGGACCGATGACCTTGTCTTGAGAGGCTGAGAGGAGATGTGTGTAAAGGGAAGTTTTGAAATAGGGAGAGATATGTATAGTGACGAAGAGACTATCAGGTTTCCTTTTTTACCATTTTACCGGGGCTGAGGAGGTCCAAGAGGCCCCCCCCAGTTGTAATTAAAGAAGCACCGGGGAGGTGGTTGTGCTCGGGGCAATATTCAGCCCCAAGCCAGGGGGGGGTGGGGGGGGGGGGGCTAGAGTGCTTCAGCCATGCCCGCTTTAATTTATTTTTTACTTTTCTGTGGCACTCTGTTCAACTGAGTCCCAGGATTGCTGCCAACACTTCCTGGTTGAAGTGCTGGCAGCCAATCAAATTTCAGTAGGATTTTGGGATACCAGATATCTATGTTTTTTAAACTTAAATCTGCCACTACTGTTCAGTGCCAAAGTGTAAATGCTCCCTTTGTAAATTATTGTTATGGATTGGTGTTTCCATGATTGGCATATTTGATTTACTAGTCAGTCCGTAGTACAGTGCACTGTGTGTGCCAAGGGCCTGTAAATCAAATGCTGCTAGTGGGCCTGCAGCACTGATTGTGCCACCCACATAAGCAGCCTGTAAATGTGACTCAGATCTGCCACTGCAGTATCTGTGGGCAGTCTAGTACTGCCATGTCGACTTGGCAAGTGCACCCACTTGCCAAGCCCTAACCTTCCCTTTTCTTACATGTTAGTCACCCCTAAGGTAGGCCCAATGTACCCCTGTGGGCAGGGTATAGTGTATGTGAAAGGTAGGACATGCCCTAGTGTGTGTGGTATGTCCTGATAGTAAATACTGCCAATTTCGTTTTTCACTAGTACAAGTCTACCTGTTCCCATAGAATTGAATGGGGAGTTTGCTTATGACATCTTATAGGCCTAACTACCCCTGGGAACAAGGCCCATCTGGCCATCTGGGAGGGTTTTCCAGGATTTTGTGCACTTTTGGCAGCACAGGGTGGGAGTGCGGTGTCGGGTCATCCTTCAAACATACATAATTTGTTGGATCATTCAATTGCCTTTTCACCTCTAGATAATATTTTTTGCTGTCCATCACTACGATGTTACCACCTTCACCTGAGGGCTTAATGGTGATATCATTATCCACCCGAGACCTTTTAAAGCCCAGTTACCCTCATTGGTCATATTTCGTCTTTTCAATGATTTTCATTTTCTTTCTTTTGTATAAATATTGCAGAGATCTTTAGTCATTAGTTCCAGAAAATATCCACCCTATTACTAAGGGTGGGCAGAATTTGCAAAATTGACTTTCGCAAATTATCGCGAAATTGCGCAAAATATCGGCGAGCATGCGAAACTTTCGCGAAGATGCGGAGATAGCTCTTCCCGCCCGTTCGCGATGTGTTTTTGCGTGCTCGCGGGGAAATATGACTCCAACTTGCCCATGCGGTTGCTAATGGGCGCGGCCATCTTGCACGCAATGTTTATTTCCTGTTCGCGATTGCAGACTCTCGCGGGATAGCGCGATCGGCTTCCAGCAATCCAACATCTTGCGGCACAATCGAACGTATAGGAAAACTCATCGGCGAACGCAGGGACCCGGTAAGTCGCGACCGCGTGCGCGAGAATGCATTTTTAAAGCGTGAACAAGAAAAATACTTCAGTATCGCGGCAGGTTGCGAAAGTTTTGACATTTTCGCGCTCTCCGCGGAACGCAAAAATTTCAAAATATCGCAAATTCCGCGAGCGGAACGAAATTTAAAGCCCAGGCCTACCTATTACCCGGCATGAGGTGTGGACAGTATTTAGAATATTTTTTACATCTACTACTGACTGATTTGTTTGTTTTAAGCGCCAGTCCCTCAAATAGTTGTTCATTAGACAGGTCTCCCATTGTAGATGAAACAAATCCCTCATTTTAACATTCCAGAATACGTAATGTTCTTAATGGTGCGATATCACTTAGGGTCATGGGTGTATAGCTGTATAGTTTAGTAAATGGCTGTACAATTGACTCTATGGGTGACTGAGTAGGTGTGTGAGTAGCCCTATGGGTGACTGACAGTGTGCGAGTGGCTCTACGGGAATATGCGTGGATATATCAGTGGCTGTATTAGTGAGTGAGTTGGTGCATGAGTGGCTGTATGGGTGGCTGAGTGGATATGTGTAGACCTATTAATCAGTGAGTGCGTATGTAAGTACTGGTATTGGTGGGCCAATGAGTTGAGAATGTGAGTGTGGGAGTTGGAGTGGGTGTATGAAAGGTTATATTGGGGTGTGAGTGGATGTGTCAGAGATTCTGTGGATGATGTCATCAGTGATGTCATTTGAGATATCATTAGTGATGTCATCAATGATGTCACTGTCCATGTCATGAGTGACGTAATATGTGAGGTCATAAGCAGTGCTTTGCAAGGCGCGAGTTATAGTTGTGCAGCTAACTATAACTGCTTAATTTCTCTGGTTTTGTTCGAGTGAAATGTCAGGCTAACTATAAGATTCCTGTGGCCCTTGGTTTTTTCAGTGAATTTCGAAGGTTTTTTAAAATTCAATTTCCTAACTATAACATCCCTTTAACCTTTGATTTTTAGTGAATTTCTAAGGTTTTTTAAATTCTATTCCTTAATTGTAACATCCATTTTTTTAAATGAGCCGCTATGATTTTTGTATATTCTTTCTATAATTGGATAGTGTATATTATATTCATATTATAAACCACTCATTTTTAGGTCGAGGACCGTCAAGTCGGAGATTTAATGATTCTTAGAGTGGCTATTTAGCCCGCCTCTCTTTTTGCTTCTCCTCCATTGGCTGGCTTCCTAAACGGAGTCCAGCCATTGGAGGAGAGAGCCGTCCCTCCAAATAGGCTCCGTCTTTTTCAGATTCGGGGGCGTGTTCCGTGCTCTTCTTTCACTTTTTAGCCACGCCCTTTCTCAGGCGTGTTTTTCTCTCCTCCAGCCAATGGCAAGAGGAGAGAAAAAGAAACACGCCCCTGAATCTGAAAACGCCACTGCGTTTCTCCGAGGCATTTCTGCTTCGCCTCGGAGAAAGGCGGTGGTGTCTCCTACCTACTTCCCCTTTGAAAGACTCGTTTCCACCCTGTTGGGCATCATCAGCGAAGTGCGGCGTGAGGTCAGTTGTATGGTCACTTGTTGCAGTTATTCATATATTTATTTTAAGATTACCGTCCCACTGGCCACTTCCATCTCCCCCCCCCCTGTGAATCCACCCGCCCGTTTTGCCGGCCGCGACTGGTGCCCTGAAATCCCCACTGGCTGTACTCTCGCACACAAACAGCAGCCGGTGAGGAGGCTGTGCACCACACCCATCTATCCTTACAACCCCCCCACACACACACACACCGCTGCTGCATGCATGCAGAGCCTCCCCCGTTTCAAACCCCCTACCCAGGGCTCACTGTCCCTAACAGCCCCATGCAAGGCATTAAGTGGCAGTGCAGTGCGAGTGCTGCTACCCACAAGCCAGGATGCGGCACCAGAGCTCTTCTGCAGCCCCGTGCACCTCGTCGGACTGCTGGTCGCCTGCTGCAGCTGCTCGGAAGGGACGCCACGAGGACCCGGTACATACCCCCGCTGTTAACTAACTTTTTACAGACACTGCAATCTCTGGCGTCCCGCCGCTTCTGTTTTACTCCTACGCTCGTTGTCACCGAGCCTGCTGGTGTGTGTCCGGTTGCCCTCAGGCTAGCACTTTACTCCGGTAGAACAGTCGAGGGTGCGCTGCCAGCCAGCTGACCACCTGCGAGACCCCAAGCTTTAACCCCATTGGTGCATTTTGGATCGCAGTTCAAGCTGGACCCAGATTTCGACCGACATTGCTTGCAAAAACTGCAGCCTGGAAAGTGTCCGCGCTGTCTGCCGTCCTTGGCACTCTGAAGCTAAATGTGCCATGAATATAGCACAATGTACCATGCTTGCCAGGAGCTGTACTGGGGATTATCGTGTTAATAAGAGCTCATGGTTTACCGGATGAGCATAGAACTGGGGCACATTGAGATATAGTAATATGCCCAGGAGCACACCATGTGTTCGTGTTGTTATATTTCAAGTCAGCTTTGGCCACTACATCAGGAGCTATGGTAATCCCGCACAATGTATTGTATTTGTTATCTTGAAGTCGTTTGTGTCTTGTGCGCGCTTTTCGTTGGGAGCTTGTGGAACTGTGGCCCTCTGTTCCCAGCTGCCACATAAATAACTTTAAACTGAAGAGGTCTTGAACGAAGAAGCGCTGTTCTCTGCGAACACTTCAAGAATGTTCTTTGGCGCTATACATGCAGATACGTGAACTCAGATGACGTGCTCTACAATACTGATTAAGTCGTCAACAACTACGTTAAAAATCCTTATGGCCATCTAAGTCCGCGCTGCAGGTCCTGTTTATATTTATCTTCACCTTAGATAATTTGTGTTTTCCATAACTCTCTCTACCTCACTACTCCACTCTATCTCACTACCTCACTATCTCACAACTTCTCTCTCTCAAAACATCACTACCTCACTCTCTAGCTCACAACTTCACTCTCTCTCACTCACTACCTCAATCACTCTCTATCTCACTACCTCACTCTTTCTATCTCACTAACTCACTTTCACTCTCTCTTTCACTACCTCTCTCTCTATCTCACTACATCACAACCTCACTCTATGCTTGTATATCACTACCTCACAACATCCCTCTCCCTCACTACCTCACTCTTTCACTACCTCACTCTCTCACTACCTCACTCTCTCTATCTCACTACCTCACTCTCTATCTACCTCACTCTGTCTCACTACCTCACTCTCTATTTCAATACCTCACTCTCTCTATCTCACTACCTCACTCTCTCTCTGCTAATGCAATAGGTATCACATATGCAAAAAAAAGCTAATGCCAATAGAAATGACAATGCCATTTATTTAGGGATACAAAAATGATAAAAAAATAATGAGCAATACCAATAGCTCTACCGATAATATTGCCGAGACCATTGCATTGTAAATGCTTGTTTCAATTGGTATGTGTTTATCAGAAAGTACGTTAATAACTGGTTTTATTTTTAAGAATTTTTTGAGTAGGCGCAACATTGTCGCATTTACTGTGGAGGATATGTGATCAGCAAATGTATTTAACAATCTGAAAAATACATTATTTAAATCAGAGCCACCTAAGAGGCCAAAGTTTTGCCCATTTTCTTGTCAAATATATATATTTTTTTAATGAGGGACCACGTTGTGATGATCGCGATCACTTCTCAAAGTGATAAAACCAATGCAGACATTCAATAGCCAGCACCACATTTAAAACTTAAAACTGCGAAATGAATTATAACCAACACACTAAACACATGAGTATCTAAACAACTGTATAATAGCATGTACAACTCCCTTAATATCTCTATAACACAGTGCATAACTTTCTTCAGTGTAATCTATGACTGCATGCATTACTGTACCACTAAGTCTCTCATTCACTCTAAAAGTATTTAAGGGGATCTGTGAGATGATGCATCAGTCGATCTATACTTCTGTAACAAAATGCATGACTGCCTCAGGACATCTATGAGTGGGTGCATCAGTGTCATAATGGGTCTGTGATTGGTTGGGTAAGTCTCTCACTCAATCTGTGTGAAGGTGCATGAGTGCTTTTGTGTATTTGTAAGTAAGTATATGCCTGTCTGACTGAATCTGTGAGGGGGTACACAAATGTTTAAGTGGGTTTCTGAATGGGTCAGTGAGTGGCTGCATGAATGTCTGAGTGGATCTGTGAATGAGTGCATGAGTCTCTCAGTGGGTCTATAACTAACAGCATGAGTGTCTGAGTCATTCTGTCAGTGGGTGAGTGGGTCTATGAGTGCGACTGTGCGTGGATACATGAGTCTCTGAGTGTCTAACTAACTGGGTGCATATGTCTCTTATTTATATATTTATATAGCGCGCTACTACCCAAGGGCGTCTAGTCACTTGCAGCTCAACACATAGACCAACCAAGAGATGTTATGACCCATTGTTTATGAGAGGTTATTGGGTATGAAGCCAGGTTTTAAGCCCCTTCCTAAAGGAGAGTAGATCAGGGGAGTTTTTTAAAAAACTTTATTGGCATCTCATTCCACCATCTGGATGTGACACATGTAAAGCTCTTACCACCCATCTGAGAAGACGGAACTTAGGTTATTTCTTGAGCTTCAGAGAGGAAGACCGAAGTGTACATGCTGGAATATGCCTTCGGAAGCGATCTGTTAGGTAAATGCAGAGCCTTGAAGGCAATGCAAAGCGCCTTAAACTTGATTTGCTTCTCCACAGGCAGCCAGTGCAAGGTGTTAAGGGCCTGTCTGGCCGATGAATATTTGACTCGGCCGAAGAGCAGCCGAGCTCCAGAGTTTTGAAGTACCTACAATTTTGCCACTGCTGATTTGTTTACTCCAACCAATATCCCGTTACCGTAATCGAGTTTAGATAGGACTAAATCTGCTACCACTGTTTTCTGTAATTCCAATGGGATAAATGGAAGAATTTTCCTCAGGATTTTCAAAGTGAAAGAGATTGACGAGGTAAGCATCTTTGCATGAAGTGAAAAGGATAAGGTGGTGTCAATGATGACTCCCAGATTTTTCGCCTTGGTGACTGGAGAGGGAGTGATCCCCAGCTTCACAGGCCAACATTCTGAAGACCAGAATGATGTGTCTCTGCCGAAGAGTAGAAGTTCCGTTTTATTTGAGTTCAGTTTGAGGCATATTTCTGCCATCCAATCACCTACACCTCTCATGCATTCCTTGAAGTTGTGGGCTGTGTCATGATTTTTGCTCGCGATGGATACAATAAGCTGGGTGTCATCTGCATATGATACTAAGTTGAAGCCAGATCTTGATTATTACAAGTCCATCTTGACCAGTTGGTCTAAACAATTTTCACAGATTTTACTGCAGGGGCAATCTGTTGAGCAGCTCATTTGACCCAGGAATGTTGATCCTATTAAACCAATAAGGGTTCTGAATTTTCACTCGTACATACGTGTGTACCATGATCATACTATGAAGAGTATGCAAAGTGCTACTCAGAATCGCACTTGTGCTTATCCCGGCCACTGAAATTATGCGATTTTGCGTCAGCTGCTTTTTGATTGCATAATTATAGATTTGCTGAATTTGCCTCTTGATCTAGCATCTAATACATAATCGGCAGATTTTAACAAAAAAAAGGTTCTAGCTCAAATGGATAAAAAGTTACTAAAACTTTGTCAACATGTTCGTGCACAGTTGAAGGCCCTTCGCAAAAGTTAACTGGTCATCTTTAAATTGTTTATTTCTGTATTTTATGTTAAACTAGCACTTTGCTCACATTGGAAACCCATGTGTAAAAATTACAAAATATTTAGGTATTACATTAAAACTATGTGACCCACTATGCCATATAATTTGCCTTTTCTTGCCACATAATCTAGTCACCTGTGCCGTTACATAATTTAGTCACCTGTATCGCATAAGTTGGTGGCCACCTGACGCATAACTACAATGGCCCGAGCCGTAACCCAAACACCACCAAAAATGCAGTGCTCCTCCCCATGAAAAAAAATTCAATTGGGTCCCACAGAACGACAAACTTATTTTTTCATCATTATTCTATAACATTGGAAAATCTAAACATATTTAACAATTCAAACATTTAAGTTATGTTCAGTTATTCCTTTTTTTTTTTTAAATGTAAATGCCTGATTGAAACTATGCTATGAGGACACTGGTCTCTTTGAAGTGTAAATGTATCCGCAGTGTGATCTTTTATCAGAAATAGGAGGGAGGGACTTTAAAGATTATTCGGAGCCCCCTCAACACCTATTATTAGCCAAGACATCAGGGAGAAATTGTATTACTGATGGCCCATTACAGAGTGACTCATTGCCTTTTTTTCTTCACTAAAACACAATGCTGTTTTCAGCATTATACTTCTCTTGGCCAGTGCCGGGAGCCCCCTAACAAGAATTCAGGACTCCCAAGGAGGCTTCCCTCTAGTTTGAAGTCTTCTGTCCTAAACCCTGATATAGATCTCACAATTCAATTTTAAAGTATTACCTAAAAGAACCAAGAGCTGCTTTTCAGTTTTTTTAAAAAAAGGTTCTTCTGGTGGCAGCTTCTCCAAAGTATTTTGAAGAAGCATTATCCCCAACACCTTACCTTTGACAAATTGATTTTGTGTTACTATTGATTTTATTCTTTGTTGTGTTTTATCGTTCTTTCTCATTATCATGTGTGTAATGCTGTCAGATTTATCCAGATTTTACCTGTTTGAAATAAATCTTCTAATACTTCAAATATTTTTGTGTATGCTTGAGCTGCTTTCTTTTCACATTTTAATCCTGGCGAGTTTATTTTATTTGCTTATGGTAAGGGGCAGTCTATATTTGTGGGACAGGCTTTTCTTTATATGCAAACATTTAGATTTAATGAATGCAGATTTTGAAAATTGGCCACATATTCCACACATGGCTTGCTTTTAAACAAAAGAGAGATAGAGTGTATTCTGACACTTAACAAAGAAAATAGGAAGGTCTGCAGCCAGTTTAAACTTAGGCTTGCAACACTGCTGACATTTACTAAACGTGGCATTTCAGGTAAGTTGCATACTCGTTTATTCAACACATAATGGGACTATGCACGGGAGCCGACCAGCCTTGGTCCCTCAATCCCCAAATGGAAGTATTCAATCCCCGAAAGCAGTCCAATGGCCATACAGTCTTATCTTATCTTATCTTATCTTATTGTTTTGGTGAAGCGCAACAGCTGCCCCGGCAATGAGGCGTCCCGGCGCTGAAACCCAGATCCGATCCTGAGCTAGAGGGTCCGAGGACGGAGGAAAGTTTACGGGCAAGGGAATAAAAGAGTTTTCACTGCCTTCCGGAAAGCAGATAGGTTGTCTATCTCGCGAATATGATGTGGTAGTTCGTTCCACATCTTGGCTCCCAGGAACCTGAAGGAGCGTCCGCCCATGCGGCAGAGTTTTATGCGTGGGACGCAGAGAAGGTTTTGGTTGGAAGATCTCAGGTTCCGTGACGGCGCATAGGGAGTGAGAAGGGGTTGAAGCAGAGGGGGAGTGTTAAGTTTGAGAATTTTGAAGGTCATGATGAGGGTCTTAAACTTGATTCTGGAGTCAACCGGAAGCCAATGCAGTTTCCTGATGGTTGCTCTGGCTGAGCATCTGCGGGGAAGGCCAACCAGAGTTCTAGCGGCCGAGTTCTGCACGCGTTGGAGTCGTGCTAACTCACATTTGTTGACGCCAAGAAGGAGTACATTGGCATAGTCCAGACGCGAGAGGATGGTGGCTTGGATGATGAGTTGGCGGGTCTTTGCGTCAAAGAAATTTAGTATATGGCTAAGGCTTCTCAGTAAGCCAATGCAGGTGCCGGCAACTTTCTTGGTGTGAGCTCGAAAGTTGAGTGAGTCGTCCATCCAGACACCCAAGTTTTTCACTAGGGTTTTGGGGGGAGGGATGGTACCGAGGGAGGATGGCCACCAGTGCTCATTCCAAAGGCTGGTGTTTTTGCCAAGGAGAAGCACCTCTGTTTTTCCGCCGTTGAGTTGTAAACAGTTTGTGGTCATCCATTGGGCGACCGCAGAGAGTCCGTTTTTAAAATTAGAGGAAAGGTTGGAAGGTCCGTCTGAAAGGGCAATGGCCAGTTGTGTATCGTCAGCGTACGATACCAATGTCAAGCCCCATTCTTTGGCTACTGCCGCTAGTGGCTGAACATAAAGATTAAAAAGAGAGGGGCTTAGCGCAGAGCCCTGTGGGACACCCTGTTCAATAGGGTGGGGTTTAGATAGAACCTTTTGATTAAAGGTGGCAGCACTGTGTGTCTTCTGGATGTTACCTAACATGAACATTTAGGCTGAAGCAAAGATTATGGGGACCAATGACCTTGTCTTGAGAGGCTGAGAGGAGATGTGTGTAAAGGGAAGTTTTGCAATAGGGAGAGATATGTATAGTGACGAAGAGACTATCAGGTTTTCTTTTTTACCATTGCTGTCATTTACTCTTCTGGTGTTCTAAAGTTTTCTGTTTCATTCCATTGGGACCTTCTTTCCTCACTTCTGCCACTTGTCTGTTCTGCTATGGTTCCTAGCCTCAGCCTGTGTTAAGGGTTGTTCTTTCAGGACCCTGCACTCTGTGTGCTCTCTCCACAAGGACTTAATCCGAGCGGTTCCACTTCTGCCCCTTCTCTCACCACAACCTAATTTCTCTCATACCTGGGCAGCGTAGGCCTAATGTTTTGGAACTTTCCTCATCAGTTGGCCGTCATGAACCCTCTCATAGTCCCTGTTCTAGTCAGGCATCCCCCTTTGGAACTTCCTTCATCCCTGATCCCTTTTACTTTCTTATGGCAGTTCTTCATTCCTGGATATGGACTGGAGACTGTCCTCTGGGAAATCCTTTCCTCTCCATTGCCTCCTTTGTGCACCTCCCTGTCGGTAGTTATAGTTAGGAGCAAAGTTTCCAAAGGAAAAGTGTTTTTTGTTTTGCAAATAACTTTGGCACCGCTTGAGGAATCTTCACCGAATGTTCGGAAAACGTCCCCTTTTTGGTTCAGTTGAAGTTGTGAAAGTTTCAGGGTGATCTGTCAAGCAGCGGCCACGAAAAAAGGGGGGTCCAAAATGTATTTTCCCCATATATATATAGGGATTTTTCATGTTTTGAACACAACTACAGCCTGAACCCCTGAACGGAATGAAACCAAATTTGGCATAAAGTGAGAGTTTGGTCATGAAAGCATGTTTGTTATGATTTGGTGTAAATATGTAGTTTCCGAGATATTTAAGTTTATAAAAAATAAAATATAGATATCTGGTATCCCAAAATCTTACTGAAATTTGATAGGCTGCCAGCACTTCAACCAGGAAGTGTTGGCAGCAATCCTGGGACTCAGTTGAACAGAGTGCCACAGAAAAGTAAAAAATAAATTAAAGCGGGCATGGCTGAAGCACTCTAGCCCCCCCCCCCGGCTTGGGGCTGAATATTGCCCCGAGCACAACCATCTCCCCGGTGCTTCTTTCATTACAACTGGGGGGGCCTTTTGGACCTCCTCAGCCCCGGGGTCCACTACATGCTAAAAATGTGGGGGGGCCTCATGGACCCACCCGCTGGCCGGGACTTTAATTTGAAATATGGTGGGGCCACGCTGACCCCTGTAGCCCTCTGACTTTAATTTGAAATATTGGGGGTGCCATGCAGCCCCCCACAGCCCTAGGGGCTACCACCTCCCTGGGGCTTTAATTTTAAATATGTGGGGGGCTGTGCAGAAGGGTATCTTGTCTGCTACCACCTAGTGGGAGCTTTCAAAATGCTCCTGCTAGCTGGCAGAATACATTTGTTTCCCTGCTCAAATTGCTCCCACCCAGCAGAAGCAAGGAAAAACAGCTACTCCCTCCAGGTGGGAGCAAGGCTGGCTCTGGCAGTACCAAGGATGGGTGTATGTGGGGAGCCATATATACTGCAGTGCCCTGGGCCCCCCCTGTTGCTTCCAACATAGTTTGCTGTAAGTCCCAAGTGCACACCTGGGCACCTATGTAAGGCCCTGGGGATGGGATCTGAGGTGCACTATAGGCTAGAGTAGGGAGATCTTGCACCCTGGTCTCTTAGGGGCTACAGGGGATGGAGTCCCTGGGGCCCCTTGTGGCTTAGAGAGGGGGGCTGCGTTCCCCCTCTACTTTAACAGTATGTTTTGGCCCTGGGGGATGGGGTTCCTGGGGCCACTATTGGCTCAGGGAGGGAGAGCTGTGTGTCTCCTCCCAGTAAGAAAAAGAAAAGCCTGAGGGATGGGGTTGCTGGGGCTGTAAAGGCTTTAGGAGTAGGGCTGCATGCCCTATATTTTTTTTAAAAGAAAAAAAAGATCTCATGTATGCAATCCCCAGTACCCTTATTGGCTAGGGAAAGGAGGCCACACACCACTATCCCCTTAAATAAACATACAGGCTTAGTGATGGGTCCCTGCGCGTGTAAAGGCTCTGGGAGAGAGACCGCGGGCTAAAATACCCTTATAAAAATATCAAATTGGTATCCCAGGTGGGCACTGGAACACTGGGACATTTTTATAAAAGTGAATAATTAATAATCAGCAGGAGCAGCTAATTTACTAGTCACTGCTCCTAGGAAGGAGTGTGCCATAATGCCCTAGGATATTACAATATACAATATGTTATGATTGTGGTGCCCTTAGAAGAGACAAGGGCACTACAAAACAATATTTTAATGTTGTGGTGGGGCTGCAGGAAGTGAAACAGCCCCACAGCATCATTAACAAAAACAAAACAGGAAAACAGTAAATATTAAATCCTTGACCTCAGGAAAACTTACCATATGTTTAAAAGCACTCCTAGCCAGAGCTCTATGCTCTTGAGCTGAAGTGCAAGCCTCTCTTGTGGTTGTTTTTATTATTGCATTTTGGGGGCCGAAAAAATCTCAGCCTAAGAGACATGTTGGATTCTAATATAAAAAAAATATATCTTTCTTTTACATTTTTTCATTCCAGAAAATTAAACCATAAAAGCAATGTATTAGACCTAGCATCATTGGCGTGGGTTTGCCCTGTATTTTTTGCCTTGACCTCCTGTGTTTTTGCTGTGTGTTGGACTCTGTTTTGCTGGTCTAGATGCTTTGGGCACTTTGCCACTACTGTTCAGTGCCAAAGTGTATATGCTCCCTTTGTAAATTATTGTTATGGATTGGTGTTTCCATGATTGGCATATTTGATTTACTAGTCAGTCCGTAGTACAGTGCACTGTGTGTGCCAAGGGCCTGTAAATCAAATGCTGCTAGTGGGCCTGCAGCACTGATTGTGCCACCCACATAAGCAGCCTGTAAATGTGACTCAGATCTGCCACTGCAGTATCTGTGGACAGTCTAGTACTGCCATGTCGACTTGGCAAGTGCACCCACTTGCCAGGCCCTAACCTTCCCTTTTCTTACATGTTAGTCACCCCTAAGGTAGGCCCAATGTACCCCTGTGGGCAGGGTATAGTGTATGTGAAAGGTAGGACATGCCCTGGTGTGTGTGGCATGTCCTGATAGTAAATACTGCCAATTTCGTTTTTCACTAGTACAAGTCTACCTGTTCCCATAGAATTGAATGGGGAGTTTGCTTATAACATCTTATAAGCCTAACTACCCCTGGGAACAAGGCCCATCTGGCCATCTGGGAGGGGTTTCCAGGCTTTTTGCACTTTTGGCAGCACATGGTGGGAGTGCGGTGTCGGGTCATCCTTCAAACATACATAATTTGTTGGATCATTCAATTGCCTTTTCACCTCTAGATAATATTTTTTGCTGTCCATCACTACGATGTTACCACCTTCATCTGAGGGCTTAATGGTGATATCATTATCCACCCGAGACCTTTTAAAGCCCAGTTATCCTCATTGGTCATATTTCGTCTTTTCAATGATTTTCATTTTCTTTCCTTTGTATAAATATTGCAGAGATCTTTAGTCATTAGTTTCAGAAAATATCCACCCTATTACTAAGGGTGGGCAGAATTTGCGAAATTGACTTTTGCAAAGTATCGCGAAATTGCGCAAAATATCCACGAGCATGCGAAACTTTCGCGAAGATGCGGAGATAGCTCTTCCCACCCGTTTGCGATGTTTTTGCGTGCTCGCGGGGAAATATGGCTCCAACTTGCCCATGCGGTTGCTAATGGGCGCGGCCATCTTGCACGCAATGCTTATTTTCTGTTCGCGATCGCAATGACGTGTTCGCAATCGCAAACTCTCGCGGGATAGCGCGATCGGCTACCAGCAATCCAACATCTTGTGGCACGATCGAACGGATAGGAAAACTCGTCGGCGAACGCAGGGACCCGGTTAGCCGCGACCGCGCGCGCGAGAATGCATTTTTAAAGCGTGAACAAGAAAAATACTTCAGTTTCGCGGCAGGTTGGGAAAGTTTTGACATTTTCGTGCTCTCCGCGGAACGCAAAAATGGCAAAATATCGCAAATTCCGCGAGCGGAACGAAATTTAAAGCCCAGGCCTACCTATTACCCGGCACGAGGTGTGGACAGTATTTAGAATATTTTTTACATCTACTACTGACTGATTTGTTTGTTTCAAGCGCCAGTCCCTCAAATAGTTGTTCATTAGACAGGTCTCCCATTGTAGATGAAACAAAACCCTGATTTTAACATTCCAGAATACGTAATGTTCTTAATGGTGCGATGTCACTTAGGGTCATGGGTGTATAACTGTATAGTTTAGTAAATGGCTGTACAATTGACTCTATGGGTGACTGAGTAGGTGTGTGAGTAGCTCTATGGGTGACTGACAGTGTGCGAGTGGCTCTACGGGAATATGCGTGGATATATCAGTGGCTGTATTAGTGAGTGAGTTGGTGCATGAGTGGCTGTATGGGTGGCTGAGTGGATATGTGTAGACCTATTAATCAGTGAGTGCGTATGTAAGTACTGGTATGGGTGGGCCAATGAGTTGAGAATGTGAGTGTGGGAGTTGGAGTGGGTGTATGAAAGGTTATATTGGGGTGTGAGTGGATGTGTCAGAGATTCTGTGGATGATGTCATCAGTGATGTCATTTGAGATATCATTAGTGATGTCATCAATGATGTCACTGACCATGTCATGAGTGACGTAATATGTAAGGTCATAAGCAGTGCATTGCAAGGCGCGAGTTATAGTTGTGCAGCTAACTATAGCTGCTTAATTTCTCTGGTTTTGTTCGAGTGAAATGTCAGGCTAACTACAAGATTCCTGTGGCCCTTGGTTTTTTCAGTGAATTTCGAAGGTTTTTTAAAATTCAATTTCCTAACTATAACATCCCTTTAACCTTTGATTTTTAGTGAATTTCTAAGGTTTTTTAAATTCTATTCCTTAATTGTAACATCCATTTTTTTAAATGAGCCGCTATGATTTTTGTATATTCTTTCTACAATTGGATAGTGTATATTATATTTATATTATAAACCACTCATTTCTTCATTTGGTATGTGTTTATCAGAAAGTACGTTAATAACTGGTTTTATTTTTAAGAATTTTTTGAGTAGGCGCAACATTGTCGCATTTACTGTGGAGGATATGTGATCAGCAAATGTAGTTAACAATCTGAAAAATACATTATTTAAATCAGAGCCACCTAAGAGGCCAAAGTTTTGCCCATTTTCTTGTCAAATATATATATTTTTTTAATGAGGGACCACGTTGTGATGATCGCGATCACTTCTCAAAGTGATAAAACCAATGCAGACATTCAATAGCCAGCACCACATTTAAAACTTAAAACTGCGAAATGAATTATAACCAACACACTAAACACATGAGCATCTAAACAACTGTATAATAGCATGTACAACTCCCTTAATATCTCTATAACACAGTGCATAACTTTTTTCAGTGTAATCTATGACTGCATGCATTACTGTACCACTAAGTCTCTCATTCACTCTAAAAGTATTTAAGGGGATCTGTGAGATGATGCATCAGTCGATCTATACTTCTGTAACAAAATGCATGACTGCCTCAGGACATCTATGAGTGGGTGCATCAGTGTCATAATGGGTCTGTGATTGGTTGGGTAAGTCTCTCACTCAATCTGTGTGAAGGTGCATGAGTGCTTTTGTGTATTTGTAAGTAACTATATGCCTGTCTGACTGAATCTGTGAGGGGGTACACAAATGTTTAAGTGGGTTTCTGAATGGGTCAGTGAGTGGCTGCATGAATGTCTGAGTGGATCTGTGAATGAGTGCATGAGTCTCTCAGTGGGTCTATAACTAACAGCGTGAGTGTCTGAGTCATTCTGTCAGTGGGTGAGTGGGTCTATGAATGCGACTGTGCGTGGATACATGAGTCTCTGAGTGTCTAACTAACTGGGTGCATATGTCTCCTTTTTATATATTTATATAGCGCGCTACTACCCAAGGGCGTCTAGTCACTTGCAGCTCAACACATAGACCAACCAAGAGATGTTATGACCCATTGTTTATGAGAGGTTATTGGTTATGAAGCCAGGTTTTAGGCCCCTTCCTAAAGGAGAGTAGATCAGGGGAGTTTTTTTTAACTTTATTGGCATCTCATTCCACCATCTGAATGTGACACATGTAAAGCTCTTACCACCCATCTGAGAAGACGGAACTTAAGTTATTTCTTGAGCTTCAGAGAGGAAGACCGAAGTGTACATGCTGGAATATGCCATTGGAAGCGATCTGTTAGGTAAATGCAGAGCCTTGAAGGCAATGCAAAGCGCCTTAAACTTGATTTGCTTCTCCACAGGCAGCCAGTGCAAGGTGTTACAATTTCGCCACTACTGATTTGTTTACTCCAACCATTATCCCGTTACCGTAATCGAGTTTAGATAGGACTACCACTGTTTTCTGTAATTCCAATGGGATAAAAGGAAGATTTTTCCTCAGGATTTTCAAAGAGAAAGAGATTGACGAGGTAAGCATCTTTGCATGAAGTGAAAAGGATAGGGTGGTGTCAATGATGACTCCCAGATTTTTCGCCTTGGTGACTGGAGAGGGAGTGATCCCCGGCTTCACAGGCCAACATTCTGAAGACCAGAATGATGTGTCTCTGCCGAAGAGTAGAACTTCCGTTTTATTTGAGTTCAGTTTGAGGCATATTTCTGCCATCCAATCACCTACACCTCTCATGCATTCCTTGAAGTTGTGGGCTGTGTCATGATTTTTGCTCGCGATGGATACAATAAGCTGGGTGCCATCTGCATATGATACTAAGTTGAAGCCATGGGCTTTAATCAAGTGGGTCAGGGGTGCAATGTAGATATTAAACAGGGTAGGGCTCAAAGGTGAGCCCTGTGGCACCCCACATGTAAGCCTGAAATACTGTGATTTAAAGCCTTCTACTTTGACAAACTGTTCTCGGTCGGACAAAAAAGAGCCGAGGAGTGCAAGGCCTGGACCTACTATCCCTGCCTCTTGAAGCCGCTTAAATAGGGTGCTGTAATCTACTGTATCAAAGGCGGCCGACAGGTCTAATAATATCAATGCTGCCGCACCTCAATTGTCAACCCCATGCCTTATTTCCTCTGTTGCCGTACTTAAGGCCATTTCAGTGTTGTGCTTGATTCTAAAGCCATATTGGGTGGAATCTAAAACATGATTGATCTCAATGAAGTTTGCTAATTCTTGGTTCATGTGTTTCTCCAAGATTTGTGCTGGCAAAGGTAGGTGGGAAATGGGGTTGTAGTTCCCTGGGTCTGATTTATGCAGACTGGATTTTTTTAGCAGAGGTAGAATAGATGTTTTTGCCACCTTTTGGGAAATAGTAATATTAAGTACCTCCAAGAGTGGGTGAGCAACTGTCTCCACTGTCATGTGGATCACTTTGGGAGGACAGGGATCCAACGGGGAGCCTGATTTAGTGGCTAAAAGAAGTTTTACAATTTGTTCATAGGAGATTTTTGTGAAGTTGGAAAATTGGGACGGGTCAGATTCTGAATGTAGGTTGAGCACTGGTGCGGATGGAATTGCGATGTCTGTCGGTGCCTTCGAGCTTTGATTGGTAGCCAGGCATAAGACAAAGATATTGTAAATAGCGGACACTTTATCACAAAATGAAGATGTTAGGTTGTTGCAAAATGCTTGGTCTATGGTCTATGTTTATTGTCCTGCAGGCGGCTTAATTTCAGCACTGTCTCAAATAGCTCTTTAGATCTATTCTGTGCACCCTCTATTTTTTATTTGATTTTAGTTTTTGAGTTAATTCTTTGTATTGAGCTAGTTTTATCTTATATTGTCCTTTCTCCCTAGGATCATAGTGTTGTCGCCAACACCTTTCTTGTCTTCGGTAGAGCCTTCTTGATAATCTAAGTTCCTCAGAGAACCATGGTTCGGTGGGTGTTGTCTGGCTAGCTTCCCCTGCTCTCTGGGGAATGGTAGCTTGTACAGCTGCGGTGATCCAATCATGATAATCTGATGCAGCTACCTCTGAGTCATGGGAGAGACAAGATTTATTCTGATTCAGGTGCAAAGTAAAAACTGTTTTAACTATCCGCTGCCATAAATATATTTTTTGACTTCTAGCTATCTGCTGCTTAGGGGTTGTTGGTGGAGGCAAGCTTAGATTTAGCATCACTGCTGAGTGGTCGGACCAATGGAGTTGTAAATTATTCTTATGTTTTAAGAAAGGACAGTCCATAAAGACAGCATCCAAAAGGTGTCCAGCTCTGTGAGTGGGCCCTTTCACAATCTGCTCTAGACCTACACTTGTTGCCAGGTCCATGAGGGCAAGATAGATTAATTATCTAGAATAGTGTAGTCTTGAGTATTCACCTTTTGCTCAAGGAACTGGCCCATTGATTGCAAAAAAGTAGTTCTGGGTCCTGTTCGGCGGTACACTTATAAACCATTGAAGGAACACACATGGTTGACTGGTATTTTAAATGAAAGCACCTCTGTTTCTGTATCAGTGGAAATATTTTTTAAAGATGCTTTTAAGTGATCTCCATAGATTATTGCCAGACCTCCTCCTTTTTTATGCAAACGATCCTTCCTGGCTATTGTGAAACCTGGTGGGATAGCTATCACTAGGTCGGACCCTGATGTTTCATCCGCCCAAGTTTTCACAACAAAGATGAGGTCAAGGACATGAGAGTCAACAAAATGTCCGAATTCATGTTCATGGTTAATTAAAGATTGTGCATTTAATAAGGAGCATGCCAATTCTTTGACATATTCTCTTTTCCTAGCAACAAACTGACCCTCCCTTGTTCCTACAGGGTGCTCTCTGTCGGTTTTATTCCTGACAGCGTCAGAATAGATCTTACTTTTTGTATCCGTAAGTCTCAATTTGCAGTTGGATATACCTGTGCCCCAGTAACATTACTGCCTCTCAAGATTGGACCTGGACATTTATAATCTACTGTGGATAATCCCAGGAGCTCACCTCTGGTGTACTTATACATGGCAGCTGTACTAGATAAAAAAAACGTCAGCGTGGCTGGCGCTGAGCGCGTGCCGAGTGCAAACGGGCGCAGACGGGCTTGCTTTAGGAGCTCCTTTGGCGCACCAGTGGCACGCCCGCTGCGCGTCCGCAACAGGGGTGATTTATGTACCCTCCTGTTGTGGGATATGAAGCCTAGAGTGCTAACTGCTCCAAAATGGCGGCCGTCAAGCACTCAACCCGGACTGCAGCCTGACTTGCCTGAGTCTCTCCACAAAATCGGCTATGTCGGGAGTCATGGTGGACCGGAGAGCGGCAACCAGCAATCAAGTAAGTAGGATTTTAAAAGGATTGTAGGATTGTTAAAAGGGGTTCAGACAATTAAAATGGCAACACTTTTAAAATGTCAGCGACTGCTGAAAGACTGTGCAAAGAGAAGCTGTGCAACTGACAATGTCCAAATAAAGTGCTGTGGTACCTACACAGAGGTAGGGATCTTCTCAATTCGGGAGTATGTGGCGCTGCCTTGTGGCTGCGCGTCCACAGCAAGGGTGCTTTATGTGCCCTCCCCTTGTGGGATCTGAAGCCTAGAGCGTTAACCGCTCCAAAATGGCGGCCGTCAAGCACTCGGCCCGGACTACAGCCTGACTTGCCTGACTCTCTCCACTCAATCGGCTATGTCGGGAGCCATGGTGGACTGGAGAGCCGCAACCAGCAATCAAGTAAGTAGGGTTTTTTAACCAATTGTAGTATTGTTAAAAGGGGTTCAGATGATTGAAATGGCAAAACGTTTAAAATTTCAGCGAGTGCTGAAAGACTGTGCAAAGAGTAGCTGTGCAACTGGCAATGTCCAAATAAAGTGCTATGGTACCTACACAGAGTTAGGGATCCTCTGAATTCGGTGGTATGTGGCACTTATTGTGTCTATGAGTGGCTGTGTGAAAGACTGTATGGGTGTGTGAGTGTCTGAGTAGGTCCTTGAGTAGATATATGTTTTAGTGTCTAAGTGGATCTGAGTGGATCTGTGAGTAAGAGCATAGGTATCTGAGTAGGTGAGTGAATGAGTGCATGCATCAGTGTCTGAGTAGATCTGTCACTGGGAAGGCGAGTGTCTGGGTGGGTCTGGGAGTGGATGCAAGAGCCTTGACTGGGTGTATGTATATCTGAGTAAGGCTGTGAGGATGTGTGTGAGTCTCTGAGTGTATGACGGAGTGCATAAGTCTCTGAAAGGGGCGGTAACTGAGTGTTGGAGTGACTGTATGGGTGTGTGAGTGGGTGTATGACTGTCTGAGTGGATCTGTAAGTGGGTGTATGAGTGTTTCAGTGGGTCTATGAGTGTTTCAGTGGGTCTGTGAGTACATATGCGAGTGGTCTGTAGGTGAGTAGGTGAGTCTCTGAGTGGGTCTGTACATGGTGCGTTACTCTCCAAGTGAGGCTGTGAGTGGGTGCATAAGTATATGAGTGGGTCTGTGAGTGGGTACATGATAGCCCAGGAGGGTCTGTGAGTGGGTGAAAGAGTCTCTAAGTAGGTATGATACTATACTCATGAGTCTATGAGTAGGTCTATAAGCAGCTGCATTAGTCTCTGAGTGGGTCTATACATGGGTGCCTCACTCTTTGAGTGAGTCTGTAAGTGGGTACATGAGTACCTGAATGGGTATGTGAGTGGGTATATGAGTATCTGAGTGGGTATGTGACTGAATGTATATGTGTGTGAGTGGGTATGTGAATGGGTGTATAAGTGAGTTTGTGAGTGCATACATGAGTGTGTGACAGTGATGGCGAGTGTGTACAAAGATATATTTTTTTATATATGCTCACTGATTTCCTGATGACATAGCAATAGTCACAAATACGTTGGGAAATCGCAAAACAAAAGCAGACATTCAACAGCCACCTGCACATCCAAAAATATTAACTAAAAATATCCATTCTAGAGCGTGTAACCAAGATGGACGCGTAGGCACAGGGCTCCCGGGACCCTCGCGGCCTCCCACGTCTATCCTGGCTATAATCCTGTTATTCTGAAGGAATATTACTGGTGAACCGAAGCGGAGGTGATTCCCGTTTTCGGAACTTAAATCGGACTTTGGGAACTCGACTTATCCTGTACTCCAGAAAGAGGCCTGCTCCGTGGCGCCACCCCGGACTTGGGTTGGCACTGTCCCCGAGCTCCAATCGAACAACAACAGCTCTAGGGGCTTGGGCGGGCCCGTACCCCCCTGGTTTCACTTTCGTTTTCCTCTACGAGTCTGGTGGCGGGCGCTCGCAGCCGCTCTGCGTAGGGACCGATCTGTAGCGGTCGAGTGGCATTGACAAAGGGGGCTGTCCATCAGTCAGGTAGACTCCCCAGAGTGATTGCTGTGCCTAACAGGTATACTGGATCTGCTCTCCCTGCTGAGTGATGACGACCCGGCTGGACGGTGACAAGCACAAGTCTAGAGCTCCCCGGAGGGGTAGCTACATGCAAGCGAACAATATGGACCACTATGCCCAGCAGAAGGGATCTCCCGGTTCGAGTGGGCTTTCAGATGCGGCCAAGGAGGGCCCATCACCCTCGATGGAATTGACACTACAGGATGTCATGAGTGCCATCGACGCCATGAAGGCTTCGGTCGGCCAGCAATTCGACTCGCTGGCCCATAAGCTGGACACCGTATTGATCGATGTCAACTTAATTAAGGCAGATCTGTCGAAAACCAGTGAGAAGGTCAAATCACTCGATCTCACGACATCAGGCCTCAAGACGGATGTCTCTGAACTGCAGACGGAGATCCGTAGTTTGCGGGCCCTCAGCGACCTCTCTGCTAAAAGACGAGGATTTTGAAAGCAGGGCCCGGAGGAATAACGTACGCATCATCGGTGTGCCGGAGAGGTCGAAGGATTGGCCAGTCGATCTCTTTGTGGAAGATTTGATCCTGACCAAACTAGCGCCGAAAGGCCTCAGCAAATTCTTTACGGTGGAGCGGGCACACAGAGTTCCGGGGGGCCGGCCGAGACCTGGGGCCCCACCGCGACCTCTCATTGCCAGGATATTCAACTTCAGGGACCGGGACGCAATCCTGCAGGCCTCCCGTGTGCATGGCCCGACGAAATATGACAATGCGGACATCAGTTTCTATCCTGACTTTACACAATCGGTGCAAAAACAGCGAATGGGCTTTATGACTGTCAAGCGGCGGCTGAGGGACATGGGCTTGAAGTAGTCTATGCTTTTCCCGGCCAAGCTGCGTATTGAACGGGAGGAACGGACTCATTTTTTTGACCGGCCCGAGGCGGATGAGGACTGGCTTGACACTTTGCACCGTCGGCACGGCGGGGAGGACCGAGCTGAGGATGAGGGTGGTGGATCAGCGGACCAAGGGTGAACGAATGACTTGTGGTTCCTTGACAATTTTGTGTTCACCTCCGACTTGGGTTTGATGTACTGGTTTTTCTTTTCTAGGACTGTATTACCCATCCTTCATCATTGGGTGGCCGCGGGGTATCTGGTGAGATTCTTACTCCTTGGGGGATTTTTATTTCTTTCTTTCCGTAGAGTAGGTTCATGTTGGGGCGACAGGCACACTGCGAGTTGGGGTGGCTTAATGGTCTTGTGCAGGGGTGCAGGGTGGGGGGGTGTATAGCGGGAATTGGGGGGGTGGCGGTAGGGGAGCTGTTTTTGTGTGGTGTTTGTTTTGTACCAGGCAATCAGTGGGCTGTTTTTTGCTCTCAACGTGGGTGGGGTGTCCGTTGCTGTGGAAATGGGGGGTAGGGGATTGCGCATTTTAACATGGAATGTCAATGGTTTGGGGGACCGATTGAAGCGAGGAGTGGTGCTACAATATCTGAAACGTCTCTCTCCTAATGTGGTTCTGTTGCAGGAGACGCATTTGGTGGGACACTCATGCCATGCTATGAATAGAAGGGGCTACCGTTTGGTGGCCCACTCTGGTTTTACTACCGGCTCCAGAGGGGTGGGCATTTTGGTTCGATCCTCTCTCCCGCTGGAAATTGATGAGGTGATACACGACGACCTGGGGCGCTACGTGGTGTTGGTGGGCCGGTGGGAAGGACGGACTTTGTGTTTGGTTTCAGTTTATGTCCCCCCGGGGTTGCAAACCACTACCTTTGCGGACTTGGGAGGGTTGCTGCTTGGGCTCCCAGAGGGCCTCTTGCTGGTGGGTGGTGACTTTAATTCTGTGGTATCGGGTAGAGAGGATCGGCACCCTCCCAGAGACCTCCCCAGGGCGCACTCTTGGCTGGGTGGCTTTATCGACACTATGGGGCTGGTGGACTGTTGGAGATCAATGCATCCGGGGCTTGCCCAATTTACATTTCACTCTGGCGTCCACGGCTCCTTATCTAGATTGGACTATGTGCTGATGCCGGCCGCCCAAGCCCAAATGATCGGGGAGGTCAGACACCTGGCTCATGGCATCTCGGATCATTCCCCGGTCCTGCTAAACTTAGATGTGGCCATGGGGGCAGAGGGGAGGGTGGCCCCGATTAATCCCTGGTATTTGCATGACCCCACAACTCGTGCCCTTTTGGTTAAGTCTCTTGACCGTTATTTTGAGGAAAATCAGGGTTCAGTCTCATCGGCCGTAACGTTGTGGGAGGCTTTCAAGGTGGTCATCCGTGGGCAGGCCCTATCCTTGATCTCCCATGCTAAGAGGCGTAAAACTGAGGAGGTGGTACGTCTGGAGTCTGCCATAACTGACTTGGAAGAAGATCTCGGGCGGGGGGTCACACGGGACAAACTCCATGCCCTTTGCCTGAAACAATCGGATTACAGGGCGTTGGTTACGGATGCGGCCAAGCTCGCGAGTAGGGAACAACAGGGGCGCTTGTATGATGTTGGTGACAAGGCTGGAAAGTTGATTGCATGGCTGGAGAGGAGAGAGCGAGCGAGTTGTGTGGTCCCGGTGATTGTGCGTGCTGATGGTGTGAGTGTTACGGATCCGGGGGAGATTGTGAGCTGCTTTGCGGACCATTTGCGGGACGTCTACTCTCCGGTCTCGGAGAGGTCAGAAGACGACTCTCGTCAATTGCTGCGAGATATTGCATTGCCGTGCCTTTCGGTCGATGATAAAGAACTGCTGGACGCGGTGCTGACAAACGATGAGATAGCATCGGCGATTCGCTCGGTCCGTTCAGGAAAGGCTCTCGGCCCTAACGGCCTTCCGATCGAGCTTTACAAGCTTCGTCCAGATAGGTTGGCACCTCATCTCCGCGAGATGTTTCTTGCATCCCGTGAGGCTGGCGCCCTTCCGCGTGATCAACGTCTAGCGACCATTGTGGTGCTCCATAAAGAGGGCAAGCCGCGTGATTTGCTGTGCGTCTTATAGGCCCATCTCACTCCTAAACGCTGAACCTAAGATTCTCGCTAAAGTGCTCGCTAATCGTCTGATTAAAGTCATCGGTGACTTGGTACATCCGGACCAGTCTGCTTTCATTTCCGCACCGCAACACCGCGCTGAACCTGCGGCGCCTCCATGGAGTCCTCGCGAGAGTTGACTCTATTCGGGAGCCAGCCATTTTGGCGTCCCTTGACGCCACGATGGCGTTTGATACGCTGGAATGGTCATATCTCTGGGCGGCGCTGGCTAGGTTTGGTTTTGGACCTGGGTTCATTGGATGGGTGAAGTTGTTATACGTGGAACCACTGGCGCAGGTGGTGGTGAATGGTAGAGTTTCTGCCCCCTTTTTGCTTGGTAGGGGCATGCGGCAGGGTTGCCCCCTGTCCTCGCTTCTTTTTGCTCTCGCGTTGGAGCCCCTGGCGGCGTGGCTCCGGTGGGAACCCTCCATGACGGTGGACACCGACGTTTGAGGATCGCGTGTCACTCTACGCAGATGATATTTTGCTCTATCTCACCTCCCCGCGGAAATCGTTGATAGTGCTATTTGATGTATTGAACTCCTTTGGTCGCAATTCAAGACTTGTCATTAATTGGGTGAAATCCTGTGTTTATGTGCTGGTTGGCGGCCCCCCTCTTCTCCCGCGTGGCTGTCTGATTCAGATTTCACATTCTGGATTTAAATATCTAGGTATCCACGTGTCCCTCGATCCTGCGGTCCGATATGCTCTGAATCTGTTGCCCCCGCTCCAGCGGCTGCGGGCCGATGTTGCTCGTTGGCGTAGGCTCCCGCTATCGCCGCTTGGCCGGGCATCCTTATTCAAAATGATGTCTCTTCCACGCTTTTTGTATGCATTGCAGAATACGCTGGACATGGTGCCCGCCCGATATTTTAGTGAGGTAGAGAGCTTACAGAGGCAGCTAGTTTGGGATGGGAGACCGCGCATTGCTCTCGCTAAATTGACTCTACCGTGGTACGACGGTGGCATAGCTCTCCCTGACGTTAGACGATATTATTGGGCGTCCCAGTTGGTGGCGGTGAATCATGGGACATACAGCCCGGCGGTGAACCCCGCGTACGAGATGGATAAGCTACTGTTGCCGGGCGGAGATTTCAATAGGGCGCTTTATTCTACGAAGGGAAGTACTAAATTGACCGGTCCTACGAAAAATGCGGTGCGCGCCTGGCACTGCGCCACCGCTGCTACGGGATGGACGGGCCGTCTGTCTCGTGCGACTCCACTGTATGCGTCGGATGCGTTGGGAGGTTTATGGCGTTCGAAAGGCTTTGAGAGGTGGGATTTGATCGGAATTAGTCGTGTGGGGGATCTTTGGACGAAGGGCGCCTTTAAATCGTTTGAAGCTCTTCAGACGGAATATAAGCTGAGCGATAGGGAGTTCTTTCGCTATGCGCAGATGCGCCATGCGCTACTTTCCGCTTTCCCGAATCCTGCAGATTTCCCCGAAGCCTCCCCATTGGAAGATCGTGTGCTTGATGGTTACCTGCCAGATAGTACTATCTCCCTGATCTACAAAAAATTGATTAATACTCGAGCGGACCTTCTCACACATTTGCGAGAGGTCTGGGTCACTGATGGCCTAGAGTTGGGTGATGAGGACTGGGTCGCGGCCGTGGCCTCACCGAGGGAGGTTGCTATACCGGCGCGCCTTCGATTTGTGCAGTTGAAGATACTACATAGGGTCTATGTCACCGGTCCCCGCTTGCTTCACATGGGCTACACAAGTGATGGTTTATGTCGGCGTGGTTGTGGCTTGCTTGGTACTTTTCTTCATATTCTGTGGGAGTGCCCGAAGGTGCTACGTTTCTGGACTGGTGTGCATGCAGTGATGGAGGAGGTTACGGGTGTGGCGCTGCTCCCTGAGGCTCGGCGATGTGTGTTGAATGTGTGGGAACCGACTGACTGCGATGTGGCACAAGAACGCTGGGTGACTTTGGGCAACATGGTCGCTAAACGGGACATTGTGCAGCTCTGGGGGTCCGGTAGGCCCCCCACAGTTACGAAATGGAAAGAAAACATGGATTGGTGCATGTTCCGAGAGAAGACGGTTTACGTGGCCAGAGGCAAACCTAGGGCATGGAGTAAGATGTGGGGTCCCTGGAATTCCTATTGGGGGGATATCTGCGCCCCCCCCCTTGGTGGTCGCACCAGACGTAACGATGTCCCCTTGTCGCTTTGCAGGATTGATGGCCGATCCTCTCCCTGCCCCCCCTGCCCTTTTTTCACGCGAATAACTGTGTAATTGGCTGCGTTGTCGCTGTTGTCCCCCGCTCATGAGAGAGCAAGTCTCTGTTAATGGAGTTCTTTTGCCTGGTATAAGTTTCTTTTTGTTGTTTTTATTTCTAAAAGAGTTAATAAGAAACCTCTCTGTAGTGCTGTGTTCAGTTGTGGGCGGCTGCAGCCGTTATGCGTGCGGCTCGCTCCGGCTCCTGTGATGTTGTACTATTGTTTTCCTCCCTTTTCTCTACGTTAGCGGCCGGCCCAAGCGGTTGTAGGCCCATGACTGTGAATATTTGATGTGTAAATAAAGGTTTTTAAAAAAAAAAAAAAGAAAAAAAAAAAATATCCATTCTAAACTTTGCGTCACTCATATTACTACACATATTACTATTTACATGCTTATGTAAAAAAAATGTTTAAACTCATGTTTTTGTACTAAATTTCTTTAAAATCCATCTTTAAGACCTATTTTCCGTTTTCACGGTTATTTGAGGAGTCTCGATGATGATGTTATTTGAGACGATCGTGCCTTTTCCATTAGGTAAAAAACACATATATCCACACATTTTGCAGTATTTTACTCTCTACAACAACCAATACTAAAACCTATTTTCCATTTTCGCCATGAGGCCTGGAGATAGGGATGACATTGACAATCGCGATCCCTGTGGATTTGTCACAAAAGCCGAAAGCAAAAGCAGGAATTTAATAGTCACCACAACATTAAAAAATGATAACTATATAATTAATTCTAGCCATCATACCAGATACATCACTATCTAAATAACTCTATAAAAACATTTCTGGAGAATCTCAATATCTCAATAGCAATGTGTATTAATTAAGGCTGGGTGGGATTCGCGAAGTTGCACTCTGCAGAATTCCACGGAGTTGCAAAAAAACTCCGCCTAATTCCGCAGAGTTAAATGCGCTGGAGTAGAATTGCTCAGACACCCTAAATATTGCTTAACTTTGCATCCCTCTTGGGGTTTGATGATATATAAGCATTTGGGCCCGGAGCAAGTACCAGAGCACTGGAACTGAAGAGCAGCGAGATGCCCAGGATCACACACGTCTGACTCTGTATAGAACAAAGGGAGCCAAGATTAAAAAATGTTGCGTCCATTAGGGCACATCTCTAGGGTTAATCTCCTCCTCTGCCTGACGCCCAAGGATGCCCTCTTCCTTTTTCCTTCACTCACCTTTGGTGTTAGCGTTGATGAAGACGAGAACAGTAGACCCACACAATCTGGCCTGTGGGCACCTGGTGAGCGGGCTGTGCAGACAGATTCCCAGAGAAGGCTGCCCGCCAGAGCGCAGAATCCCTGATAGCTGGGTGCAGGCTAGGGCAGCCACATTCTCTCCCGAACTGACGGGAGCTTTCACCCTGCTCTCTGCAGTGGTGTGGACCCAGCTGTAGGGGGTTCAGAAGGACCAGAAGTCATTGGTCTCCAAAACATCTTTTCTCTAAAACCGCAGCCGCAAGCCGTCGGACAATCATGTGTGCTGCAGAGGGAGCAAGGAACCTGCTTTCATTTCATATATTAGGAACCCCTTGACAGCAGCAAATCTGCACCTATATACTGTTTATTCATGAAGACAGTCACCTGAAGTGGGATTCTTTTAGATAGAGTATACTGAATAGTTGTTTTGGTGATTCATCCCTGCATCTATCATGGGCTGCTTTTGAGGAAGAGGCGAGGGACACGGGAGGGAGTTGTGATGCCAGTGAGTTCTCAATCAGATTATGCAGCACTTTCGGTTTAAGAAAACATAGTAACCTTTGCGAAAGTTCCTACCTTTAGGTCAAATGCCTATAATTATATACCAGGGTGAGCGCTGTCGCTCGGGTTAACTCCGCTCCACGGCTGGCAACGTTTTTTTGCTAAAATTTGCTTTCTACACAGAGCACAGAGTTGAAAAAAAACTCTGTGAACTGTGCAGGGTGGAGTGACAGAACACAGGGGCCCGCACTGGCAATTGCATCGTTGTCATGAGTATTGTGCGCGATTCAAAAATCAATTATAGACCCATAACTTGTGTCACAAACACACCCATTTCTCACATATCAGGTCGTACTATCTCCACCCTGACCGCTTATGTGGACTTTCACACAAATTTCCAGCCCTGGGTACCATTCCTGGACAGTGAAATGGTGGCCGCAACTTTTTGTTCAAGTTGCGTTGAGCAAATCAGAGCACTCCCGTTGACCTGCTCATTGATTCATTGTGGTACCGTCGCAAAACATCCGTTGTCAGAAATATATATATTCGGCTTAAATTTCTCAAAAACAACTGGACGGATTTGCACCAAATAACAAAAAAGCACAATCTGCGTAGCAACATCTATCTTTCTGCCAAATTTGTTGTAATTCCGTCCAGCAGTTCAGTCTGTAGGTTCGACAATGCGTCCCTATGGGAATTAACATTACAAGCGCACTTTTTTTTCGCCCCTCTATTTCTAGGTCTAACCTGCACAGAACACCCCTAAACTTTTCCATGCCAACCAGAACTGACACTTTTTTGAAAAATTTCATCAAAATTGGTCAAACGACACCAAAGTTATAGCGAAGTAAAAAAATTATTTTCCTATGGAAACTAGCTCCTAACTATAACTACGTACTGACGACTGCCAGTAGGGTATATCTATATATATAAGAGAATACTCCAACACATAAGAGCCATCACAAATTCGGATGTAACATACCGGGTTGTCAGACATTTTAAAGAGTTCACAACAATGGTTTGGAACACCTTAAATACTTAGTTGTGGATGCTGTTCCACCGTTAAGGTGTGGTGGCTATCGGGAAGGTCTACTTCATAAACTGAAACCCGATACATAATAGATATAGACACTAAGACACCACAGGGGCATAACTCAAGTGAAGACTTTTACACCTGCCTGTAATTATTTTCCTGTTAATGTTTAACATGTTTAACATAATGTGATGCATACATCAAATGCTGCTATGCTTCTCAAAATTGATTTTAACGTATTATTTGCACACTTTGCACATATGAACCGGTCTGGGTTTGTTAGGGTGGCACTTGTCAGCACTAGCACTTTTTTCGTAGACTAGAGGATTAAGACTAGGCCCACTTGGGCGTGATGCGTTCATTTGCACAATAATCCAGAATGTTTACATTATGACAGACCCAGCATAGTATTACAATGCTAGGGCCTGCCAGGGCAAGCAAATGTAATATGTAAATCGTTGCATAAAGCAAATTCGAACATTATGTTTTGTTAATATTGCTTGTCAGATTTATTATGAAGGTTTTTTAACAAGCTTTTTACCACATATATATTTATTTATTTATGTATCTATGTGTGTTGTGCTTGCCTATGTACTTATTCTATTTATATAATTTATTTGTTAGCAATGTTAAAAGAATAATATTCTGCTATATTACCCTGATGTGATACATATCATGAAATGTATTCAAACATGCATTGATGGCGAGGAAGTGCAATGTCTCTTCTATGTCTATGTCTATGGCTATGTGTTGTCACATGTTTATGCACTAGAACTTCAAAAATTGAAGGATCTCTGTAAGCGCGTCATGTGATCAAGGCCTTCTCAGGCCGAAACGAGTCATGGCAGTGGTGTGAGGGCTCAATAAATCCTTTTGCACTCATTCAATTGGGTTCGCATTCGTTTGTGCCCAGGAACTATTGACAACAGTCAAGCGAAGTTTGCAGCAATATATATATATATATATATATTATCTACTGGCGGTCGCCAGTAGATAGTTATAGTTAGGACCCTGTTTCCATAGGAAATCCGCAACATTCTATTTGGAATAACTTTGGCGCCGGTCGACGAATCCTCGCGAAATTTTCAAAACTAATGGGGCGCTACGCTCCGCTCCTACCCTGAAAGTCTAGGGGTGATTCGTCAAGCGGGGGCTGAGAAAAAAGGGGGGTCCCAAAACGCGTTTTCCCCATGCATTTTTCCATAGGACCTTTAGACACAGCTACAGCCCGAACGGCTGAACAGAGTTACTTGAAATTTGGCAGAGAGGTAGTCTACAGGTCAAGGAAGTGCCTTTTGTAGGTCTGGTGTAAATCTGTTCAGTAGTTCCTGAGAAAATAGCATTTAAATCAATATATATATCTGTGGCAGCGCTCTGTGCGCTTACCGTGCGCTTACGGTAAGCTTACCGTACGCGTACGGTGCCGTGCGCGAGCGCGATTCTGATTGGCTGTTAGATCTTAGTAAACATTCGAATCGGTCGAAACCAGGAAGTTTCGGCTGCCATTTTCTCTCTCGCACTCTGAGGGGGGGAGGAAAAACAAAGTTGGAGAACATGAAAAGGGGCAGGCTAGACAGCTCCTAACCACCTAGCCTCGGTTAGGGTGTCCCAAAAGACCCCCCAAGGCCAAAAATTCTTTTTTTTTTTTTGAAAAAACGGCGAATACGCGAATATCCACATTTCCCCCCCCCCCCCAATATGCCAGGCACCTTTTGTGCATGGCATATTTAGTAACTGAACATTTAATAGATAACCTTTCACAGCGAAGTGCATAATATGTCCTCCGTGTGCGGACGGTGCGTGAAGCGCATCGTGCGTACATGGCCCATCCAGCGTAACGTGGGCACGCGGTGCGCCCACCGTGCGTGCACGGCACTAACTGCGTAAAGTGGGCGCGCGGTGCGCGAAGAGCACTGCGTGCTCACTGTGCGCGCACGGTGTGCGAAGCGCACCGTGCGCGCACGGAACGAACTGCGTGAAGTGGGCGCGCACGCCACGAACGGCATAAAGTAACTTAGCATTTAAAAAAACGTACAAATTCACTGAAAAAACCATAGGTTTCACACATGTTATAGTTAGCTGGACATTTCACTCGTGAAAAACCATTGAAATTCCCCCGTTATAGTTAGTGCAGGCAACTATAACTCACGCGACCGCAATCCTCTGCTGATGACATATGTGTCTTTATGAAAAATAAATATTTGTAATATATATGTATAGCTAAAGATTAATGGAAGAAGACATGGGCAAATAAGTGTCTAATTACAGTATTAGCATCAGCAGAGGATTGCGGTCGCGTGAGTTATAGTTTCCTGCACTAACTATAACGGGGGAATTTCAATGGTTTTTCACGAGTGAAATGTCCAGCTAACTATAACATGTGTGAAACCTATGGTTTTTTCAGTGAATATATATATTCTCCTGCGAGTGCGCCTCAATCGAGGGTAACCTTTTCTTCCACATATATATATATATATATATATATATATATATATATATGTATATGTATTAAGCAAAAACATTGTTGAAAACATGCCATTTGTGTGTTTTTAAATTGTTTAAATTATAATATCATTATTTATGTTTTTAATGAAGTAATCAGCAATTAGCGGATCTGTGATGAAATGCAGTATTTTTATTGTAAATACGATGTATTTTACAAGCTATTGCTAGATGTGATGGGCATTGTTTGGTGAAGACAAACTGACAATGTATACGTTACGGAAACTTCTATGTCCATGATCTATCCCCATTTGCAAATGTGACTCACTCTAAGCATATTTAAAAGGTGGATCCGTTGTGTTGCGCATCATGTGACCAAGGCCTGTAACGGGCTGAAACGCGTAATGGCGGCGGTGGTGTCTACTATATTTAAATAAATAATTTTCCCGCACCTTGGGTTTGCTTCGGTTTCTTGAGGAGAGATCTTCAGTTTATGAGACGGAGTATTGTTGTATCCAGTGCCGGAGGAGCTTTACCGGTATCAGCAAACCCCTCCTCCACGAAGGGCCGAGTGGGAAAAGAGCTCATTTCCGGGTTTCCGGAAAACCGCAAAGGATTTCGTTTGAAAGACGCCCGCGGCCCCCGAGCAGTAAAGAAATCCTTACCGCAACAGAGGAAGACGAGGAACCAGGTCGGAGGACCAGTCGACGTCGAAACCCTAGGCGGGTGAAGGCGTTACATAGACTCGGCGGAGGAGTTGCCACATTGATTGCGCACGGGAGCGCCCGAGGTAATCTAGAGTGGTAGCGGGAACGAAATAATTTTGACACCATGTTTGCCGATGCGCTACGAGGCAGGGAAGCGGCAGCATGCACAATGTTTGATGATTCTCCCAATAATGAGACTGATGCACCAGTAAACACCGGTGTAATTAGGGGGGAATGTAACAACTTAAAAGAACAATTCAGGAAGTTGGAGAAAATCAGGCGCGCCGAACAGGCGAAATGTTGGGAGCACAAGTCATTATCTCGTTACTTGGAGGTTGGTAGAATCCCGAGGGGGTTAAGAATTATGCTGGCCCCAAGTTATGAGAAACCCGACCCCGCGATGTTAACTGAATGGGCCACTGTTAATTTGGACTCTTCCAGACGATTAGTGGAAGTCTTGGTTAAATATGCCATCAGTGACCAAGCGGCCTTACAAAAGGAAATAGAGGACATGGAAAAGATTATTGCGGAATCAGAAGACACACCAGAAAAGTCCAAATATAGGGATGAAATGATGGCACGCTTGCGCAGAGATGAAGATGTGATAAAAAAAACGTAAAACCTTTAAGTTTCAAAGGGACAAAGCCGATTATGAGCAGGGGCGTGTATTCACTTTTGCCAAGAAATATGATGCAGTTAAAGCAGGAGTATTGGCAAAGGGTCCTAGGATTCACCCACGAGCGGATGAGGAATTAGCATCTTCGTCAACAACTGACCTCAGCTCAGTGGTTGATAGTGAATCAGAAAATGAACAATCAAAGTTAAATTCGGGATAGGGGTTTCAAAGAGCGTCGCTCTCCCAAGAAATCAGTTGCATGCGACAGGATCGGAAACAAACCCTGAGACCCCGAACCCCTACAGCCCCAACTACGCAAGTGGCAGACGCAGGAAGAACAAAAAGCGCAGGGCGAGGAGCCGGCAAAATCACAAGCGCAAACGATGGCTACAACAAGAAATCAAACAGAGGATGGAAACGGAAATAATTAACTCCGATCTAGCCATGAGTAAGACTGTGGTTAATCTAACCGATATTAATCTGACAAAGGAGGAGACTAATATCCTTGCATTGGGGTTAACATACAGCCCTAAAATGGATTTTAAATATGCAGAGACAAGGATTGACATCTACAAATTTGTACGCAAACTCAAGTTGCGCAAATTCTTTGCCCTCCAAGGTTCCAGAAGTACATCAGAGGCACACTCTTATGATTTGGTTGATGGAGAGGGTACACATAATGATCTTGTCGCTGGTGATGTGGATTTATTAAGGGATTTACAACAGCTCCAGAATGAGCAAGTAGGAGCTTTGGAACAAGTAAGTTGTACACCATTGAATCAACCAATAAAAAAGACTCCTTTTAAACCCAAATCCAACTTCTATCCCCTTATGTTGAAGGATAATTTTGATTCATTCAGTGAAAAGGTAGCAGTTGACCTGAAGAATCTGTACTCTTCAACGACAAGGGCACCTAAGAAATATAACAAACAAGATAACCAGTATGTCCAGCTCATGCAGAAATTAAAAACGAATGATAACATCATAGTGCGGCAATCGGACAAGGGGGGAAACGTGGTACTTTGGCCCAGGAACCAGTACATGGAAGAAGCCCTTATTCATCTCAATAACCGCAACTGCTACAAATTGAGCACGCCCCTATTGATGAATGCAGCATGACAGGACTGCTACAATAAGCTGTTAGCCTGGAAATCTGCAGGCTTAATTTCTATGGATGAATTTAAATTCCTCAAAGTAGACCATCCTATTTCACCGGTTATCTATTTCATCCCGAAAATTCACAAAAGGATGGACAAGCCCCCTGGCAGGCCGATCATCTCAGCCAGGGGCAGTTTGTTGGAAAATATTTCCAAGTATGTGGATTACTTTCTCCAGGAACACATGAAAGGTCTCCCATCTTACATACAGGACACTGGGGACTTTTTGAGAAAGTTGGTCGAAGTCCCATGGAATTCTGATATGATGCTTATTTCCATGGATGTCACATCCCTCTATACAAGCATTCACAACTTGGATGGGGTCAGGGCATGTGAATATTATCTTAATCGAAGACCTATGGGAATGTACTCTCACAACAAAATGTTGCTTGCCATGATATCCATGTGTTTGGAGAACAATTTCTTTTTGTTTCAGCATCAGGTATACCAGCAAACGCGCGGTGTGGCCATGGGGGCATGTTTTTCTCCCAGTTACGCATGTTTACACATGGGTTACTGGGAGGAGATGGTCCTCATGGCCGGACACCGCGCTGTCATAGAGTCGAATATCATTTGTTGGTATAGATTTATTGATGATTTGTTTATGGTATGGCGAGGGGATGAACTCAGTGCCAAACAATTTCTTGAAGCGATCAACAGCAATGATTTAAACCTGCAGTTCACTTATCAAATCAGCAATAGATCGGTCTTTTTCCTGGATGTAGAAATATTTGTTTGTAATGACCAACTACAGACTAGACTACACAGGAAAGATACTGCAGGAAATACGGTGTTACATGCACTTAGTCACCACCCACAACATCTGATAAATAGTATTCCTTTTGGGGAGATGCTAAGGATGCGCCGAATTTGCAGTACAGAAGTCGATTTCCTTAAAGCTCAAAATGAATGCAGGGAACGCTTCAGGGAGAGAGGGTATGCAGAATCTATACTCTCTAGGGCTGTGTCAAAAGTTAATAATATCACTAGAACTATGGCACTGACACCAAAAGTAGCCCCATTAAATAACCCAACAGTCATTAACACTGAGGACACACAAATTATTTTGACCTTTAGTACACAGCACAGAGCAGTAGGTAAAATCATTAATAACAACTGGTCATTGGTCCGGGCTGATCCAGTGTTGGGCAACTCACTATCTAGGAAACCAAAGATAGCTTTCAGAAAAGCACGCTCAATGAGCAATGTGCTCGTGAGCAGCAGCCCTGAATTGATCCAATCTAAATCATGGTTATCGGCAAGAAAAGGGTTTTATCGCTGCAATGTATGTAAAGCATGCAGATATGGAGTGAATACAAAGACATATTTGACCCCATTCCTTCCTGAACTAGTTCCTATCTCCAAATACCTCAATTGCAAGACAGATTTTGCAGTGTATGTGCTGGAGTGCTCCTGTGGCCTGCGGTATGTTGGTAGCACCAAGCAGCAGGTTCACAAGCGGGTACTCCAGCATATGCGTGCAATTACTAACAAGGATTTGACCTACCCGGTGGCACGTCATTTTAAGGAGCACCATGCCAGTAAGCTGGAGGCTTTCAGCTACTGGGTGGTAGACTCAATCCCTACACTAAGAAGGGGTGGGAACCGGGAGGTCCTATTAAGGAGATTGGAAACCAAATACATTCTAGAGTTGGACACTAAGAATCTTAGAGGACTGAATGCAAGTGAGGATTTTTACACTCACTTGTAATCTGGATATTCATCACCTTATGGGAAAAGAAACATGTTATTTTTATCAACTCTAGTAGTATGCTGCTATCTCCCTGTCTCGTAAAATTGCACTAATTTTAATGTGAAAGATATTCATTATGTACACTTTTTTGCACAAGGGGTTCATACTTTTTTAGAGAGAATATTTATTGGGATTTTTTAACAAGTTTGTCAATGTATATTTATTTGTAAACAGGTGTCACGGACGTGGCTCTGAGCAATAGATATGTATACTTGCACGAATTTGCACAATTTTGCACAGTCACTTTATTGCAATAGGGGGCTTCATGGTAAGGCCCACATGGGCCGTATTAAGCAAAAACATTGTTGAAAACATGCCATTTGTGTGTTTTTAAATTGTTTAAATTATAATATCATTATTTATGTTTTTAATGAAGTAATCAGCAATTAGCGGATCTGTGATGAAATGCAGTATTTTTATTGTAAATACGATGTATTTTACAAGCTATTGCTAGATGTGATGGGCATTGTTTGGTGAAGACAAACTGACAATGTATACGTTACGGAAACTTCTATGTCCATGATCTATCCCCATTTGCACATGTGACTCACTCTAAGCATATTTAAAAGGTGGATCCGTTGTGTTGCGCATCATGTGACCAAGGCCTGTAACGGGCTGAAACGCGTAATGGCGGCGGTGGTGTCTACTATATTTAAATAAATAATTTTCACCGCACCTTGGGTTTGCTTCGGTTTCTTGAGGAGAGATCTTCAGTTTATGAGACGGAGTATTGTTATATATATATATATATATATATATATATACAAATTCACTGAAAAAACCATAGGTTTCACACACGTTATAGTTAGGAATTAGCATTTAAAAAACCTTGCAAATTCACTGAAAAAACCATAGGTTTCACACATGTTATAGTTAGCGGAAATTTTACTGATAAAAAACCAATGAAATTGCCCCGTTATAGTTAGTGCTGGCAACTATAACTCACGCGACCGCAATCCTCTGCTGATGCTAATACTGTATTTAGACACTTATTTGCCCATGTCTTCTTCCATACATTTTAGCTATACATATATTACAAATATTTTTTTTTATAAAGACACATATGTCATCAGCAGAAGATTGCGGTCGCGTGAGTTATAGTTGCCAGCACTAACTATAACGGGGCAATTTCATTGGTTTTTTATCAGTAAAATTTCCGCTAACTATAACATGTGTGAAACCTATGGTTTTTTCAGTGAATTTGCAAGGTTTTTTAAATACTAATTCCTAACTATAACGTGTGTGAAACCTATGGTTTTTTCAGTGAATTTGTACGGTTTTTTAAATGCTAAGTTACTTTACGCCATTCGAGGCGTGCGCGCCCACTTAACGCAGTGCGTTCCGTGCACGGTTTTTATCAACTTTAATAAGCCCTGTACATTTGGTGGCCTTCGGCCACCAAAAGCACAGGGGGTGGGGTCAATGTGGATAGTGTTTTTTTTATTTCGATTTTATAATTTCATGTTGCCAAAATATAGTTTTTTTACTGATGTAATAAGCACTGCGCATTTGGTGGCCTACGGCCACCAAAAGCACAGGGGGTGGGGTAAGTGTGGATAGTGTTTTTTTTATTTCTATTTTTTACCGTACGCTTACGGTAAGCGTACGGTAAGCGTACTCTGCGAAATTGCCGAAAAAAAAATAAAACCGTTTTTGCACTTGGGGGATGTTTGGGGACTCCCTCAACATGACTATGTGGGAGGGAGTTGTCAAAACAGCCCCGTAACATGTTTTTGGGCATCATGTTTGATAAATAACACTCAGTGCGAGAGACAAAATGGCGGACGCCGCTTCCTGGTTTCGGCCGATTCGAATGTTTACTAAGATCTAAGAGCCAATCAGAATCGCGCTCGCGCACGCCACCGTACGCGTACGGTAAGCGTACGGTAAGCGTACCGTAAGCGGGCTCAGATATATATATCGATTTAAAGGCTATTTTCTCAGAATCTACTGAACAGATTTACACCAAACCTACAAAAGGCACTTCCTTGACATAGGGACTACCTCTCTGCCAAATTTCTAGTAATTCTGTTCAGCCGTTCGGGCTGTAGCTCGTTCTAAAGGTCCTATGGAAAAATGCATGGGAAAAACGCGTTTTGGGACCCCCCTTTTATCTCAGCCCCCGCTTGACGAATCCCCCCGAGACTTTCAGGGTAGGAGCGGAGCGTAGCGCCCCACCTATTTTGAGAAATTCGCGAGGATTCATCGACCGGCGCCAAAGTTATTCAAAATAGAATGTTGCGGATTTCCTATGGAAAAGGGGTCCTAACTATAACTACCTACTGGCGACCGCCAGTAGGTAATACATATATATACATACATACATATATTTATATGTAAATAGAGATATATATATAAATGTTTATATATATATGTTTATATATATATTTTTCGCAAAAAACGAAAGTTTCAGGGACGTTATTCTTAGCTTCTGAATTTACACGCACAAAGCAATAGAAATCCAACTGTTATAGCTAGAGTTATTTCAAGTAAGTATAACTTGTGCCCTATGGTAAGTATAACTCACACACATAATTTTATTGTAAATGTTGCAGTGATAATATCAATGGATCAATAGAAGATCAATGATGCATAATGTGGGGTAATTAGCTGTGCATGGCGAGGCCGTGAGTTAAAGACACCTTAGGGCGTGAGTAAATTCAGAACCTAACAATAACATCTCTGTTACCTTTGATTTTTTTGTGAATTTCTAAGGTTTTTTAAATGCTAAATCCTAACTAAAAGGGCCCTGCAGCCAACCCCCATTAGCTGCAAATCCCTACGGCCGTGTGTAGTGGGGGTTGACTGCAAGGCCTCTCCCCCTGTTTTTTCCTTATTTTGGCTTGTTTTCTTCTGCTTTCTCCCAATTATCTGAGTGCTTTCTCCTGCTTTTGCCTCAGGTTTTACTGTTTTCCCCTTCTTTTCCCCCCATTTGTATCCCTGGGGACCACTACCTCCCCAGGGCTTTATGTAAGTATTGGAATGTGGCCATGCAGACCCCGTCTGTGCGTTCATTTTAGCGTTGGGTACCCCTACCACTCCCGGGCTTCTTTTTTACAATGGGGGGAAATCGGACACCCCTCCTGGGGCTCTTAAAAGCCCCGGGGAACACCATCTCCCCGGCATGAAATGTGTTATTTAAAAAAATATAAAGGAGGATTTAGGAGACCCCCAGACCCTGGGGTCAGATTTATAATTAAATGGGGGGAGGAGGCCACGCACCCCCCCGGGCTGATTAGGTCCTGGGGACCCCATCCTCTGGACGAAATCTTTAATTAAATTAGGAGGGGAGGCCACGTGGCTGATTAGGCCCTTGGGACCCTATTTCCCGGGCCTGGTCATATTTTAATAGAAGAGGGGATAAGTTATCCCCTCTGTGGGCTGATTTTGGCCCCGTGGGGCCCACCCTAATTCAATGGTGGGAGGAAGGCAAATGTCCCCCTCCCCAGGCCACGTTTGGCCCCAGGGACCTCATCCCCCAGGGCCCAGCCATGTTTCCAGGGCACCCAGTGTGGAATGGAACCACAGGGGGAGCCTCAAGGCCCCGTGGCTTCATCCAGCTCCCATCCTCTTGTGGGAGCTGGCATTGCTCTTGCATGCAGGGAGCTGCTGGAAATACAGCTCCCTGAGCATGTAAGCAATTTTCATCTGTTTCTCTGCACGCATCTTTGCATGCAAGAAAACTGATGAAAACTGTAGTTTCACAGCTCCTGCTTGCAGAAAGCAAAGTTATGTTTGCTTTTGCTTGTTGGAACTTATCAACCCCACCAAGCAAAAGCTAACAGTTACCCCTGGAGGGTGGGCACCTCCGGAGGTAGTAGGATCTGGCCCAGGACGATCACGATCCCCAGGCCAATCCATTGCTCCATTGTAGTTTTTAGCCCTAGGGAGTGGTGGTCCCCGGGCAGCGGGGGAAGCCATACACCCCCCCACATATTAGTAAATGTTTAGCCCCATGGAGGTGGCGCCGCCTGTGGTTGCAGGGAGGGGGTCAGGGTATTCCCCTTTCTCACTGCTGAGTCACAAGATGGATGTCAACACATCCTAGCTGAAGTGTTGGCAGCCAATAACAGCTCTGTATTTCCCTGCACACGGTAGCTATTATTTGCGAAGTCATCGCGGTCAGAGATATACACATTTGAATTTCCCTATATTTATCAAAAACTACTGATAGATTTACATCAAATAACTGAAAGCGTGATCTGCGTAACCAAATCTACCTTCCAGCGGTTCGGGCTGCAGGTTTGACTAAACATCCTATGGGAATTAACATGGGGAAAACACACTTTTTTGATGCCCCTTTTTCTCGACCTCCGCTTGACGAATCACCCAAACCTTTCCATGCATAACAAGACTCAACCTGACACTTTGTTTGAAAAATTTTGTGAGGATTCGTCAAATGGCGCCAAAGACTTAGGCAATTCAAAAAACGCTTTTTCATTGGAAATATGGTCCTAACTATAACTACCTACTAGTGACCACTAGTAGGTGATATATATGTATACAGGCACACACACACCTCCTACATGCTCCAACAAATTAATATTAATTACCTAACTAATCAAATTTAAATTAACAGAGGTTGACATATAAACCTAAATTAATTGTCAAAGGCCAATAAATAAAACAAACCACAAACAATATCTACTGAACAAAAACATTACTGTAGGAGAGAAACGACAACTACCCAACACATAGAATTATGTTACTTAATTGACTAATTCTCATTTCTTTTTCACATGTGGTGCACAGTTTAAAGATGAAAGGCTAATAACTTCAGCTGGAAGACACACTGTGTACACTGGCTTTCTATGATTGGTTGGTTTGCACCAGACTTCTGCTGGTACTAAAACCAAATTTGATTATGACGCAACTTGGAAGCAGACCCTGAAAGAACATTGATGTTAGTATCACTGATGACCTATGATGACTGTAAAACACATATTATGAGATTAGTAGGTTATATTTTGTCCACAATGACTACAATGAAAATATGAAAATGAAGGCTAAATGTACTAGCATATATTAGGGCCACATTTAATTACAGCATCTGTGAAAAGTTTAGGTGTTCTCACATGATAATGCAACCACCCGCTTTTCAAATAGATATTAGGTATTTCGGCCTTCCTGTTGCTGGTTGGCTTGCCCCACACTTCTGAAAATATTTTAACTGGATGTGATTATGAAGCAGCATGATGACACATCTTTAGAATCATTGACTTCAGTTTATCTGTGTATCAGCATATACTGTGAAACGTGTCAAGTGATACTGATATTGTCCACAATGTCTGTATTAATGATGTGTAAATGTGAAATGGAAGACTACATATATAAGAATGCACTAGTTTCATACTAGGTGCCAAGGTCTGTGAAATGTTTGAGTGCTGTTTTGTGGGATTGCAACAATTCAAATCAAATCACAGCCCACAGCAGGGAAAAAAAGGAAAACTGTTAAATGTCCTTATCATATTTGATAGGTACTCATATGTAGTGCTTAATTTGTGCCGGTGGCAGAGGTGGTGGCACTGTCACTGATTTTGCAGGCCTGGTGCTTATTTTCATCATCTGACCTCCACCCAGACCAACAGTGAGAAAAGCTGAAAAAGAAAAAAGCAGGGATGAGAAGGAAGAATGGTAAAACAGTGACACAGGGAGATAGCAGGCATGAAAAGTACATTCAAGAGTGAGATAAATAGGCAGGAAGTGTATGATGGTGGAAGGAAGCAGCATGAGGGAGAATCAAGACTTGTCAGACCTGGTCGAACATGGCTGGCATTCAGCTGCTTTGGTACCATCTTTCAAGAACATGGATGATCCCTTGCACTTATGATTTTTTTTCATTTTACGCAGTTCCTATAAGCTGGCTCTTGGCTATAATTGGTAGATAGTGAGAAGTTGGACTGTTTTGTCAAATATGACAGAGTCCATGGTTGGTGCAGAAAACCACACACACTATACATTATCAATGAAGTTCTCTATAACCATCACTCTTGAAGGCAGTAATAGACCAAAACTAGCCACCATACTACTCATAAATTGTTTTTACATTGTGGTCACATGCAAGGCTTTATTCAAACATCCCTCAGATTGTGAACTATATGTCCTAATGTATCAAGTACTTACCAGTAATTACCTTACTCCAAATGATGCTTTTGCCCATATTAATTACATCATGAGACAGACGCCGAGACTCTCAGACACTCTGTTCTTCGTTAGCCTGGTCTAAACAGGGTGAGAGGGAGGGGTTAATTAATCTGGGCAAAAGCAGCATTCTGAGTAACGTAATTAACAGTAAGTAATCTATGCATTACTTCTTTATGCGCTTTTGGCCTGATTAATTGCATTGTGAGACCTATTAAGCGATAATAAGACCAGGACAACTGATAATCACTGGTGGACAAAACAAACAAAGAACCTTTATTTACAACTGATTCGCCCCAAATTTCATTATAAATTGCAAAATATTCAAACCAAAGCTCTCCTTAATTTCCATTTCTTGCAAAACTCTGTAATGTTCCATAAATGACACCTATGTTGCAGATCTTTAAATTTTCGTTCAGGGATGCACCCTGAACCTCAGCTAATGATTCTGCCATTCCTCTTGCTGACCTCCCAACTAATCCAGAAAGAGGGGGGAATACCTGCTGTGCTGTATGCTAAAGCAATGACTGCCCCCACCCATCTACTTAGAGTCTGTGCAGAAGGTTTCAAGCCCTTTCTGACAGAAGCAATATTCACCAATAAACTGTCGGTCCTTTCAGCTCTAATGTCTGAAATTCTTTGTAGGTAAATCAAAACTGCTTGACTAACATCTAAACAATATAACCATTCTTCATCTGAGGTTTAGGGATTGGTTTGTGAATTTAGAACAAATCTTGGAAGGACTGTTTCCTGCTCCAGATAGAACGGAGACATTTTTGGGTGAGTGAAAGAGGGACCCAACCGAAGTACAATCCTGTACTCATTCACTCACACAGGAAAGGGAAACAGAAAGATAAGGATCCCAATTCTCATTACCTTCTTGCCGATATTGTAAGAAAAAAAGGTCTTAAAATTTAGAAATCTGAATTCTACAGACTCAAGAGGTTCAAAGATAGAGGTCTGTAGGGCTTGGATAAAAAATAAGAAATTGCAAGTAGGATATCTGGACTTCATTAGGGAATTAATATTCCCAAATCCCTTAAATAGCCTCTAAACTAATTCTTGTTCTTTCTCCAAAAGTCCTCAAACCCCTCTAAAAGCCTTTTTTGTAGCCCACTGCGCTTTAAGGAATAAATCGTTTAAGCCTGAAGAGAAACCTTACTGCAGGAACTCCTGTATATGTATAAGTCAAGTGACATGTGGAACGAAATACCTTGCAGAGCACCACCCCAGAAAGCTAGACCTATACCTCCTCTATGACAGAAGAGTTGTCCTTGAAGACTGCACTATTCTTTCAGATGCCCCTAGACAGCAATCCTGCCCTGTTAACCTCCAAACTGTTAATCTCAGTTTCCTGAGCAAAGGAATCTTGAACAAGGGCAATTGGGTAGGACAGGGGACATAGGTGGAATGGCAGGAGTCACTCCTTGTCCACCTAAAGCATACTACTAGAGAGAACCAGGTGGAACTTGACCAATCTGGTGCTATCAGAACCACTTCTGCCTTCTCAATCACACTAAGAATCTCAGAAGATGGAATGGGGAAATGCATACAAAAGACCCATTGAACATTCACATGCTAGAGTGTAATGCTTCTAAAATCCCTTCCCCTCTGTCCATAAACAAAACATTGCAGATTTGTTATTTTCCTGAGTGGCAACCAAATCCACCACTGCCACACCCCATCTCTGGCATAATTATTAAAACGTCTGATGACTGAGACAAAATTAGCTTAAATTCTCCCGACTTAGCCCGTATGCCCTTGATGTCAACAGCTGATAGTGACTGCACATTGTTCCGACCCAAAGCGAAGATATGATCCACAGTTCGAGCCAGCAAAGGAGTTCCCTGTTTCTCTCTGTTTGATGAGAGAGAATTTTGTTGTGACAAAGTCTGACGTGACAATTACTCTCTTCCGCTGAAGATGATGAGAGAAGGCTGACATGGCTAGGTGTACTGCCTTCAATTCTTTCCCATTAAATTAACTCTCTTGATGCCTCATTGACGACTGCCCATCAATCTAGTCCAAGTGGCTCCAAGCAACCCAACCAGTTGTGCTAACATATGGCATGATGAAAATTGCCTTTTGAAGTAATAGGGCTACCAGAGGAGCTAACACCTTTGTGAAGATTTGTGAAGATGGGGAGAGGATGTGGTCCGTCGGCTAGACTGCCGACTTTGGTGCTGGAAACCAGGGTTTGAGCCTCGGGGTCGCGTCCACATCCTGTGATTCTGGGCAAATCACTTAATCTCCCCGTGCCTGAATATGTAATGTAAATACGGTGCTCATGTACAGCGCTCCAATACCTTTGGGTCGAGTTCACGCTATATAAAATATGAAAAAAAAAAAAAGATGACTTGAGCCTGAAAAGCAACACTCTGAACTGGTAATGATACTAATCCATTGCTACCATTGCTAATCCAAGATGCTTCTGATGCTTGGGGAGAATCAGAATATGCAAGTAAGCATCCTGCAGATTGATGGTTCCTAGGACGCCCCTTGAGATACCATCTGAATCAAGTGTTGTGGTGTCAGCATCTTGAAGTGGGTTATTCTGATTCAGAAATATAACACTGGACTGTATTCTCTTGAGACACTTTAACCCCTTCTGTGCCCCGCCCTTTCCCCGCCCTGTGCCGGGCGTTGAATTAGCGGGCGGGGTTCATGACGAGATAGTCTCGTCATGGGCACAGCGCAACCACGCTCCATGACGAGACTATCTCGTCATGGGCACTGAAGGGGTTAACTAGAAACACAATGGTATAAGTCACCTCACCCCTCTCTGAAAATGGTACAGGAAGGACTGCCTTCTTTGCTAACAAGGCCTCACTTCCTGACCATAAATAGTATCCTTGATTGGGTCTGCTGGAATTGATGTTTTTATGACCCCAGAGAAAGGAGGAAAATGTATGAATTCTATATGGTGACATGTTTCTAAAGTGCTTAAGACCAACCAGTCATGTCTGTTGATCTTCCACCCTCTATAAAACTTTAAAACCCGGCTTCTACCAGTTGAATGATCCCGCGAGGGCAGTTAACGTCAGGTCCACTTTTCAAAGCATTTGACTCTTTGATTCTTAGTTGATTCCTTAGGTTGAATGTTTATCTTTCGATACTAGTAGGATTTGGACTCTTTTCTCCACCCTCCCTATAATCCTTATTCCAGGACCTTGAAGTTTTGGAAACTGACATTTTTTTGTCCAGCTGATTGCCAGGGAGCTTTTTGTCCTCAAATGTTAAGTTAGGGAAAGATTATTTGTCAGTGAAGTCGGCTTTCCATTCTCTCTTCCATAAGATACGTTGAGCAATAACTGATTCTCCAAACACTAGAGAAGTTGTTCTTATAAAGTCCTGTTAAATATTTGCTAAATATTTTGCTTGCTGCTCCATCAGAAGTGATATATCAGTACAGGCAACCTCTTCTTGTACAGCCTCAGACAGAATCTCAGAGTTTCTCACAAGTTATTGAGAGGTGCACACTGCATAAGTAATGGCTTTATAAAACTAGACTACCTTTTGCATGGGTTTTCTTAAACCCACTGCCAAACTTTCTGTTCACCGCCTCAGATGGGGTACAGTCATCGAGTTTAATGGCAGCTCTGTCCTTTGTCGAGGTGCTGTACATGTGCCAAAATAGAATCCACGTTTACGCTAACAGGGATTATATTGTCACTGTCCATCAAACCCCATACTTTTGTAGGAATCTTGGTACTGAACACTGATCAATATCCTTATACTGTCTGAATATTAGTTCCCTTATCTCCTTACGCAACAGAAGGGCCAACATTTCAGGCTTATTATATCATGAAAACAGGCCTTCTTTATCTTTTAGCGGAGGGGCTGCCTTAGAATCCATATTTTCACAGACATGTTCTAAAATCTGGAATTCCTCTCAGGTAATATATTTGCCATAAGCTGATGGGCTCAGACCTTCACCTGCCAAATCAGACGGGGGCTAAATTCTACTTTCAGGATGCCTCTCTTTGTCTCTGGTTTTAGCCCACACCTTCGTATCTCTATTGTCTATCATATCCTGGACTTCAGAGACAGTCAGCAACTCCTGAGTCCCATGGGATTTAGAAAGCCTCTCTCGTGTTTGGCCGATGCCTACTCGCACTCCTCAAAAGAAAGGGAAGGAAACCTCACCTGCTTTCTTCTCTGCACTTTCTTTCCTATCATTCTGCCGCAAGAGTGCACAAAACACACAAGTTAATTGTCACGCTTCTTTATATATGACGTGTTAGACCTGGCATCATTGGTGTGGGTTTCCCCTGTATTTTTGCCTTCACCTCCTGTGTTTTTGTTGTGTTTTGGACTCCGTTTTGCTGGTCTAGATGCTTTGGGCACTTTGCCACTGCTGTTAAGTGCCAAAGTGCAAGTGCCCCCTTTGTAAATTGTTGTTATGGATTGGTGTTTTCATGATAGGTCTATTTGGTTTACTGATAAGCCCCTAGTACAGTGTACTGTGTGTGCCCAGGGCAGGTAAACCAAATGCTGCTAGTAGGGTTGCAGTTCTGATTGTGCCACCTACACAAGCAGTCTTGCAACAAGGTCTCAGGCCCAACTTTGCAGAGCTTGTGTACAGTCTGGTACTACCATGTTGACTTGGCAAGTGCACCCACTTGCCAGGCCCTAACCTTCCCTTTTCTTACATGTTAGTCACCCCTAAGGTAGGCCCAAGGTACCCCTGTGGGCAGGGTACAGTGTATGTGAAAGGTAGAACTTGTCCTGATGTGTGTGGCATGTCCTGATAGTGAAATACTGCCAATTTCGTTTTTCACTATTATAAGGCTATCTGTCCCCATAGGATAGATTGGGGAGTTTGCTCATAACATCTTATGAGTATTACTGTCCATGGGAACAAGATGGGAAAATAAAGTTTGATTTGCCTGAACTCAGAATGATAAGATGCTTTTTTTAGTGATTCTGATTTTTACATTCTGGGATTGAAAATACCACTTTTAGAAAGGTGGTATTTTCTTGCCTAACCATCTAGTGTGCCTCTGTTAGTGTATTTACTGTCTGGCTTTGGAGTGAAAGGGGCTGGGGAGGGGCATTATGTTCAGACAGCCACTTGTGGGGTTGAGGTATGTACTCCTTTCCAGGGTGAGTCTGGGCTGGGCTCAATAGACCTGGGCTGCATTCAGAGTTAGGGGAGGAGATTTATTTTGTACCTGAATGGGCCTGGGCTGCCAAGGACAATGCTGTGTCCACTTCCTGCCAGGAAGCCGCACCTGAGAGGACATAACTGGTTTTGGCAGAGCAAAGAGCTTCTCTGCCACAGAGACCAAAGGATTATACTGTATAAAAATAGGGTCCAAGACTTTTAGATCACTTCTGGGTATCAAGAGGAACCTTTGCTAAGGAGAAGAGTTGGGGAAACTGAGGAGGAATACTGCCCCTCAGCTTTTTGCTGTCTGGGGTTGGCTTGCAGTGGCTACTTTCTGTCAATGAAAGGGAAAATGACTTTGCTGTTTGTTGTGTCCCCTGCTTGAGGAAAAGATCTCCAAGGGCATGAAACTGAGCTTGCCTACTGTTCTGAAGTCTCAGGGACAGAAAGACTTCACCACCAGCTCCCTTGAACTTCCTTGCTGGGAGTTCCGACCTGCTAAGAGGTTCCTGCTGTTGTTTTGGACCTCTGGAGGCTGTTTGCGGTTCCTGCTGTTGTTTTGGACCTCTGGAGGCTGTTTGCCACTGGGAGCTGAAAAGTAAAGCAACTTCAGGAACAGCGACGCATCTTCACCTGTTTCCGGGGCATCGCCAAATAAATCGTCGCAGCACCTGCCCACAGCTCTAGAAATCGCTGCATGCCGCATCGAGTGCACCGATCTCTGAAGGCCTAGATCACCGCACCGATTCCGATGCAAGTCCTGCTGTGTGGCTGCAAGAACCCACGCATCGTCCCGGATTGTCGCATCTCATATGCCCGGTCTGTCGCTTCGTTGGGGGACACAGTAAGAAACCGACGCATCACCCCCCTCTCCTGCAAGGAACCGATGCATCACCTCCAAAAGAGCAAGGAACCGACGAATCACCTCCCCCAGAGCAAGGAACCGACGCATCACCTTCCCTGAGTGTAAGGAACCGACGCATCATCTTCCCTGAGTGTAAGGAACTGACGCATCATCTTCCCTGCGGCCCTTTTTGTTTGTGTGCGTGACGCATCCATGGTACTTTGTGTGAAAAGTGTCACATCTGCAATTTGCTGTGAACTGAACTATTTCTACCATTTTAAAGTCATATCTTTATTACTGTACTGTGGATTTTTGTTGTTTTGGTCTTGGTTGGTTTAGATAAAGATTACTTGTTTTGCTAAACTGGTGTGGTGTCCATTTGTAGTGTCTTCACTGTATTACTGTATGTTTTCACAAATGCTTTTCACACTGCCTCTGAGATAAGCCTGTCTGCTCGTGCCAAGCTACGAAGGGGGTGAGCAGGGGTTATTTTAGAAGTGTATCCCCCTTACCCTGACAAGAAGCAAGGGTCCCTATTTGGACAAAGGTACCTACCTCTGCCAACTAGAGACCCCCATTTCTAACATGTCTCATACACCAATCAGTTCACTAACCTGATTAACAAAATAATATACACTAGTAGATTTCAAATATATGCTTCTTCCTATCATGCCCTATCCATTGCACACTGCTTGGAAAACAAAGTGCTGCCTCCTACTTTGGAAACCTTCTCTAAGTGCCAAGAGAATGCCAACACCTGGAAGCAATTCTAGGCTCATGCACTGACCCTCCATATTCAACAGAGTGTGAAATATTTTCAAGCATTCACATCAAGAATTTTCAATTCCATTTGGGACACAAAGGTGAGGATCATGATTTCAAAACTTTCCTGAAATTTTTTCAGCAGGCAATGACAACAGCAAAACCGTAAATACACAAACTACATTTCCCATCAGCACATTAACTAATCAGGGGACAGCACTCCTTATATCAGAATGAATCCGCCTTTTTCTTTGCAAAAACCACAAAGCTCCTTCAACCGTTTGTCCATGAATCAATTCATACGTCAGACGTAGCCAACTACTCCTGAGGACTCTGGAACATGGTCCAATCAGAACCAGATGAACGTATGTGGTAACAACTTGAGGGCAAAGACACCAAAGATTAGAACTGGGCATTCCGGGATTCAGCCTGGAACCTGTTCAGCTCTGCTCCGAACCTGCAGTACAAAACAAAAGGGTGTAACCTCCACCATATACAACAAATGATTTCTCTAGGGAGGGACCAAAAACAACTAAAACAGAGCAATATCATACAAATGCAACAATAACCAGGGTGGGATAATCCTCACATCCATGTCCTTAAGAGAATTAAAAATGATGTGCATTAGTATGACTTCCTGCAGTCTGAGGAGGTGGTGCAATTTGCATTGCTGACCCGACAAATGGCATGTTGGGCCCAATAGTCCAGGACCTCAGGGTCAATAGGGGCGCCCGACTCTTTGGTGTCGACTGCCAGTTCCAGGATTTTTGCCTGAGACCCAGTGATGTCTAATAAATGGTCTTGACATGACCACCAGACCCCGTTGATGGCCTTCTTCATGTCTTATGCTAAGTTTTAAGAAATGTGTTTCCACCTCTGGGCTTTCTGACACCTTCTCCTGCATCATAGAGCATGGGCATTCAGTGCGGAGTCTCACCTTTACCTCTTTGTCAAATCTTTTGCAGAGGTGAGCATACATATGCCCGGCCCCTTCAGGACAAGGGTTCAAATCACTAGATCTGTGGTGGACAAATTTGTCATGTTCAAAATCAAGAAGGTCTACCTGAGAAGGATCCTGAGGAGGATAGGAGATCAGGACAATCCATCACTTAATGGGAGGTACAGGGCAGATGCCAGAGGGAAGAGAGTGACTATCCTGTTGATCAGAGTTAGGGTCAGAGGTTCATGGGGGACATGAATGAATGAGTGAGGCTGAAAAAGACGTCAGAATGGGGGAATTTGTCTCCCTGGGGTGGGTGTTTGTTGGAGGGAACCAGAGTAGGGGTGAGAAGATCAGCAGGCCTGAGAGTGGGAGGGATGACAATATGGTGTAATTGCCAGGTAAAGAGCTGAAGGGCTAGTGCCAGAGCTTTGTTAACCAAGTGTTGCAAGGAAGAATCCAGGACCTCAGCTAGTTCTTACCCCAGGTGGAACTCCGCTGCCATCTAGCACTCCTAGTTATCTTGGGCAGAGGCTTATTGCTCCATAGATGAGCAATAGTCAAGAAAAAACACCCAGGAACATAAGGGGTAGAGGAGGCGGTGTACTAGATACAATCAGGGAGGGACTACTGAGGCCCCAGTATTGTAGATTGGCTATAGGTCAGAACCTCGAATCCACAAGGGTCCTGTGGTTTCCCAAAAATATGCCCCCATGGCCTGGGTGACAAGAAATGTTAATAGGCCTCTAAAGAAGCATGTGTAAATAGCAAAAAATGGGCCAAGTCCTGAAAGTGAACATGCTAGTTATCATGTGGTAGTGAAAAGTCTTCAGAAGTTTAAGTCGGGACTGCGTTGGCAGAGAAAATGTCCTGGGCAAAATCTTCCTAGCAACTTGTTGGCTCCTCGCAGATCCCCTCAGTGTGTGGAGGCCATATGGAGGTGAGGGCTGGCCTGGCAAGCGGCTGGGTAGAAATAGAACTTTGGCCGAAGCCAGTAGTCGGGGAAAATTAGCAGGTTCAGAGTGGGCAGGAAGCGCAGTGCGTAGCAAGGCAAATAAATGGGTTTCACAGCAAGTGACCGCTAGGCCTGGAAAAAAAGATAGATCAATTAAACAAAACACACAGCAAGCGATGATCTAGCAAACAATTAATCCTAAACAATGAATAATAATTCAAAAAACGTAATAATTTATTTTTTGTATTTCAAGTGAATTTCAAATCATTCATCAACTCCTTTGGGTATGTACAAAAAATCAAAAAGGCTGTATATACAATAATATTTACAAGAAAGCGACGCAGTGACAAAGTGAATAAGGTGACTTGGTGTGATAGTGAAAATGTGAATATTTACAATATATGTATGTGATTATCAATAAAATACACAGAAAGTTTTGCAAAGATTTTTTGCAAAAAAAGTCCTCAGCTGAATTCTGGATAGATAGTAACCCTTGTAAGGCACTGGTCCTAATTTTTCGTGTATACAAGGAGTTCCAATTAGTACGGGACTGTGGAACCGTCAACGTTTCGACCCTATACCACCAGTTGTTCTATACAGTCATAGCGGGTCTTCTTCAGGACAGACAGTTTATTCGTGTGACTTGTAGTTTTAATTTTATGAAGCTCTTTGTTATTAAAATGTTTGTGTTTCAAAATGAAGGCTGTCATGAGTTCGGCAAAGAAATTTACAGTATAGCCTTCATCTTAAAACCTAACATAGAATATATTATTTCTGCGATCAAGATTATATAATTTTATCAGGGACCTAAGAAGTCTATAAACCCTAGGGTCATATGTACAAAAAGTTTGCTAATCGGTATTCAGTCACAAACTGAATACCAATTGCTAAAATATGAAATTGAAATGTATGAAATGCACTCACAGCGCAAGATTTGGGGCCAGATGTATCAATATAGTTATTTGCGATTCCCTAATTGCGAATCACAAGGATATGCAATTAGGGAATCGCAAAATGCTATGTATGAAGGTGTATAGTACAACTTTTGTGATTCATAGGGGGTCGCAAATTACCTACCTCTTGAATATTAACGAGGTAGGTCACAATATGCAACCCCCTAGGAATCGCAAAAATTACGGGGATGGTGGCTGTTAGATTTGGGGGTCTCTAGTTGGCACAGGTAGGCACTTGTGACAAATAGGGACCCTTTCCTCTAGTCAGGGTAAGGGGGTACACTCCTAAAATAACCCCTGCTCACCCCTTTGGTAGCTTGGCACGAGCAGACAGACTTATCTCAGAGGCAGTGTGTAAAGCATTTGTGAACACATACAGTAATCAAGTGACAACACTACAGATGGACACCACACAAGTTTTATATCAAAAATAAGTATTCTTTATATAGATTTATCACAAGACCATAAGCGACAAAAATCCACAATACTGCACTTAAAATGGTAGAATTAGCTTAGTTTTTTTTAGATCTTAAAATGCAACACTTTGAGTCAATGTACCTTTGGATGCGACACGCAGGGCAACGAAAGTGTTGCAACGATGGTGATGCGTTGATTCCTTACTGCGCTTCCGGGGTGATGCGGCGAGCAACACCGTGATGCGATGAAATTTTGGTGCAAAGAAATAAAGATGTCATCTTCTTCTTGATGCGGGACGCTACTCCGATATTGCGAGAAGTCTCGACTCGATGCGTCAGCTGCAGCGGCGACACCCTTGTTCCGTGATGCGACAACAGCGGCTTTGGCAGTGACACTCTTCTCCGACGATGCGAGATGCTTCCGCTCGATGCGACAGCTGCAGCAGCGACACCCTTGTTCAGTGATGCGACGACAGCGGCTCCGGCAGCGGCACGCTTCACCGTGGATGTGAGGCGCTTCTGCGATGCAATGCGACAGCTACAACGGCGACACCCTTGTTCCGTGATGCGACGGCAGTGGCTGCGACACGCTTCTTCTTTGTTGCGAGACGCTGCTTCTCGTGATGCAGTGCAATGCGACAGCTACAGCGGTGACATCCTCGATGCGATGGCAGCAGCTGCGACGGCGACACGCTTCTTCTTCGTTGCGAGACGCTTCCAGCTCCTTGCGACACGCAGTCCCTTAGAAGGCCCAAACAACTCCAGGCACTTCCAAAGAACTCTTGGGTAGCTGGGCATTGAAGTCTGTTGTCCCTGAGACTTCAGCAGGAGGCAAGCTCTTCTGTCAAGCCCTTGGAGATCTTTACAAGTTGAAATAAAGCACCCAAAGTTCCTTTCACCTTTCTTTGGCAGTCAGGCAACCACTGCAGGCCAATCCCCTAAGCAGCACTTCAGCTTAGGGATAGTCTCTCCTCAGTTTCTTCTGGTTCCTCTCCTCAGCAAAGGTTTCTTCTTGTTGTCCAAAAGTGATCTAATTCTCTGGGGTTTGGGACCCCTCTTTTATACTATGTTTCGTCTTTGTTCTCTGAAGGCAGAGAGGCCTTTGCCTAGTCCAAACCAGTTCTGGTCAGTCCTGAAGCACTTTGTTTACAAGACTCCTTCTTTCCTTTCAGAGAGCAGGGTAGAGACATCAGACGCACCACAGGAGGTGGAGCCAGCATTGTGGAGGAAAGGCACAGCCCTATTCAGGTCCCAGGTGCAACTCCTCCCACCCATCTAGATGCAGATCTCTCTATTCAGCCCTGTGCTGACTCACCCTGTGTCCTGGAACTTCCCCAGCCCCTGTTACTCAAACTCCAGACAAGGAATACACAGCCTAGCAGAGGCAGGTTTGGATGGTTAGACAAGAAAATACCTACTTTCTAAAAGTAGTATTTTCAAACACAGGATGTTAAAACCAACTTCACTAAAAGATGTATTTTATCATTCTGAGTTCAAGCATACTAAATTCGAATTTCTACCATGTTCCCTGAGTCAGTTAGGATTATAAGATGTAATAATCAAACCGCCCATTCTGGTCTATGGGGAACAGGTAGCCTTGCAATAGTGAAAAATGAAAATGGCTGTAATTCACTATTAGGACATGTCACATACATCAGGGCTTGTCCTACCTTATACTTACAATGCACCCTGACCTTGGGCCTACCATAGGGGTGTCTGATATGAAGAAAAGGGAAAGTTTAGGGACTGGCAAGTGGGTGCACTTGCCCAGTCAGCATAGCAGTACCAGACTGCACACAGGCTCTGCAATGGTAAGCCGTAGACACACTTTTACCGGCTGCTTCTGTGGGTGGCACAACCAGTGCTGCAAGCCCACCAGCAGCATTTGGATTTACAAGCTCTGGGCACTCCTGGTGCACTATACTGGGGTCTGATAGGTAAACCAAACCAACCAAGCATGGAATCACTAATTCATACATCAATTTATAATAGGGAGAGCATATGCACTTTAGCACTGATCAGCAGGGGTAAAGTGCCCAGAGTCATAAAACAGCCAACAACAGGTCAGAAAAAATACAGGAGGAAGGCAAAAAGTTCAGGGATGACCCTGCAAAAAGGGCCAAGTCCAACACAACCCCCTTCCAGCCAAAACGCAGGGTAGACCAATCACTACCTTGATGGGCTTCCCTGCTTTGGGCAATAGAACCTGGACCTGGCCCACAACTGCAGGGGCATATTCCAGTTCTACACCAATTTGAACCCATTTCAATTCCTCTGTCCATACTCTCAGGGTCCACCAAGCTAACCCATGTGGAACCCTTCTCCTCACCTGTGGACACCACCTGTGCAGCACCTAACGTTAACTTGCTCACCGGTGTGTCCCAACAGACAGATAGCAAGCCACAGTAGCCACTGACCGTAGTCAGTGATGAGACCCAGGCCATATGCTTCTCAGGGCTCTGAAACCTCTGTGGCGTCAGAGAGCGGGGGCAGTAGCCCCTGGTGCTTGCACCCTTTGTCCACTCTCCCTCCTGTCAGGTCAGGTATGACATCCTGACACTGACCCACCAGCCCCAGGCCTGTACCCGTTGGCTGGACAAGAGACTGGGGTGGGCTCTCCCACACCCGGTCCTACTCCTTGGAACTATGTACCCTCCCACCTGGAGCGGTACCCCCTTCCAGAATTGCCAGGGCACCTGGGGTAGCAATCCTGCACAATTCGCCCACCAGTTCAGGGGTTCTATCCTGCAACTGGGCATCCAGGTCAGGGGGGCTACCCCGAACCTGGCCCTCCAACCTAGGGTGCACCGGGGTCAGAGGCAGGACTCCCTCCCTCTGCACCCCCTTCCAGAGAGCTGTACCCTCCCAACTGGAGTGGTACCCCTAGAAGCTACATCGGTCAGGACACTGATTACAGTTGCCCCTTCCTCCAGGTCAGACAACACCTGAACCTGGCTTCCCAATCCAGGGACCAACCCCTGTGGTTGAACACTCGCCCGGCGCACCAGGACTTCCTGGGGCGCACCTATGCCCCCCGAGGGTGACACACAACTCATGTGTCATGTGACAGTCTGCCTGGCGCAGATCTTCCGACCCCTGTCCATCAGACAATGCTCGAGGATCCCCCAGGACAGAAGTGGTATCACCATGGTTATTCACTGGTGTCGCAGCCCTTCTGGCTGGCCCCTGACCCACCGGTTCTTCCACTGGGGACTCTTTCCCCCTCTCACCCCTCAGTCTGGACTTCTGCACCCTCCACTTAGGAATGGTACTGCCAGGCACCAGAACTGATGGAGGCCTGCTTACAGACACTCCCAGTTCACCAGACACTAGGGGATCCCCTTCAACGGGAGGTCCATCAGGACAGCCTAGGCTCCCCACCTGGGTTTCCCTTAAAGAACCATCCAGGCTCTGATACTGGGTTTCGGGCACCTTGTGACACGCAGCCCCACACTCACTCCTTCTCCACTGAGACAGGACATGAGCCCCTACACCCCTCCCACTACAACAGGACCTAGCTGGGCTACTCTAAACCACTTCCACCTCTCTGGGTTGGAGGATACCTGAGCCACTCCCCTCATCGTCACACTCCAATGTCTCTCCAGACCCTCTGGAATCCACCAAAAGGTCTGCCTCCAATGTGAGCTCCCTGGGGTCAGAGAACTCACTTTCCACCAGGTGTTGGCATAGCTCTGGAAAACAGGGACTTACAATATGATCTCCCACAATTAGATCACACAGCCCCCTACAAGGGTTAACCAAAATATCCTTCACCTCACCATCCAGTGCCTCACACACGTACTCCATACCACTCTCCTGAGATTGGCGAGACAGCATCTGACTGTCTCTGTCACTCAACCCACACTCTTCTGGGCGGTCTTCACACTCACCTACCAGGAATTCAACTTTGGGGGAACCCCTCTCCCTGCACCTCTCATATAGAGTCAGTAGAGTGTCCCTCCCACCACTAGGACTATGAACCCCTGTGCTAGTTCCCCAATCCATCCCAGGGACACTGCGCACCACTGGAGCTGCCTCATATCCTTGAACCTCCTGGTGTAAATTACCCCCTCCTTCAAGTCAGGCGCCACATCTCTGGGTGTGTGTACTACTCTCTCAGCACTAGATAACTCTATATTGCTGCCACCATCTGAGCTGGATTCCACCTCCAACTCAGCAAAGCTCACTCTCTGAGCTACAGACCTTTCTTGTTGCTGGGCTGAGACACTCATGGCCTCAAGCCTCTCGAGCTCTAAATCAAGCTCCCTCATTCTCAACTCATGCGCTATTTGCATTTTCTTTTCCTCTAGGACCAATTTCCTACTCTCCAATTCTAACTGCCCACTTAACTTGAGCTTGGCCAGCTCCATCTCATGCATCCTGCTTTCTTTCCTGTCCGCCAACTCCTATGGGGACAGGCTTCTGGAAGAAACCCTGCAACCTGCTGGGGAAGGTGCTTTCCTCCCTCCTGGGGCCAATGGCCCCTCCAGCTGCCTTACATTGTAGCATTCCAGTTTCTCCTCTTCCCAATCATTATCAACAGATGCTATGGATGCTGCTTTCTCCATGGTTGTTAAACTTGGCAAAAATAGAAAATTCCAGGAAAACAAATCTACCAAAAGTATTTGGTCCTGTTTTGGTCTGCACTCTCACTAGTAGTGTTCACCAATCACTGTACATGAGTCACAAATGCAAGTCCAGAATCCTCACCGCTGCCCACCAATGTTAGATTTGGGGGTCTCTAGTTGGCACAGGTAGGCACTTGTGACAAATAGGGACCCTTGCCTCTAGTCAGGGTAAGGGGGTACACTCCTAAAATAACCCTTGCTCACCCCCATGGTAGCTTGGCACGAACAGACAGGCTTATCTCAGAGGCAGTGTGTAAAGCATTTGTGAACACATACAGTAATCAAGTGGCAACACTACAGATGGACACCACACAAGTTTCATATCAAAAATAAGTATTCTTTATATAAATTTATCACAAGACCATAAACGACAAAAATCAACAATACTGCACTTAAAATGGTGGAATTGGCTTAGTTCTTTTTAGATCTTAAAATGCGACACTTTGAGTCAATGTACCCTTGGATTCCACAAGCAGGGCAACAAAAGTGTTGTAACGATGGCGATGCGTTGATTCCTTACTGTGCTTCCGGGGTGATGCGGCGAGCAATGCCGTGATGCGATGAAATTTTGGTGCAAAGAAATAAAGATGTCGTCTTCTTCTTGATGAGGCACGCTTCTCCGATGTTGCGAGAAGTCTCGACTCGATGCGTCAGTTGCAGCGGCGACACCCTTGTTCCGTGATGCGACGACTGCGGCGACACTCTTCTCCGATGATGCGAGACGCTTCAGCTCGATGCAACAGCTGCAGCGGCGACACCCTTGTTAAGTGATGCGATGACAGCGGCTCCGACAGAGGCCTGCTTCTCCGTGGATGCAAGGCACTTTTGCGGTGCAATGCGACAGCTACAGCGGCGACACCCTTGTCCCGTGATGCAACGGCAGTGGCAGCGGCTGCTACGGCGACACGCTTCTTCTTTGTTGCGGGACGCTTCTCGTAATGCGGTGCAATGCGACAGCTACAGTGGCGACATCCTCGATGCGACAGCAGCAGCTACGACGGTGGCACGCTTCTTCTTTGTTGCGAGATGCTTCCAGCTCCTTGCGACATGCAGTCCCTCAGAAGGCCTAAACAACTGCAGGCACTTCCAAAGAACTCTTGGGGAGCTGGGGGTTGAAGTCGGTTGTCCCTGAGACTTCAGCAGGATGCAAGCTCTTCTCTCAAGCCCTTGGAGATCTTTACAAGTTGAAATAAAGCACCCAAAGTTCCTTTCTCCTTTCTATGGCAGTCAGGCAACCACTGCAGGCCAATCCCCCAAGCAGCACTTCAGCTTAGGGATTGTCTCTCCTCAGTTTCATCTGGTTCTTCTCCTCAGCAAAGGTTTCTTCTTGTTGTCCAAAAGTGATCTAATTCTCTGGGGTTTGGGACCCCTCTTTTGTACTACATTTCTCTTTGTTCTCTTAAGGCAGAGAGGCCCTTGCCTAGTCCAAACCAGTTCTGGTCAGTCCTGGAGCACTTTGTTTACATGACTCCTTCTTTCCTTTCAGAGAGAAGGGCAGAGACATCGGGCGCACCACAGGAGGTGGAGCCAGCATTGTGGAGGAAAGGCACAGCCCTATTCAGGTCCCAGGTGCACCTCCTCCCACCCATCTAGATGCAGATCTCTCTATTCAGCCCTGTGCTGACTCACCCTGTCTCCTGGAATTTTCCCAGCCCCTGTCACTCAAACTCCAGACAAGGAATACACAGCATAGCAGAGGCAGGTTTGGATGGTTAGACAAGAAAATACCTACTTTCTAAAAGTTGTATTTTCAAACATAGGATGTTAAAACCAACTTCACTAAAAGATGTCATTTATCAGTCTGAGTTCAGGCATACTAAATTCGAATGTCTAGCATGTTCCCTGAGTCAGTTAGGATTATAAGATGTAATAATCAAACTGCCCATTTGTGCCTATGGGGAACAGGTAGCCTTGCAATAGTGAAAAACGAAAATGGATGTAATTCACTATTAGGACATGCCACACACATCAGGGCTTGTCCTACCTTATACTTACAATGCACCCTGACCTTGGGCCTACCATAGAGGTGTCTGATATGAAGAAAAGGGAAGGTTTAGGGACTGGCAAGTGGGTGCACTTGCCCAGTCAGCATGGCAGTACCATACTGCACACAGGCTCTGCAATGGCAAGCCTTAGACACACTTTTACCGGCTGCTTCTGTGGGTGGCACAACCAGTGCTGCAAGCCCACCAGCAGCATTTAGATTTACAAGCTCTGGACACTCTTGGTGCACTGTACTAGGGTCTGACAGGTAAACCAAACCAACCAATCATGGAATCACTAATTCATACATCAATTTATAATAGGGAGAGCATATGCACTGATCAGCAGTGGTAAAGTGCCCAGATTCATAAAAGAGCCAACAACAGGTCAGAAAAAATACAGGAGGAAGGCAAAAAGTTCAGGGATGACCCTGCAAAAACGTCCAATTCCAACAGTGGCCTGCTGAGATCAGCAGACCACAATGTCCGTGATTGCTTTTAAATAAAGCAATCTTTTTGTTTTGTAAAGCAGCCCATTTTCCTTAAAGGAAAACGAGATGCTTTACAAAACGAAAACTGAAAAGATTTATTTTAATTTTTAAGAGCAGGCAGTGGTCCATGGGACCACTGCCTGCTCTTAAAAATGGTTTTACAAACATTCACAAAGGGGAAGGGGTCCTCTGGGGACCTCTTCCCATTCGTGAATGGTTAACACCTACTCAAAGAAGGTGGTAACATGCAAATGTTTTGCGACCGCAAATGCGGTCACAAAACATTCATACATACCGATGCGACTCGGTATTAGGAAGGGACACCCTAAACACGCCCCTTCCTAATACCGAATCGCAAACCCATTTTGCGATTCGGTAACAGGTTACCGAATCGCAAAATTAGGTTTGCTGCATCGGAAAAGCAATTTTTGCCTGCCCGTTTTTGAATGCAAAAATGCTTGATACTTCTGCCCCTTAATGTATCGAATGTTTACTAATTCGGTAATTTACTTATTCCAAATAGAAAATCTTAAATAAGAAATCTTTATTTGTGAATCACTATTTGAACTTTCATTATTGTTGCAAATAGGGAATAGTCGCAAAAACAGCAAATTGCACATGCAATTTGCCAACACCTCGACCTAGGTGGTAATCATGGGAAAACTATGTAGAGTGCCCCAGAATGCATTTGACCATTCCAAAATAGCTGCTCTGTATGTCATGACAAGGACAATGAGGATTTTGGCTGCATTATAGAGAAGCGTAGATGACAGAAGAGGCTCTTCAGACTGAGGGTCAAATTTTTTCAACAGAGAAAGAGATATACACAAATTATAGGCTAAGCAGTGCAGTAATTCTTGATATAGTTGTTGATGTAAAGCCCCAGCTTGAAAGAAGCATCTTATGTAATAAGTCCACCTCCACCCATCTTAGCATCTTGTAGCTATCAAGGTGTGATTGCAGCATCTGATGGTGTGTCACAGAGTTAACTGTTGTGGTTTTTCTGTGCATTCCTTGATGCTTTGTTAATGCAAATTATTATCTACATATATCTCTCTAGAAATGAAAAGGAACTGTATACAACCAAGCCCCAATTTTATCACAGAGACAACTTTCCCAATGTCATAGGATGTGTAGATGGTGCACATGTGCCAATCTGCCCACCCTCCGCCTTGAAAAAATGCATTACATACATAATAGCATGTTTCCCATGGAGCACCAATGATTTATTCATATTCAGACACAGTGGCATTAATGCAAGGCTACAAAGTTGATAATTTTATGACATACATACTTTGGGTAATAAACCTATGTTATATTTTGAATGCAATATATAAGAACTAACAGTATAACTCTGATGTGTAAAACTATGCATTACTATTTCAGGTGATGATAACGACTTATGAATCCATCCACGTGCAGTGAGTGTCACTACAATGTTGCACATAGGAAAACAAGAGGTGTGATTGAGCGCACATTTGGAATATTGAAATGCAGATTCAGATGCCTGCAAAAGAGTGATGGTTCTCGACCGTACTCTCCAGAAACCTGTTGCAAGACTGTAGACATATCTGCAAATGTCAGCAATGTTGCAACTCAAAGAGGCTTACCAGTTACTGTAACTGACTCTAAAACTGGTGATGAGTAAGAACAACTACCGCCACATAATCAACATGATGCATTAGGAGCAGCAGAGGGCCGAAGGTGCTGTTCAACCAGAACTGATAATTATTTTTCTGGGAAAGTGAACTATCGACACACTATTATTAAATCAAACTCAAAGGAATGTAGGCAGGTAAATATAAACCGACCTTTAATTTTATGTTTTGCTAGGAATTCAATCATATTAAATGACATTATATCATGCCAAGAATAGTTTTGAAATGTAGTTTACCATATATGTTACAAACAGAAGTGCTAGCATGCATATTTACACCTCTAGCACTAAGACACATGGGGCCAGATGTATGACCCGTTTGCGCATGCAAAAACCTCATGGGCCATGTACAAAGCCTATTTTGCGAGTCGCAATTTACTTGCGACTCGCTAAATAGGTTTTGCTGCTCGCTATTAGGAAGGGGCGTTCCCTTCCTAATAGTGACCGCAAAGCCATGTACTAATGTTTTGTGACCGCAATTGCAGTCGCAAAACACTCACAAATTACCACCCTCTTCAAGTCTTCAATGGAGTCGCAAATGGGAAGGGGTACCCAGGGGACCCCTTTCGCTTTGTGACTGGCTCAGAAAATATTTTTTAAGGGCAGGCAGTGGTCCCAGGGACCACAAGCTGCTCTTAAAAAATGAAACAAAAACCTTTCAGTTTTTCTTTTAAATGCATCCCGTTTTCCTTTAAGGAAAATGGCCTGCATAAAAAAAATAACTGCTTTGTTTAAAAGCAGTCCCAATCATTGTGGTCTGCTGAGCCCAACTGGCCACCATACCTGGGAAGGCCTTCCATTCACAATGGAATCGCAAATTGCAAGTGGCTCATTAAAATTCATGAGCCTCGCATTTTGCGACCCCATTGGGAATTGCAAACAGTGTCTCTGACACTGTTGTACATCCCAATTTGCGACTCACAATTTGCGAGTCACAAATTGGGTGGTCATACATCTGGCACCTAGTTTCACACACACTCATGGTGTCACTGACAGAAATGCTACTTACACTAAAGCAGTTCCCACTCTCAGAATGTTCTACCGGACTGGCACCTGCTATCTGAGTGGTTTGTAATGTCTCTACTGCATTTGTTACCTGTACGAGTTCACTAGCCACATCACCACTTGTAGCACCCCATTTCTACTTGGAGATTGACAGTATGCTTTAACAACACAAATGTCACAATTGCAAGTCTGTTTATTGATCTGGTCAATCCATCATTGGGGGCAGAATGTTGATGTTCCTTAGGTCTATGTTGTACATGGTCGGAATTTCTATCTCATAGCTTCAGTGAGATTGTCAATCTTTGCATTCATATTCTGTAGATTATCATATAGGATTTTGCATTGTTTTTTAATCCTGTGGTGATAATGTTTTCAATATTTGTAAGTTTTGGGTTGATCAGCTGTAGTTCGCTCTGTTGCAGGCACTGAACTTTGAGCTTCGATGCTTCTGGTGAAGTTTGGGAGATGTCACCACTTTCACTGTTTGCATGGGATGGAGTATTTTCACACGGCGAGAGCAACATCTATGTTTTACCCACGATTCTCTTCTTGGCCTGACTACAGCTTCACACCTCACATTATTTGTGCTTCCTGCACCCTCTTCATTTGCTGGCTGTGGGTGTATTTGAACCGTGGGACTCAATGCTTGCAATTGGGGGATTGTGTTATGGATCCCATTGTCCAGTGGCTCATCAATCTGCATTTGGGAATGCTCAAGCCCCTTGCCTTCAGATACATCACTCCTATGGGCATGGATATCTATTTGAAAATTGAATAATTACTTTTTTCGGTACTATGGCTAAGTGATGTGTGTTTAATTACGTTGTATTGAAAAAATGTACTTTGGAAACATCACAGCAGCCTATATCAAATGTACTACATCTTCCATGATGCACTGTAAATGTGCAAGGGTGATTTAGTTTCACTGCAATTTATGTGTGGGACATATTTTATGCATATTTGTTGTTTGATAAACACACATATACACAATCCTATGCTATATTTGAGGTGTTCATGCAAAGCATATTAAGAATTTGGGATAGTTATTGGAGTTTTGAAGTTAACTTGCCTTGAGAGGTACCCAGAATCTCTGATGTGTTAAATGTGTTGAAGCCTTCCACTGACTCTAGTTACAAAGTTGTTTGCATAAGTTCCTCAAGTGCAGTGGGACTTAGGACAGTGGGTGGACCTCTTTCAGTTGCTCTGGCCTCAGTTAGATGACTCGGTACCTGTCGTCCACAACCCTCGTGGAATGTAAAAAGCCCAGGCTTATTTTAAGTGGAAAAAAAAATTCTTTTATTCTTGGCAGGCATCGTAGGGTTTCAAAAACAAATTTGAACTGGGATTTCTGTCTTTTGAATGTGCTAACTTTTCCCAAGTTGCTCCTTTGGCTCCTAAATAGTTATTTTTTCTTCAAGTGATCCTCGTCTCTGCCTTGATTCCCAGGAGGAGAAGGCTTGTCACAACCCTTAGAAAGAACAAAACAAGGAATATCATAAGTACATAGGCAAGGTCAGTCCCTTTACCAATTGTGCCTTCACAACACCCCTGGGCCATATTCACTTTTTTGTGTGTGTTCTTCTTAAGTAAGTTATTCTCCTGTTTTTCCCTTATTATCACCAGACATCAGCGGCAGTGCTGAATGTTCCGCCCACCACCTCTTTAAACAGAATAATTTTACAAAAGGCACTTGCCTGCAGCCACCGCCATCTTGGGTCATGGCAGATGGAGTCCCAGCATCCTCCTCTCCGTGGAGACCACAGGACTTGGGGGTGTTGCATCTTTGACTCTCCGCTGGAGTCGTCAACTCCTCTATCTTCCCGCTGCCGCTGCTATCCATCTTGGTCCGCTCCTCGTTTTCTGATGCCTGTCAGTTCATTCCTTCCTCTTCTGTACTTGACTCCCTTTCTCCGTCACTAGATTCGACTTTACTCTTCTCCGCTGTACACGCCTTGTTGGCATTCCCTGTCTCTTTTATGGTGCGCCCCTGAAAGACTGGTGTGCTGACTTCTGTTCTGCCCCCACTAACACAGTACACCATGTTGGAATTCTCGGGTGTGGGTAGCGCGGTATTACAGTGCCTTTACATTTGGCCTAGGTCTGAGGTCATGCCATCTTTTTATGTATTTCCTCAATAGATCTTTGTGTGGCTCCCACTGTTTTAATTTTCTGCTCCATTGCCTTCCATATTTTTTGGGAGACTCTGGCATGGCAAGGGATGCTTTTCCAAATAATTAATCATGGTGGAAGACACATTCATCCTTAAGTATTTGAAGTTCTTTTTCAGAAAATTTCAGTATTCATTTTCTGGCCAGAGTCTACTTGTCTGTATCCTTTATGGACATTTTCAGGAACTTTAGGTGTGGGTGGCAAAGCCTGAGAGACATAGAGAACGGATTCTTACACACACTTTCACAAGCAATCCTCTCCACTGTTCACTACTTCCTGGATGGAATGTCACCAGTCAGGAGCAGAACTATCATTTACTATTTGTGAGCCCATTTACTATTTAGGTATTAGCGATTCCCTAAATACCGAGCCAAATGAATACTGTGTTGCTATGTCAACCGCAACATATTTCACACATTTCAAATTGTGACTACCAATTTGTGATTCACAAAAATTTGCAAAATAAGTAATTGCAATTCAGAAATTTCAAACATATGCCCCTTGGTCTATGACACATACTAAGGTAATGGTTTCATGATATATCACTCCCCCAGATATTTCCAGGCAGAACCACAGAGTTTAAATGGCTAAGCTTCCTTTAAGGCATCAAAAACCAAATGGGAGCTCGGTCTCAAGAAGTACATTAAATGAGCTAGGCAGATACATTACTGTTTTTTTTTAGCAAAAGAAGATAAAGTTTTTGGTCTAAATGTAGCCAAAAACATCTTAAGAGGAAGTCATAGTATTATTGTCATGTAAGGAAATATTCTTGTAGCCTCCTGATATTTGTATTTCTTAAGGCCACATTCCATGCAGAATAAATATACTTGGAATTACAGTACTATCCAACTAAAAGGCCCTTTGTGGCCCAGAAGGAAACATGTTAATTATAATTTATATTTTCTGAGCGTATTAAAAAAGCCATGCACAATTTATTACAGTGCATTTTATTACAGTGCATTTTGACCATTAAATTTGTACATAACAAGGTGTGTATTTCCAAAGGGCATGTTCTCGTTTTTGTAACTCAAAAGGATGAAAGGCTGAGTAAACCTGCAGGGATTCAAACTTATGAACATGAGGTCAAACACAGATCTCTAAAGTGAAAAGTCTACTGGCCCACTAGCCCATGCAGTGCACCTCAAGCTCCAGGAAAGCATGACCATTACACGTATTCACAAACAGTATGTTTTCATTTTGTTGGGCGCAGGCTCATGGTGCATGTTTGAAGAAAAGAGATCAGAGGAGAATGAATCACACATTCTGTTATTACCAGGGTCTAGGGTTCTGGTATATCAAAGACCCTCATTCACATGCGACAAGTGGTGCGTTATATCTTGGTTCTCTGTCCTGTCGGCTATGTGAGTAGCCTCATCATTGGGTCTTTTATCACTCGAATATTGAGTTCGCCGGTGGTTAATAAGTACTCCAAAGAAAGCTGTTCAGCATGCCGCATTGGAGAAGCTAGACTCCAAAGTAGTTTTAAACACTACTTTCCGAGCTTACCATTCGACCCCTCACGCAACGAAGGAAAGCTCTTCAACTCTCATGTTTGGAGGAGCCATGATGAACAAGCTGCCCCAATTGACCAACCTCAGATCCACAAAGGAGGAAGAGATTCATGCTAAGGACTTTGGTTGTAAATAGAAGATGAAAATAGATGCTGACATGAGTTCATGTAAAATATGTCATCTTTAAATGAAGAGATCAAGTACTAGTCAAACAACAAGGAAAAACAAATATTATGCTCCTTTTGAGGTTAACCCATTTCCCATCACTGACACTAAAGGACACATGGTGACTGCCCAGCATCCTGGGAAGTCCCTTACTAGAGATTCATCTCATTTTCGACGTGCGGCCCATCAATCACCAAACATCGATGTCAATTTAGAGACTGGATATCGACAGACTGTTAATGACTCAGTGTCTGCTGATAATTCCACCTCACCTGTGCAGATCACTGACACTTCGACTGCCAGTTCCTGGTTTCCAGTGGCCCAATCAGGACGTGTGATTCAGGCACCACAACACTTAATTAAAGAATTGTAATTGCCTGTATATCCATGAGGATTTCTGTATCTATTCCTGTATTTATTTTGTGTATTTACTTATTTACCTATTTTGAAGAAGTTGTATTTTTTTATTTAATAAAGCAGGTGATGTAGTGTCTTGTAAATAAAAGACCCCTGCAACTCTTTTGGTTCTCACTGTACACCGTAGGTCTGTGACATAAGCGTTGGTGAGATGAGTTGAAGGCAGGCTTAGAATTTTGAGTTCTGACTTACATGCAGTGGAATAAAGACGTCTAAAATTACTCTCCATGTGTGGCATGGTTATTGGTGAGTACCTGAGCTGGAAGGATGCTACAGTAACTTGATATCTTTGGTGCTGCTTGTTTTCTGATTCTGTTAAAGGTTCTTACTACATGCCAAAGTGGCAGCACCTGCCTAAACAACCTGTGGATATTGACTAACTACAATGGAACCGCCCTGTGACTATGAAGAATAAAAAAAAAACTGAATAACTACTGTAATTAGCAGAAGCAACAGCTTTAGGTTTAAAACAAACCCCATTGTCAGTGGATAACATAGAATCGGAGGTATCAAATTAAGCTTCATCCATACCTGTGCAAGTGTTATTATAAATCCCTGCTTGTGAATAAGAAGTAGGAACAAGATTTCCTTTATTCCGCCAACCATTGCAATACATTTAACAGATGTTTTTCACATTATTACAGTGTTTTTTAATTATTAACCAGTTGCCAACTGTGAAGTTTGTGTTTTACATTTTTCCTTTAATCAAAATTCTCTTTTTGTTGACTTTGTTTGAGAACAACATTTTCACACACCTTTCTAAGGCCTTCCTGAAGTTTGGTATTGAATTTGCAAGTTGAATTTAACCAGTTATTTACAAGTTTATATGTTAGTTCTCTTCCTTTTGAATGGTGATACTCCTTTAGTATAATGAGAAGAAGTAAGGTAGGTACAAATTCTCTCCTTAAGAATATTACCCACATCAAGTCACACCGATAATGCGATTCGTATCCCTCTTTACAAAACGGTTTGTTCTTTCCATGAGACCTTTGGAAGAGTAATTACATACAGCAATGCGAAGATGTTTGACATTGTAAATTCTCAAAAATTGTTCATTTCATTAAAAATAAAATGAGTGATGTTCACATCATGTATTCTCGGACCTTTGCTCATTTCATTCAAAATAAAATGAGCGCCATTATACAACAATTTCATTTGAAGAACCTAGTAGTCAAAAAACCCTCTCATAAAATGTAATCAGTTTTTGGTATTTGAAGAATCAACAAATAAAAAATAAATCAATTTTGGAAAAAAATGCTCTATCAAGACTACTATATACCATTTTTTCAAAAGAATAAGATTGAAGAGTCCAGAAAAATCTAAAGACACTTTGTCCCACGGACCATCAGTTAGTGGAAGAGGGTAATGTGGGTTTTGGACCATTTTGTAGCGCTTTTTTGAGGCAACGTAGTGTGGTCACATGCCCCAAACTTGATTGTCTTTCATAGCCAACCAGTAAAATTCTCTTAATTATTTGCAAATTGTTGAAATAACAGGTGTCCCTCATCAGCGATCTTAATATTTTGCTCACGTATTTTCACTGGTGGTATAAATGGACCATTCCTTAAGGGCACTTCATTTTCACAAGTTAATTTCAGAGCCACTTGACAAAAACTTTTCAAATCATCAGAAAGGCATTTTGAATGAGGCAAAGCTTCTCTGATGAATCTGGAAACCTTCTGGAAAACAAGATCAGGAGAAGTAACAGAAAACCAACCATTCTCTGAAAAAGAACCATTACTTTATAAAATGGTATTAACTACAGCCACAACACAACAAATTCATGATCATTATTATCTCGATCATGCTGTTCTGTGCTAGACAAAAGTACTCATGACAGACGATCAGCTCAGAAATGTTTCCGTCTTATATATATTTAACATGCATGTCATATAGTTGTTATTTTGAAAGAAACCTGACAAATTGTGCTGAAGTGTGCCCAGTCTATTGTCACTTAAAAGCTATACTAGTGTTTTTTGATTTGTATACACATCAAAAGAAGTGCCCCAAATATAGGTTTTACATTTCTGCACATTTCACACAGAAGCCAAAGCCTCTCACTCACTAGTATTATAATTAGTTTCAGCTTCCATCAGAGTTCTTGAGGCAAATGCAACCGTGATCCCTTTGCCATAAACTAACTGTCCAAACACTGCTCCAATGCCCTTCAAACTAGCATCAGTAGTTATAAAACATTTTTATTTAGTAACATATGGACTCAAAGCAGGTGTTTTCACAACCAGAGTTTTGACTTCTTAAAAACAATTACCTACCTGTAAAGTCCAAACAAATGTTGCCCTTTTCTGAAATAAAGACCTTACAAACTGCACAGCCAAAGCATACCCAGGTCCAAATAAGTCTAGTACTGACAAAGTAAAAAATATTAGGGGAGGTCCAATCTCGCAGAGTGGAGTACTGCCCAGCCACTCAGGCATAAAATGAAGTGTAGCAGGTCGGTGTCCACTGCTTGCCTGCTTGTCTTCACCATCATTTCTCTAATTAGTTCCTGTGGCCTACCTTGTTTGTTGACACTTTAAGCTTCAGAACTACACTGGGTTGCTTGCAACAATTGAATTATGTCAGACAGTATTTTTCCAAAATCAGAGTCCATAACTACCCAAACAACACACAGGCCCATGGCCTAATAGGTGCCTGTAGGTATGCTTTGTCAGGCCAACATTCTCAAACCCTGACCGCATGCATATGAACATAGAAATCGCAAACATGCTCGACTCAACAATAAGTAGAATTTATATAACGGAGCGAAAGTCTTACATACCGTGAAGTCCAAAAGGAAACACGAATTATACACACATTTAAGCAAATGTACAAAAACAATATACAATAATATATTTTTTTAACTTATGATGAATCTTGTGTGACAGCTGTGCAGTGAATGCTGTAACTGCCCATATAACCAGGCGAGGAGTCACAACCAGAAACATAGAAAGAACATAAAAAAACCGAGGCAGACTGCTCAATGGTAATGGGGTACATATTTATCATAAAGCTTCCTCTGACAGGCCAGGGTTTAGGAGTCACTCTAAAAACTGGGGACAGCCAGAGTGAAGTGAGTTGCATGGGGCTGAAGGGCTGGGGCAGAGTCAGTTAATCCAATTAAGAAGCATATAAAGTGCAGTGACTGTGCCCTGGGCGCTTTCTGGAGCTAAGGGCATCAGCACAGCAGCCGTTTGCGATGCCACTGGCTCTGCCCAGCAGGACCGGCCTTTCCAATACAGTGGCTTGATTGACCCCACTACCCCATGAGGCAGTCTGCATTTTTTTGAGGCAGCACAAAAAGTAGGGGAGGGCTGCTAACCTGCTAGGCTGTTTTAATAGTTCAACTCAATGCTCTCCAACGTGTGCATCAGCTCGGTGGTCAGGGGCACTAAAAGTTTCCCTCTCGGCTGGAAAAGCACTGCAGCAGCCCCTTCAACTGCAGCAGGGTCTGATGGTACCTGTCAATGGCCGCTCTGACCTTCTTCTCCTTGTAGCACTTGATCCACTGGCTCTTGAACTCCAGGGCTGTGGGGGGAAAATATATATATCCATACAAGTTCATATGTATGCACTACAAAGATATCATGTATTGAAATATCACACTATAATAGGCTGCCCAGACCGGCAAACGCTTCCCAATCTGACCTTGCCTGGGCAAGCTTCAATGGCTATTCAGAACCACCCTAGAGATCATTGTGTTTGTCCTGACTCCATGTTAGTATGCTTATCTGGTTCTACATTTTACTTACATAGTATGTCTGTAATATCATTGGCACAGTGTATACTTGGCACGGTGCTGATCATGCACTTCTCTTCTGCCAATATTTAACAACTTGTATGTCTGTAGTATAATTGGCATGATGCTGATCTTGCATTTCACTGTTGACCATATTTGGCACAATGTCCCTGTTAGTTCTGCTGGGGTGGCATTACAACATTTATATAGGACCCAGAAACCAGTCATTCAGGAAAGGAGCAGACTTAGAGCACAATTACCTGCTGTACTGACTCCATCCTTGCTTGTCAGCAAGTATGCATGTATTCAGACAAATACATTTAATTTATTCCTGAGCAAACTGCAGTGTTGTGTGTGTTTCTTTCATTGCTCCTGGGATGGTGCAAAAGTAATTATTTCCCTAACAAAATGGCAATGAGGGTGGGATGGCATGAAATGTCACACAACACATGTAAGTGAACAACTTGTCGCTGTGGCCTTTCAACTCTTATAACTGATAGCAAAATAGGGGATTGAGGTGTACCGATATAGATGGCAGTGAAACAAGGACTGAGAAGTAACTAAGTTACATTGTGGCAGTAATATTATACTAACAGTGTCTGATGCCTTCGGGGCAATCTTAAATCCACGCAGAAGAGTATGTGCCAGGAGGGTTTTTTCCCAGAAGAAGAAACCTTCCCAGGGTATAGTGAGGGGAACATCTGATTGGCAAGTTGCACCAGGACAGAGGGAAATAATTTTGAAATACTGATCACCTACTGTATTTTAATAGGACTAATAATGCTAATGTGCAGATAAGTTCTGATACAATGACAGGTAGGAGACCTCTGTTGTGTTGATCTTTAAGGGTGTAAGTGCACATTGAGAGTAAAAAGTACATTTCACGGGAGAGGATCTAAGAGGAAAACCATGGTAAGCCCACTAGAATGTTGTTTAAAAAGCTGGCGGGAGATAAAAGTTTAAAAACCATCACCAGATAGCCCTGCACAAAAAAGTAAGAACATGAATTGCATAAAATATGTTAAGTAGTTGCGCTAGTATGGAATGTGTTGCTGTAACAAAGTCTGGATGTATAAAACTTCAATTATTGTATGTCCCAGAATAGTGAAAAATAGAATTAAAACTAGAGGCAGAAATGCCAAGCTTTCCATATAAAAAGAGAATGGACTTTAAATACATTGTTCTATGGCTCTGAGAAGACAATTTGTGTTCGTTTATGCACATGATTGATGTATGCAGAGTTGTTTATGTGTTATGCACCTCTTCTAAATGTTATCATATAACAAGTAAAGCACTCTGATAACTTTGGGTGTAGCTAGAGCTATAGAAAACTCAAAATATTAATAACAATTTCAACATAGTAACGTTAAAACTATCTTTACCTGGAAAAAGGCACTCAATATGAAAGGAGTAGGCCTCACAGGGAAAAATGAATTTGTGTGTGTCCCACAACCAGGCCATGTAAATCTTTAAAATGGATGCCCCACCTTTTATTAATATTGCCTAGTAGCTACCTAGAACCTACCTTGGGGGTCACTTATATATAGTAAAAAGGGAGGTCTGAGCTTGGCAAATAGTTTCACATCCCAAGTCGAAGAAGCAGTAAAGTGTGCACACAGGATTTGCAATGACAGGCCTGAGACAGGTTTGAAAGGCTAATTGTGCGAATGGCACAACAAAGTGCTGCAGCCCACTTGTGACATTTTAATTTACATTTAATACAGGCCCTGGGCATATGGTATAGCACATTATAATGAAAATCCAAGTAAACTAAATATGTCAATAGTGTATACACCATGTAAAATTGTTGATAAAAATAGGAAAGCTAAGTTGAATTTATCCTTGAAGTGGCGTAGATTTGCTTCTCCTTAAATGAATGACATTTAATACTAAAGGGATTCACAATATATGAGTGATTGGTGGCTGCAGTGGAGGTGAACTGCTAAACAGAGAGTCCTTCTTTTATCGCACTGCAAACAATAGATTTTGACTGATTTGGAATTACTGTTTTTTATAGAATGAACTGAGTTCATACCCAGCACCAGCAGAAGAGCTTTAACAGTAGCTGAGCTGTCCAAAGGTGCACTTCTGAGTAGAGGGAGATAATGAGTGGTTTATCACCCTTTTTGGGTTTCAGTGAGGACATTAGAATGCAGCACATTGCTGTCATTTTGACAGCTAGGAGACTTGTATTTAAATGGAAGTCCAATATATACTTTCCGATCTCATGACCAGATCGCATCATAGGAGCCCTGTGTCATTAATTGCCAGATAGGATTTATGAGCCCTGGAACAGGATGCATTCCCTTGTACAAAGCTGTGAGAGTTGACATCTGCTGTCATAATACACAACTAGATAAATAAGCCAGGGTCTACCAAGACCTAGGCTGTAAATATAAGACTGTGGGACCTAGGTTATAAGTTGATATGAAATATCACATGAAACCACGTACATTAAAGAAATCAAGTCTTTCCTATTTCTTCCCTTAGAAGCATATTTGTGGTTTTGATGTTAAAGAATTCCTTATTTCCATAGGGTAAAACAAAGATTTCTATGTTTCAGTAAAGCTTACTTAGTATAACAATCATTTTGTGCTTAGTTTCAAAAGACATTTTGTAAGTGGTATAAATAAATGTATATAAAGACAATTGCTAGCTTTGCATGAAATAAACTCCACATTAGAGTCAAACTTAATGAAAGAAATTAAACATTTCATAATATTAAAAAAAAGCTACAAAATTGTCAGTGACTAATCTTCAATAATGACTAAGGCTAAATATGACTTACTACCACAAATTTTCTCAACATACATACATCTAAATTAATTTTAAAATACATTTTGCTAAAATCTTTTTTGCATTTTATAATCTTTATAATGTCTAATATAAGTACTGTAAATATCATGAAGCACTACAATGTAAGGCCATAGCTTTTACTGTGCTGTTACTTCTCTGTGTTATCTTCTGTAACGTGTGTAAAGTGCACATTCAAATTTCAATGTCTAAATGAGCAAGTATGCCGTGTACCAAAATAACATAATTTTCAGCTATAACAATGACAATATCCCTGCATCTTAGTGACAAAATTAAAATGTGATGTTTAGTGTGGCCTAATGGCTACAGTATGTCTCAAATACAACAGCTATTCAAAGTTATGCAAAGAAGAGAGTAGCTCTAGAGACATATGAACTGCCTTTTTGCACAAACAGATTGCACTGCACAGAAATACCTAGTGGCTCCAGTAAGTTCTTCATACCCTGGTGTCTGGAGATCCTTGTCACAGCCCACTATTAAAGCATTTTAGCTTTTTAGACTGGTACAACAATTCCTCACTTGTCTCTATATGATGTTTTTATTTAATGCCACATTAATGAATATGCGAAGTAAGAAAGCATGTAAACTGATTGCCATAAATTATACCTATTGGTAAGTCTTATAATTTAAGGATTGTATTATTGCTTAATTGAGCTTTACCTTATTCAATCTTCTCCAGTGGCAGTTAGTAAGTGAGGTATTGTGGAAGATAGATTCATTGTTTTATCTTTCAGCGCATCTACTTCAGATTCCTTTGTCCATTTCAATTCGAATTTATTGTTTTCTCTGCGTAACTTAGAGTTAAGGAAAACAGGCCGTGGCTGTAGCAGTGGTGTGAAGTTTGACCTCCTTCTGATGCACCACAGTGTCCTTTGATAGACGTGTAACGCCCCAGTGGGCCTTTTTATAGTTTGCCCAGATTCATCATTACTTCTATAAATTTCATTGCAAACTGTACATTACATTTACAACGCCTGTGCGCAATACCTCTATGATTTATATACCTATTGCACACAGGCGTTGTAAATGTAATGTGCAGTTTGCAATTAAATTTATAGAAGTAATGATGAATCTGGACAAACTATAAAAAGGCCCACTGGGGCGTTACACATCGTCAATGTAGACATGATTTTTTTTTAAATCTGTTTTTAATAATTTTTCCAATTACATTTGCTTGAGCACGGTTCACTTCTGTGCTGAATCATACATTAGAGCGCGCATTGCTGATAGAATTACATATCAAATGCAAGAAGGTAGAGCTTTGCAACATTTCCTGAAGTGATTGTCGCACTGAATTATACGTAAGTCCCATGAACAGCTCAGACCATGAACATAACAAATTACAGTACAGTGCAATGAAACACAGTTACGTCAATATGCCGCTTGAGGTCTCCCAACCGGATCCATACGGACTTTTAAACAGATATCAATGGAACGAAATGCAACAAACTCAACCTAGACCAGTTCCATTATGGATGTACCTATCCCCGCAACCCTTCTGTTCCCCTTCCCTCATGCCATTGTGCTGTGGCTTAGCTGTTGCTCCCAACCATGTGTCTAGTTGCGCTCTCTCATGGTGCCTATTTTAGGTATTGGTCGTATGTGGAACACTACGGTCATGCCCCAGCAGAGCTCCCATTTCGTGTCCTGGATGTGTATCCCTCCCCTCAGGTCGACTCCCCAAGCCCACCTCCTCGACTCGCCTGAGCGCCTGGAGCAGTTCCTCCCATTGTGCAGCTATGGGCGTCTTCCTCAACCCCAGTGTCTCCTCCCGGCGAATGGCGGTACCCTCTGCTCCGGCCAATGCAGAGAGCGAGTACCTCCATGCCTGTGGGTGGGGTGGATCCTGTGCTTTCCACCTCCTGGTCAGAAGTCGCTTTGCGACCGCAAGCCCCAGGTCAAGAAACCGGGATGTCACTTTGGTGGTCGGGGTTCTGTGGAAGTGGTGCAGCAGGTAAACTGTCCAGTCAAAGGGTATGTCACGACCTGTACTAATGCACAGTGACTCACTAATTGCGTGCCAGTACGTGTGTAGTTTGCAACAACTCCACAGCATGTGGACTAGATCAGCCCCCGGCTCAGCGCATCTGGGGCATACTGCGTCGGTGCGGTGAAAGTACCTGTTAAGAGCCGCGGGGGTTAGATACGCCCTGTGCACAACGAACAACTGTATCTGTCGAAGGCGCATGTTTCTGGGTATGCGCACCGGACCTTTCAATATTCGTTCCTACTCTTTATCCGCCAGCTGTCTCCCCAGATCTTGTTCCCACTTACATCTGAGTGGCTCTAGGGTGATCGCCGTGTGTGTGCGCAGTGATGCCACGAACCAACGGACCAGGTGTCTGCCTCGCCCCATGACGTGCAGGAACTGTATGGTAAGGTGTTGGCTGGGTTCTGTGGACATATCTCCCCACTTAGCGGCCAGGGTCCTAATTAATGAACGGTGAGTTAGGAATTGTCCCAGTGGCAATCCCCCGTCCTCGACTAGAGAGTCATATGGGAGGAGCACTCCATCTCGGTACAGGTCGCCCAAGGTCTGTATATCCGCATCCCGCCAGTGTGCAAGCGCTAGGGAGGGGAGCGATCCCGTCCCTCTAGGGGAACCCTCCAACGGTATTGCCGGCGCGTAAGGGACCAAAGCTCTGGTGAGGAATAAGCTCCTACGGTAACATCGATATGCCACCGCGAGGAGGAGCGGGGTCGGCGTCGCAGACCTGGTGGCTGGGTGGAACAGCACCAGCAACTGCTCCAAAGAGCGTGGTGGCAGTATGGACACCTATCCGCCAACCAGCGAGCTATCCACTGCAGCTGGGCCGCTAAGTAGTAGTGTTCAAAGGAGGGCGCGGCCAGGCCCCCCTGGTCCGTGGGGAGATAGAGTTTCGTTAGCGACATCCTATGTCTGCTGTTCCCCCAAATAAAGTCTCTAAGTAGTTGCGACAATTTAGCAAAAAAGGCAGCAGGGATGTATAAAGGCAGGTTAGCGAAATAGTACAATAACCGTGGAAGGATCACCATTTTGGACAGTGCTACTCTACCCGTGACTGTTAGCTGCAGTGTGCTCCAGAAGCGCACCTGTGACTTAATGGCCGTGAAGGCCCTGCCCAGGTTACCGTCAAATGGGTCTACCGGCAGATCCGGAGTCCCAAGTATCGAAAGGTATCTCCTCTCCACTGTACCCTAGTGCCATTTCGGATGTATCCTGGGTCCTGCCGCCGCTCGCGTAGAGGCAGGATTTACTAGCATTCACACGAAGACCCGAGATAGTGGCAAAGTCGTGCAGAGTGCGGGCCAACTGAGGGGGAATGTCATCTATGTCCCTCACGTATACCAAAAGGTCATCGGCATAGAGTGACACCTGATGCACTGCATCCCCTAGTGGTATGCCAGCCCCCAGTGCCCCTCGTAGGGTTGCCACCAGGGGCTCCATCGCCAAAGCGAATAGGAGCGGCGAGAGCGGGCACCTCTGCCGAGTGCCCCTGCAGATTGGTATGGCGCCAGAGATGTACGGCCCAATCACACCCTCACCGTGGGGTTCTTGTATAAAAGGCCCACCAATTGTAGGAAGCCCAATCCAAGGTCGTAGCGCAACAGCAGCGCCGAGAGATAGCGCCACTCTAAGCAATCAAATGCCTTTTCCAGGTCCAATATAAGAAAGCCCGCTTTGGGCCATTGTTGTGTACTATCTGCAGCTACCCTGAAAAACCTTCTCAGGTTGAACGACGTGCTGCGCTTTGGCACAAAGCCGTTCTGGTCTCCGTGGACCAGGTCGGAGACCACTGGCGCCAACCTCTCCGCTAACACCTTAGCGAGGATCTTACAATCAACGTTAAGGAGCGCCAGCGGCCGATAAGATCCCAGATCCGTGGGGTCCCGATCTGGTTTAGGCAGAGACACCAGATAGGCTTCACGCATCGAGGGGGGTAGCTCGCCCGTCTCAAGCGCCGCTGTGTACAGCTTGTGAAGGCGCGGCACCAGAGATTCCCGGAGGAGATCGCATCCCCTATTTCCTCCAGGGTGAGGGGGCAATTAAGGGCCTCTCGATGCGTGTCAGAGGCTGTGGGCAGCTGGGCTTGTCCGAGGAACCTCTCCAGGTCATCCCCCGAGCAACGGACTTTTGCGCGGTACAGTTGTGTGTAGTGGTCCACCATAACCTTATGAATCTCCCTTTGGGTATACACAAGGCCTCCCTCCGATGTGCGCACCGCTGCGATCAGGGTGCGGGTGCCTTCTTGTTTTAAAAGCCAGGTGAGTAGACGTCCTGCCCTGTCCGCCGCGGCATGCATGTGGGCTGTGTGTGCCGCATAATTCAGACACCTCAAGCGCTCTAAAAGTGTTGTATGCTGCGTCCGAAGATCAACCAAATGATTTGCGTGCCTGCCGCTGCCCTCCCCCTCCCGTTCATACTGCAGCACTTGGGATTCAAGGTGGGTGAGTGACTGCGCCAGCTGCCTTTGCATACTCCACGTGGCCCCCAAGCAGTGACCCCGGAGCGTCGCTTTGAGTGCGTCCCATTCCACCATCGCATTGCTCGCTGTGCCGTCGTTAATCTTAAAGTATGAAAGGATAGCATTCCCCACTGAGGAGCGGAATTCAGGGTCCTCCAGCGCAGTAGGTTGGAGCCGCCATGTGGGTATGGGAGGCCGATCAGCGTCCCAGCTGAGCTGGAGCCACAGGGGATTGTGATCAGAATGCGTCCGCCCCAAGTATTCTGCTTTCACCACCAGCGGTAGCAAAGCCTGAGACCCCACCACCCTATCCAATCGCACATGTAGGTCGTGCGTCTTTGAATACTAGGAGTAGATGCGGTCTGCGGGGTATAGGGTCTGCCAGATATCAAGTGATCGCCCAGTGTGAGAGCCAATCAGTCAGTGCCTGCGCCGTGGAGGCAGCCGATGTTGTGCGAAGAGGAGGAAAGGACCTGTTGAGGTGCACGTCTAGCACTGAATTGAAGTCCCCTCCTATCAGCCAGGGGAGCCCAGCATAGGGGGTCAGTTCCAGCGACAGTTGTGTGAGGAAGGATATTTGGTCGACATTAGGGGCATAAATCGAAGCCAGCAATACGGATTGACCATTAAGTGTGCCCCGCACAAGGGTGTACTTGCCGTCAGGATCTATTGACGCACCCGTACTGACGAACGGGACTCCCGCCCTAACGCATACGAGAGTGCCCCTGGCATGCGCCGAGTACACGGTACCGTACACTTGACCTCTCCAGCGCCTCCGCAGCTTATCTAACTCCGACTGTGTCATGTGTGTCTCTTGTAGGAGAGCGATTCCAACTGAGTGTCGCTGGAGGTAGGCAAAGATGGCATATCTCCGTGTGGGGGTATGCATGGCTGCCACCCACAGAGAGACCGTTCATATCCTGAAGCTCTCGTAGTACCGCATCTCTGTCCCTATAGGTGAGAAGTTTGAACAGGAATGGGCGCGGTCTGGCTCCCGGCCGAGGCCTCTGTATTTATGGCTTGTCGGAATCTTTGGAGGATGACGACCCTGTATCGTTCTTCTCCTCTTTTCTTCCGAAACTTCTAGATATGCCATCTACTACCTCTCTCAGCATCCAAAGAGCTCACAAGTTGGTCCTCGCTTTTCTTCTTCAACTGTTCCAGCCAAACCTCGAGGCGTCATCATTCTCTTTTTGAAGTTTACGGATCTTCTCTCAGTTCTCGCTGCAGCTAGATCTAAGCTTCAAATCTGCTGGTTGGGTCAAAAGGTGTTCCTGTGTCAAGATGTCTCCACTGCTACTGCATCTAGAAGAAAAGAGTTCCTAAATCTTCGTGCTCCTCTTCGAACTCTTGGTGCTAGATATGGTTTATTTCACCCATGTATTTTCAAAGTGACATATCAAAACCAAACATGGTCTTTTCAAGATCCTGCGGAACTTAAGAACTTTATCCATATTCATACTACCAATGGCATGGATACAACTAATTCTTCTAGTGGTTGACCATTTAACCTTTCTTTTTTCCTTACAGGATTCTTGTTGATATCTCCACATTTTTTCTTTTTATCTGTTATAAAGTAATTTTAACTTCTGATGTTTCTTTATATAAATTTAACAATGTTCTTTTTATTGTTTTCTTCTTTTTGTAATTGTTCATCTAAAGCAACATAGGTTCTTCAGGTTTATCATACTTATTGTTACATGTTAACTAGTCGTATTTTTTCTTATGTATTATCCTCATGTTAATTGTTTAGTTTGTTTATTCATACAGATCTGTTTATGTTCTTTCAACCCATATGGTTCCCCTTCTATTTCCTTCCTGTCCTGATGCAGTCCGGATTCCCAGTCTCGGGTGGTTCGTCTTGTCGTGTGTCGTCACTGCCCCATTGTCCTGTCTTTGTTCCCCTCAGGTATGTTGTTCTCAGTCATCCTTCTTGGATATGTACTGTCTCTTCTTATATTTCTCCTCTCTTTCCCTTTTCCTCCTTTCCTTCTCTCTCCCTTCTTCCTAATGGCTCTATTCTTCTTTCTTCTTCCTATATCTTTTTTCCCCTTTTCTATATATAAAGTTTTAATCTATTTTTCCTCATACTCCTTCATCTTCCTTTACCTACTCCCCCTTCTTTACCATCCTCTTTTTCTCCTTCTTATTGGCATCCTCCTTTATCTCTTTATCATTGCAGTTTTTGTTTCTTTTACATTTTTATTGTTTCCACATTCAGAGTTATCTCCTGGAATGTAAAGGGTTTTATTAATCCCATTAAACGGTGTTGTCATTTTATGTCTTAAGAAATTGAAATGTAAAGTCATATCGTAAGAAAATGACACTGAAGGTAGATGGATATTAGCCATGTTGTTAATTAAGTCTGTCCTATCTGTTTTTAATGTTCATGGTCCTACACAACCTGACTGTTCCTTTTGGCCTTTGATTACGCAAAAATGTATTCAATTTCGAGATGATTTGTTTATCCTAGGTGGTGACTGCAACCAGATTGTAGACCCATTTCTTGATCGCAAGTCCTCAGTACGTTTTATTCCCCACAAGACCCACAAGCAATTTCTTGACACTAGTTCTCAAGCACATTTTATTGACTCTTGGAGACTTTCTCATCCTGATACACTTGATTATACTTTTTTCTCTCCTCCTCATGCATCTCTTTCTCATCTAGACTATATCTTTCTCTCTCAATCTTTCTCTCAAAATCTACTATCCTCTTCTATCGAGCCCATAGTTATCTCGGACCATGCCCCAAATGTAACGGACCTTGATTTACTTCCTCTGCATGCAAAATCTTCCCGATGGCGTTTTAATAAATCCCTTCTTACTGATCCTCTTTTCTCCTCCTCCTTTCGCTCCTTTGCTAATGAATTCTTTGTGCTTAATTGTGACCCCAGCACCTCTCCTCACATTATTTGGGATTCCTTTAAAGCAATGGCAAGAGGTTTCATTATAGATTTTGTCTCTAAGAAAAAGAAACGTTTTCTTCAGATAAGGAAGACTACATTGGCTCATATTAAGCTTTTGGAGCATGAATTCTATATTTCCTCAAATAAATCCTTTTCACCGGAACTCATACGAGTTAAGATTGAATTTAATGAAGCTACTACTGACAATGCATCATCAATACTCCTTTGCAGTAGTGGTTGTTATTATGGCGGTCGCAATAAATCAGGAAAACCTCTTGCTAATTATCTCAAAACACATAGGGAGCGCACTCTTATAGATTCTATTTACTCTTCCGAAAATTCCCTGTTACATAAAGATCAGGAAATACTTGATGAGTTTAAACTTTTTTATCAGAATCTTTACACACCAGATTCTCCCCCCACTTCTGCTCTCATTCAGTCCTATCTTGACAAACTTCCTACTCCTTCTACTTCGCATCTTAATATTCTTGATCTTGATCTTGAAAATTACCTTTCCCTTAATGAACTTTCCAAAGCTTTAAATACTCTTACCAAAGGAAAATCGCCCGGTCCAGACGTTTTTTCTGTTGAATTTTACATGCATTTTTCTGATTTGTTACTCCCTAAACTTTTAATGCTCTTTCACTCATTTTATTCATCTGGTAAGACAGAAGGTACTTTTCAGGAGGCCACTATTTGCCTCATTCCTACAGAAGTCCGTGATCCTCAATTTTGTAAAAACTGTCATCCGATCTCTTTAGTTAATATTGATTATAAATTATTTGCTAAAATGCTTGCTTTACGTTTAGATCCTCTTATGCCTCATCTTATTGGTAAAGAGCAATGTGGTTTTGTTCAAGGTAGACTTAATAAAGCCTCCTCCCTTTCTATTCCTCTGGCTGCTATCTCTGTTGATGCAGAGAAAGCTTTTGATAGAGTTGATTGGCCTTTTTTGTTTGCATCGTTACGCTGGCATGGTTTTGGTCCTAAATTCATCTCCCTTATCTCCGTACTATATTCTGCTCCTAAAGCCTCGGTCCTAGTTAATGGTCTTGTTTCATCTTATTTTCCTCTCCAATGTGGTGTTCGTCAAGGCTGTCCTTTATCCCCACTTCTCTTTGTTCTAGACCTTGAACCTTTTTTGACTTCTATTCGTAACAATGACTCAATTTCTGGCTTTCCTTACGGTGATAATCAACTGAAACTCTCTGCATATGCAGACGATATTCTTTTATTCATTTCTGCTCCCGAAACATCTATTCCTCCTTTATTACTTGAATTCAATTTTTTTTCGCAGGTTTCCGGGCACAAAATTAATTCAGATAAGACTGAAATTCTTCCTCTTACAAAATTCTGTTTTCCCCATTTCTTCTCCACTGGGTTTCCTTGGAATACTTTGAAAATTAAATACCTGGGTATATGGTTTTCTAAGTGCATTGCCTCTTCAATTAAACTAAATATGTCTGCAGCCTTATCTCGAATTGAGAAATTACTCTCTGCTTGGAATCCTCTCTTTCTTTCTTGGTGGGGGCGCTTCAATTAAGATGATGATCGCCCCAATTCTAATTTATATTTTCTCCATGCTCCCCGTCCACATTCCTGCTACCTATTTTAAACGCATTGACTTGTGCCCTTCTAGATTTCTTTGGAAAAACAAAAAAATACAGAATTGCTTTATCTTCTCTTCGAAAACCAAAATCTAATGGTGGAGTTAATTTCCCGGATTTTCGTCTTTATCAAAAATCCTTCTCACTGCGACAAGCCTCAAGATGGCTTACATCAGACCCTTCTCCCTTTACCCCCCTTTGGCTCTCCATTGAACAAATCTTATTATTACCCTTTTCCTTCAATAAAGTTATACGTTTCTCCACCAAAACTTCTCATACTTCCCTCCCCTTATTTAGATACACTTGTTCCCTCTTGAAGCCTTTAGTCCACCCCACTACTATTTCTCGTGAATCTTTCTTAGACACCCCTATTTGGCATAATTTGCTTATTCTCCTCAATAACAGACCCATTTTTTGGATCGCTTGGAAATTAAAAGGTATCTCATGGGTAAAACAGCTTTTTGATGGAATTTCACCTTGTACTTTTCCCCAATTCCAGTCCTTATTCCATTGCCCTCGTTCCTTTTTGCAGAAATTTACTACTCTCATGGCGATTATTCCTGACATTTATTATTCCCTTCCTCCCCCTTCTTCATCTGCCATCCAGAATCCTCTCCTCATAATACTTCTTACCCTTCCTAAAGCCTCTTTTATCTATAAAAATTCTCAGCCCCCAAATCCAGCTCGCGTTAAATCTAAACTCGAACTTTCTTGGGAATCGGACTTGGGATGCGATTGGCCTGTCACTTTTTGGGATAAACTTTGGTCCAGATCCTTAAAAATTCCTTGTTCTGCTTCCCTTACCCAATCTTTGTTATTTCTCTATCACAGACTTTATCTTTCCCCTGTTTCCTTATCTCGTTTTTCTGCTTCTTCTGATTCTAACTGTTGGACTTCTCAATCTCTTCTTTCTCTGTCCTACAGTTTCAGAATTCTGGAAGAAAGTTTGGTCATATATCTCCCGTCTGTTTGCAATCTCCATTCCTTATTCTAGTCCTCTCCTCTTCGCTGGTTGCCTCTCTGTTTCTTTAGACCTTTCTCCACATTGCTATGGTCTTTTTGACCTCATGCTCGCTCTCGCTTTTCAACACATCTCCTTTAACTGGAAAACTCTCACAAATCTTTCCATACAACATTGGTGGAATACTCTTAGTCATTTTCATAGACTTGACATTGCCTTTGCCTCCTCTTGCACTCCAACAATTAATAGAGATCTCTTCTGCTTGCCCCTTACCACCTATTTGGACCGACTGGTGTTAAAAAATACTTCACATGTCACCTCTGAAAATTTCAAACCCCCCTTGAATGATTTCAACCCTTTCTTTCATTTCTTCTTTACCTGGTTATTCTATTATATATCATGAATCAAAAGGGAATGGATCACTTGTAACTGGAAATAGGGGTCTTTCGGGTCGTTTCCTGAACCACTAATACCTAAATAGGTATTATGAGAACCCTCAATCACGTATTTTTTGATGGTATTGGCGGTGTATCTTGGTTCTCCGCCTTTTAAATACGTTTAAGCATTATCATCGGGTCTCTTGTGTGTTATGCTTCCTCCACCTGGAGGGAACCGCTACTTCGCAGTAGTGATCAGAAATATTGGTGCAAAAAAGGTGCAAAATAACGTGAAAAGTTAACGTTAAAATGTCTTACCAGTACTACCTTCAAAAAGCAAAATTTATTCTGTCAGGTGTATTGGTAGACTTCTTAAAAATGGTGGTGCAGGAGGTCAGATTATGTAACCCCAGCACTTTAAAGTGTCCAAAACAAAAATGGTCGACATGTTTCTGCCCCTCTAGCGCCCCTGGAGGGGGTCGTTGGGCATTCCTCAGGATCTAGTGAATGTGTGAACCGGTGTTCTCCAGTTCAAAGAATGAGGTTTATGATGATTTTCATAAACAATATCTTAAGGTTATTCTGTTCCTAAAATAAGGAAGAACAAGTAAAATAAAATAAAATAAAGTAAAATAAAAGAGACAGTACAATGAAATGCACACCACTCTGGGCGATTATACAGCAGATTTCTTATTGGAAAATGGCAATTCTTTAAAATACTGTACTGTAAAGCAATGTCAAAAATGGTAAATCTTCACTGTATTCCAAGAAAGCGATCTCAAAATGTTCGTATCTGTATATTGTTTTAGCACACAGGACCTGAATAGAGGGCTGGGTGTGGGGGGAGATAGTATGTAGTTCTTACTATCACAACGAGAATTAAGGAAGTTGAGTTATCTGGTAATGTACAGTTTCGATGTTTGGATTGTTTGACAATCGGTTGAAATTTCACAACGTCAAGTTATAAAACTCATAAGCGGTACGTTTTTATCAAAACAGAAAAGAGAACGAAACCTCGTCAGTTACCTTTTGGGCGCATCCGTTTTGCGGCTGCTGCCTGCCACCGTAAGCGCGTAGCCTGTAAATAGAAACGGGATAGGGCTGGGATGGGTAGGGGTAGGGTGGTTTTAAATACCGTGTGGTTGTTGAGGGCTGTAGAGCTGCTAGTCGTTCACAGGATTCCTCCTTCGTACCTCCTTTTCGGGCTTTGCACAACTTGTGCTGACGCTGGCTTGCAGGGCTCGTACTGAACGAGATCCCGTGTTCTTGCCGTTTTGTACTTTTTTCATAGAGATCGAGGAAGGACTCTATCTGTCATCGTTTGTATGAATCGAAGAAAGACTCGTTATGTGTGTGACGTGATATGCACTATGAAGTAATATTTACAAAAGGCTTGTTTTTAAAGTTATAAATAATTTATAATTAATTTATAAATGATTTATGAGCTGTAATCAAAATATTTAAAAGTGGAAAAGGAGGCTATACATGCAAAAGGCTTTACTTTTAGAAGTTTTATACGTTTGATATGTGTCGATGATTGGTTAGTACATCTATTTTGGATTTTGTTTTTCACGGCAAGAGCCTGGTGATGTTTGTGAAATGCCATTCTCTTTAAGGCTGAACAACTGGCGGTTTTGTTGAGAGCAAGTTGGGGTCTGAATTTTATGATTGTCTCGTGTTAAACATGATATTGTCCATCGCATCATCGGTACAACATGAGATTGCATCTGGCATAGTTTTGGAAGGACTCTTCACGTTTTGGGTGTTCAGGGTCAAGACCTTGCACGAAGTTATTTGAAACTTAACCAGGGTATGTTATCGTTCAATCCATTGGTGTCTGTGCAGAGGCGGTGTACCCATCTTTGTTCTATTTCGAATAGGATTTTTTCAGCATTGGTCTTTGGTCCTAATAGTGTTTCAATTATGGTCCATTTCAGATCATACACTGAGTGTCTTTGTTCGATGTAATGTCGGCTCATCTTTGTGGTTTCTTGTTTGCATTTTACGTTGCTCCTATGTTCGCAAATTCTTACTTTGACTTTCCTGCATGTCATGCCGATGTATCTAAGGTTACAGGGACATGTGATCATATAGACAACAAAGGATGTGTTACAGTTTGTGTGTTGTCTTATGGTCCACTTCATGTTTGGTGTTAGTTGGATAGTCTTTGTCGGTGTAGTCAAGTGACAAACTGAACACTGTCCACAAGGGTAATGTCCTGTGACTGGTTGTAGGTCCCACAAGGTGTTGATCATATTCGGGAAGGCAGGGGGTGGTCTGGTATGTACCAAAATGTCTTTTATGTTCCTAGTTCTTTTATTGGCAAACCTGGGTTTCTGCCATTTTAAAGTACCTGAGGTCAGGATCCGCCAATTTTTGTGGATTATTTTCTTTACAGCATTGCTCGCTGTACTGTAGGTTGTCACGCATGTAGGTGTATCATCTGCAGGGTCTCTCTTTGTTGTTTCCAGGAGACAATCCCTGGGCTGGTTTCTCGCCCTTTTCTTACATTTAGATATTATTCTGGTTGGATAGTCCCGTTTGAGAAGCTTTTGGCTAAGGTCGTTAGCTTGTTTCTTATATTCCGCTAAATCACTGCAGTTACGTTTCAGCCTAAGGAACTGGCTGTATGGTAGATTTTCTTTTAGCGGCCGAGGGTGGAAACTGTTAAATGATAAGAGGCTGTTTCTGGCAGTCGGTTTGAAGAAAGTACGTGTCTTGATGGTGTCTTCTTCAATGTAGATCGTGAGATCCAAAAAATCCAGCTGTGTGTCATTAGCTGTGTAAGTGAATCTCAGACATTCATCTTGTTCATTCATCCATTGATGGAACTTCCTCAGGCTTTCTTGATCGCCTTCCCAAATTACTATGATGTCATCAATGTACCGTTTCCAAAAACGGATGTGGGTTTGATAAGGATTTCTTGCATTTTGTATAAAGATTTTCTCAAAAGTGCTCACATATAGTCCCGCTACGCTCGGCGCAAATGTGCTCCCCATAGATGTTCCGTGTCGTTGATGGTATAGTTTCCCTTCGTACTCGAAGTAGTTCTCTGTAAGAGCCAGGGTGCAGCATTGTAATACAAAATGTCGTGGAGTCTGGTATGTCCAGTCTTGGTCAAAAAGTATTGTTTCGAGTGTTTCGAGAGTTTTCTGCTGAGGCAAGCTGGTGTACAAACTCTCTACATCAAAACCTGCCAAGAGCATGGATTTTGAAGTGAAATTTTCATTTTTCAAAAGGTTCAATAGATCGCGTGTGTCTTTCAGGTAAGTTGGAGTTTGTTGAACCAAAGGCTTTAGGAAATGGTCTGCAAATTGTGAAAGAGGCTCTAAAATAGATCCAATGCCTGACACAATTGGGCGGCCTGGGGGTGGTCTCTTCTCTTTATGTATCTTAGGGAGAGAATAGAAGTATGGTATTTTTGGTGATGTAGTCTTCAGAAAGTCTGCTTCTTTCTGTGATATCCACCTGTTGATTTCGGCTTCTTCTACCATGATCTTGATTGTTTGTTGTAGTCTTGCAGTCGGGTCTGTTGTAATGATGGTATAGAATTTGTCGTCGGATAGTAGGTTAAGGCATTGTTGATTGTAGCCTTCCTTACTTATTAAGACGATTCCTCCTCCCTTGTCTGCTGGTTTTATTATCATGTCTTTGGCATTCTTTAAAGATTCCAGAGCTTGTTTTTCAACTCTTGTTAGATTCATGAATGGTTTTTTTGTAGATTCTGTCAGTTCACCGATGTCCTTCATGATTGCTTGTTCGAATGTCTGGAGTTCAATGGGAACTTGGTGATTCAGTGGACAGAAGGTGGATTTGAGGCGTAATGGTGTATCACCTACTTTCTCCTCAGTACCTTCAGTGCCTTTATTCGAGAAGAAGGCTTTGAGTTTTAGTTTCCTACAAAATTCGGCGGCTTCACATTTTATCTTGAAAACATCTAGGTTTGGTGTTGGTACGTACCCGAGTCCTTTATTTAGTACCTTTTCTTGTGCCTCTGTCAGAACTATATCTGTAAGGTTGATTACGAGCGAGTCGTGCTCGTTCCTGGTTTCTCCTTGGGCATGTTGGACATGCTCCTGGTTTGGACTTGTCTTTCTTGATCTGTCCACGTCACTCCTTTTCTTCGTCCTCTCTGGTTCGTCTGGCCACGTCCTAAAAAAGACGGTTGTTGCATATATGGTCCTGGGTAATGTCCCATTGGTGGAGGCCCTGGAGTGAATGGATTCATCCAACCTTGAAAGTTCGGTGTGTATGGTTGGAAGGGGAGTGGTTGTTGGTTTCCATATTGGGGAGTGCGCCAGAAATTTGGTCTCCGCTGTTGTTGACGCCTGTAGGTACCTCGGTTCCGTCTTGGTGGTCTTGTCTCTCCATTGTTCCAGTCGGAACTGTCAATTGATGATCCGCTATTATCGGTATCGGACTGGTAATCTGGTATTTCATAGTCGTCTTTGCTGTATGGATGCATTTTCTCCATGGAGAAGCGTTTGAGATCTTTTCCTAGTTTCTGTATTTTGTTGTTGGTTATGTACTCCTTGGTCTCATTCATGTCTTTGTTAATTTCCTCAAGTCTTTTTTTATAGACAGACGTGATTGAGGGTTCTCATAATACCTATTTAGGTATTAGTGGTTCAGGAAACGACCCGAAAGACCCCTATTTCCAGTTACAAGTGATCCATTCCCTTATGATTCATGATATATAACTAGGAAGAAGAATGGATGACTGCTCCTTCTAGCTCCCTTCTCTTGATTACAAGATATTAAGCAGCGCACAGCTGTGGGAGCGTCATTGACTACCTCCCCACATCTGGGAAGACTAAGTGACCCCCCTTTTTTCTCGACTGAGGAATCAAGGATTTTACTTACAAAACACAAAAGTTCGAGTTACAAACCTCGAACCTACTACAGCAACCATGGCCGAAAATCTAGGTCTGAGTTATTCAGCGGATGAAATAAATGCAATTCTTTCGTTACCATCACTACTTCAGAATAACAATCTCACACAAGCACTGGAACAAAATACAGACTGGGAAGAACTCTCTGAGCTGAAAAAGGAGCAAGTAAGGACTGCCATCCACGGCGTCATAATGACTGAGTATTTGCGAGCTAACGCAGCCCCGAGGGGCCTCTGGGTACATAATGCACCACGGATTTTCCTAAAAGATCTAGCATTCCGAAAGGACTGGTCTGCGATTTCGTGGAAGTGCACGAGAGATTATCTTGTGTTAATAATCAAAACAGCCACAAGACTGACTGATGCCCTAACTATCAAGATTCAATTACATGAAACCAGGATCAAGAACATGGTTCAACTATCTGTCTATAAAAAAAGACTTGAGGAAATTAACAAAGACATGAATGAGACCAAGGAGTACATAACCAACAACAAAATACAGAAACTAGGAAAAGATCTCAAACGCTTCTCCATGGAGAAAATGCATCCATACAGCAAAGACGACTATGAAATACCAGATTACCAGTCCGATACCGATAATAGCGGATCATCAATTGACAGTTCCGACTGGAACAATGGAGAGACAAGACCACCAAGACGGAACCGAGGTACCTACAGACGTCAACAACAGCGGAGACCAAATTTCTGGCGCACTCCCCAATATGGAAACCAACAACCACTCCCCTTCCAACCATACACACCGAACTTTCAAGGTTGGATGAATCCATTCACTCCAGGGCCTCCACCAATGGGACATTACCCAGGACCATATATGCAACAACCGTCTTTTTTAGGACGTGGCCAGACGAACCAGAGAGGACGAAGAAAAGGAGTGACGTGGACAGATCAAGAAAGACAAGTCCAAACCAGGAGCATGTCCAACATGCCCAAGGAGAAACCAGGAACGAGCACGACTCGCTCGTAATCAACCTTACAGATATAGTTCTGACAGAGGCACAAGAAAAGGTACTAAATAAAGGACTCGGGTACGTACCAACACCAAACCTAGATGTTTTCAAGATAAAATGTGAAGCCGCCGAATTTTGTAGGAAACTAAAACTCAAAGCCTTCTTCTCGAATAAAGGCACTGAAGGTACTGAGGAGAAAGTAGGTGATACACCATTACGCCTCAAATCCACCTTCTGTCCACTGAATCACCAAGTTCCCATTGAACTCCAGACATTCGAACAAGCAATCATGAAGGACATCGGTGAACTGACAGAATCTACAAAAAAACCATTCATGAATCTAACAAGAGTTGAAAAACAAGCTCTGGAATCTTTAAAGAATGCCAAAGACATGATAATAAAACCAGCAGACAAGGGAGGAGGAATCGTCTTAATAAGTAAGGAAGGCTACAATCAACAATGCCTTAACCTACTATCCGACGACAAATTCTATACCATCATTACAACAGACCCGACTGCAAGACTACAACAAACAATCAAGATCATGGTAGAAGAAGCCGAAATCAACAGGTGGATATCACAGAAAGAAGCAGACTTTCTGAAGACTACATCACCAAAAATACCATACTTCTATTCTCTCCCTAAGATACATAAAGAGAAGAGACCACGCCCAGGCCGCCCAATTGTGTCAGGCATTGGATCTATTTTAGAGCCTCTTTCACAATTTGCAGACCATTTCCTAAAGCCTTTGGTTCAACAAACTCCAACTTACCTGAAAGACACACGCGATCTATTGAACCTTTTGAAAAATGAAAATTTCACTTCAAAATCCATGCTCTTGGCAGGTTTTGATGTAGAGAGTTTGTACACCAGCTTGCCTCAGCAGAAAACTCTCGAAACACTCGAAACAATACTTTTTGACCAAGACTGGACATACCAGACTCCACGACATTTTGTATTACAATGCTGCACCCTGGCTCTTACAGAGAACTACTTCGAGTACGAAGGGAAACTATACCATCAACGACACGGAACATCTAAGGGGAGCACATTTGCGCCGAGCGTAGCGGGACTATATGTGAGCACTTTTGAGAAAATCTTTATACAAAATGCAAGAAATCCTTATCAAACCCACATCCGTTTTTGGAAACGGTACATTGATGACATCATAGTAATTTGGGAAGGCGATCAAGAAAGCCTGAGGAAGTTCCATCAATGGATGAATGAACAAGATGAATGTCTGAGATTCACTTACACAGCTAATGACACACAGCTGGATTTTTTGGATCTCACGATCTACATTGAAGAAGACACCATCAAGACACGTACTTTCTTCAAACCGACTGCCAGAAACAGCCTCTTATCATTTAACAGTTTCCACCCTCGGCCGCTAAAAGAAAATCTACCATACAGCCAGTTCCTTAGGCTGAAACGTAACTGCAGTGATTTAGCGGAATATAAGAAACAAGCTAATGACCTTAGCCAAAAGCTTCTCAAACGGGACTATCCAACCAGAATAATATCTAAATGTAAGAAAACGGCGAGAAACCAGCCCAGGGATTGTCTCCTGGAAACAACAAAGAGAGACCCTGCAGATGATACACCTACATGCGTGACAACCTACAGTACAGCGAGCAATGCTGTAAAGAAAATAATCCACAAAAATTGGCGGATCCTGACCTCAGGTACTTTAAAATGGCAGAAACCCAGGTTTGCCAATAAAAGAACTAGGAACATAAAAGACATTTTGGTACATACCAGACCACCCCCTCCCTCCCCGAATATGATCAACACCTTGTGGGACCTACAACCAGTCACAGGACATTACCCTTGTGGACAGTGTTCAGTTTGTCACTTGACTACACCGACAAAGACTATCCAACTAACACCAAACATGAAGTGGACCATAAGACAACACACAAACTGTAACACATCCTTTGTTGTCTATATGATCACATGTCCCTGTAACCTTAGATACATCGGCATGACATGCAGGAAAGTCAAAGTAAGAATTTGCGAACATAGGAGCAACGTAAAATGCAAACGAGAAACCACAAAGATGAGCCGACATTACATCGAACAAAAACACTCAGTGGATGATCTGAAATGGACCATAATTGAAACACTATTAGGACCAAAGACCAATGCTGAAAAAATCCTATTCGAAAGAGAACAAAGATGGGTACACCGCCTCTGCACAGACACCAATGGATTGAACGATAACATACCCTGGTTAAGTTTCAAATAACTTCGTGCAAGGTCTTGACCCTGAACACCCAAAACGTGAAGAGTCCTTCCAAAACTATGCCAGATGCAATCTCATGTTGTACCGATGATGCGATGGACAATATCATGTTTAACACGATACAATCATAAAATTCAGACCCCAACTTGCTCTCAACAAAACCGCCAGTTGTTCAGCCTTAAAGAGAATGACATTTCACAAACATCACCAGGCTCTTGCCGTGAAAAACAAAATCCAAAATAGATGTACTAACCAATCATCGACACATATCAAACGTATAAAACTTCTAAAAGTAAAGCCTTTTGCATGTATAGCCTCCTTTTCCACTTTTAAAAATTTTGATTACAGCTCATAAATCATTTATAAAATAATTATAAATTATTTATAACTTTAAAAACAAGCCTTTTGTAAATATTACTTCATAGTGCATATCACGTCACACACATAACGAGTCTTTCTTCGATTCATACAAACGATGACAGATAGAGTCCTTCCTCGATCTCTATGAAAAAAGTACAAAACGGCAAGAACACGGGATCTCGTTCAGTACGAGCCCTGCAAGCCAGCGTCAGCACAAGTTGTGCAAAGCCCGAAAAGGAGGTACGAAGGAGGAATCCTGTGAACGACTAGCAGCTCTACAGCCCTCAACAACCACACGGTATTTAAAACCACCCTACCCCCACCCATCCCAGCCCTATCCCGTTTCTATTTACAGGCTACGCGCTTACGGTGGCAGGCAGCAGCCGCAAAACGGATGCGCCCAAAAGGTAACTGACGAGGTTTCGTTCTCTTTTCTGTTTTGATAAAAACGTACCGCTTATGAGTTTTATAACTTGACGTTGTGAAATTTCAACCGATTGTCAAACAATCCAAACATCGAAACTGTACATTACCAGATAACTCAACTTCCTTAATTCTCGTTGTGATAGTAAGAACTACATACTATCTCCCCCCACACCCAGCCCTCTATTCAGGTCCTGTGTGCTAAAACAATATACAGATACGAACATTTTGAGATCGCTTTCTTGGAATACAGTGAAGATTTGCCATTTTTGACATTGCTTTACAGTACAGTATTTTAAAGAATTGCCATTTTCCAATAAGAAATCTGCTGTATAATCGCCCAGAGTGGTGTGCATTTCATTGTACTGTCTCTTTTATTTTACTTTATTTTATTTTATTTTACTTGTTCTTCCTTATTTTAGGAACAGAATAACCTTAAGATATTGTTTATGAAAATCATCATAAACCTCATTCTTTGAACTGGAGAACACCGGTTCACACATTCACTAGGTCCTGAGGAATGCCCAACGACCCCCTCCAGGGGCGCTAGAGGGGCAGAAACATGTCGACCATTTTTGTTTTGGACACTTTAAAGTGCTGGGGTTACATAATCTGACCTCCTGCACCACCATTTTTTAGAAGTCTACCAATACACCTGACAGAATACATTTTGCTTTTTGAAGGTAGTACTGGTAAGACATTTTAACGTTAACTTTTCACGTTATTTTGCACCTTTTTTGCACCAATATTTCTGATCACTACTGCGAAGTAGCGGTTCCCTCCAGGTGGAGGAAGCATAACACACAAGAGACCCGATGATAATGCTTAAACGTATTTAAAAGGCGGAGAACCAAGATACACCGCCAATACCATCAAAAAATACGTGATTGAGGGTTCTCATAATACCTATTTAGGTATTAGTGGTTCAGGAAACGACCCGAAAGACCCCTATTTCCAGTTACAAGTGATCCATTCCCTTATGATTCATGATATATAACTAGGAAGAAGAATGGATGACTGCTCCTTCTAGCTCCCTTCTCTTGATTACAAGATATTCTATTATATATACTTACTTGTTAGACAAGTTATATTGTTATATTTATAATATTTTTCTAGTATGCCTTTCTCTGCTTTATTTTCTTATTTTCTTATCATAGTGTTTATTTTTCCTCTCCTCCCCTTCTCACCCCTCCTCAGCTCCCTTCCCTCTCCTTCCCCTCCTCTTTACATAAAAATCCACAAATTGCTTTTATTCTTCTCTTCCAGGTATCGGCCAATTCCTTTGTTATATTGCTATATTGGCATTCTCTTTGTATTTGCTGATATCTTTATGTATTAACAAAATTGTTCAATAAAGCTTTTCAAAAAATGAATACATATAAAAAAATAGCCCCTTCCCCTTTGTGAACGTATGCAGAAATGTTTTTGAAGAGCAGGCCACAGCCTGCCTTTAAAAAATTAAAAGAAAACTTTTAATTTTTCTTTTTGTAACAAATCCTGTTTTCCTGGTGGTCTGCTGACCTCAGCAGGCCACCATCCCTGTGAATTTTGCGATTCCTAAAAGGTCGCAAATTGTGATCTACTTCATTAATATTCATGAGGTAGGTAATTTGCGACCCACTGGGAATTGCAGAAAGTGTTCAACACACTTTCGAACATGCTGTTTTTCGATTTCCTAATTGCGAATCGCAAGGATTTGCAATTGGGAATCACAAAACGGTTTCTTAGTACATCTGGCCCTTTATTGTGATATATTACAGAATGTATATCCTTGGACAATGTGTGTAACACCTAAGACTCCTGGGGCCAGTTGTGCAACAGTTTTTAATGGTAGCAAACAGGGGACGCAAATGGGAAATCGGCCCGTTTGTGACCACTAAAAAGGGTTGTAACATGTACCAACCCTATTTTGCGAGTCGGTTACCCGTTACCGACTCACAAAATAGGTTTTGCGAGTCGCTATTAGGAAGGGGCATGCCAAGGGCCTCCTTTCCTACTAGCGAGTTGCAGGGGGATTCAAATGGGGTCGCAAAACATTTACCACCAGTTTCGAATTGGTGGTAAGTCAGTCGCAAACGGGAAGGGGTTCCTAGGAGACCCCTTCCCCTTTGTGATTGGCATCGGATTTTTTTTTTTTTAAGAGCAGGCAGAGGGCGTACGAACTGAAAACATTTCATTTTCATTTTTAAATTCATCCCATTTTCCTTTAAGGAAAACAGGCTCCATTACAAAAACTGCTTTATTGAAAAACCAGTCACAGAAATGGTGGTCTGCTGACCACAGCAAGGCACCGCCCCTGTGGTGCTGGCCATTCCCAATGGGTCGCAAAATGTGACTTGCCTCATGAATATTAATGAGGCAGGTCCTTTGCGACCCATTTGGTAATCGCAAACGGTGTCTCAGACACTGTTGTACATCAGTGTTTGCGATTCGAAATTTGTGAGTTGCAAAAAATGGAAATTGTGAGTCGCAAACACTGAGGACCGTACATCAGACGCTTAGATGTTTGCCATCAGTTTTTGCTTAAATTAGTGACTTGAAGAAATGTCCAAGCTGGGAGAATATTATACAAAATAAATCACGTATATTTGTTCCTCACTGTGCTTATAAATAAATCAAAATGACAACATTTCAAGCAAAGGCGAGGCAAGTTAGGATGGTACATTCAAATGGATGAATTTACTGAGTAATGCAATGCTTTTACTGCATTAATGTGAAGTTAAAATGCTTTAACGCAAACACTCACATTTGCATATCATGCAGTGAACGTTTGAGAAGCATCACTCGGTACTCTGACCTTCACATTGTGCTCCTCGTTGCATGTCATCCTGTGCTCCAATGATAGACATCTCAGTGTGCCCCCTGCCGTGCATGGTAATATGTGGCTATCATTCTGTGTGCATTTCCGACTGTATGTTTCTCAGTTTGTGTGCATACAGAGGTTTAGGGGCCAGATGTATGAAGCATTTTACCACTTGAAAGAGTGCGCTTGAAAAACGTACTTCGTGGTGATTTTCAGTGCCAGGTGCTTGTCTGCACTGTGCAATCATTGTGAATGGCACCATGCACAGCGCGAGCAGGCACGGCTTCCTTTCTGCTGCTCGAGTAGATTTTTACTTGAGCAACAGCTTTCTCAACTCAAACGGACGATTTCTTAATGCAAGCAGTCGCGACCACTCGCAATGAGAAATCTGACCGCCCGCGTTGAGAAATCTCGCCCGGAGGTCGATTTTCCACACTCGCGCTCGCCATTTTGATGTTGACGATCGATCGCGAACGAGGAAAAATCGGACTGGGAGGTGGATTTTTCTCGATCGCGCTCACCAACTTGACTTTGACGAACGCGAGCGAGCGAGGAAAAAAACTCTGCTCCACAACACGAAGCAGAGTTTTTCAGAACTCCGTGATCTCCACATAATGCTGAGTGCAAAAAACTCTGCAAACTCTTCGAGAGGAGCGGAGTTCACCACCCATACTTAGGCTTGTTAAGGGTGTTCCTTCCTAATAGCGAGTCGCACTGGTATGTAGGAATGTTTTGCGACCAGGAATGTGGTCACAAAATATTCACAGTTTCCACCAACTTAATCTCCAACCCGTCACAAAGGAGAAGGAGTCCCCAATAGACACCTTCCCCTTTATGAATGTGGGCACCAACATTTTTTAAGAGCAGGCAGTGGTCCCACGAAAAGGTAGTTTTAATTTTTATTTTTGAAATGCATCCCAGTTTCCAGGCTGCATGACAAAAACAATTTGCTTTTTTTTTTTAAAATCAATCGCCGATTATAGCCATTCACAATGGGTCACAAATACCTGCCTCATGAATATTGATGAGGCAGGTCAATTTGCCATCCAGTGCGAATTGCCAACAGTGTCAAACACACTGTTGTACAGTGCAGTTTGCGATTTCCTAATGGTGAATTGTTAAACTTTGCTGCTAGGAAATCACAAACAAGCAATTTTGTACCTCTGGCTCTATGTTTCTCAAAGATTTTGAAAAAACAGTAGTTGTGTTGTTTGGCGTGTGTGCAAATGTCCATAATCAAAGTCTCTGTGTGTGTCCCTGTGTGCATGAACTACACAAAATCCAAATATACTGGCTTTGTCAGTGCCTGTTTGTTTTGTTTTATGTTCCTCTTTGTACAGTACTTGTTTTGTTATTTCATATGTTATGAACTCACATTTCCAGTCGCTATAACAGTAGCGTAAAATAAGGATCCACATGCTGGGAAAATCATTTGGTTCTGTTAGACCCGGGATCCTTGGTTGGCTGAGGTAGGTACCTTAGGCCAAATACAGACCCTCGGTTCCACATCAGGGAAAGGAAGGACACCTTCTGAGATAGCCCCCGCTCACCCCCTTGGTAGCTTGGCACGAGCAGCCAGGCTTATCTTCAAGGCAAATGTGTAAAGTATTTGCAACCACGCTCACAGCAACTCAATGATGACACCACAAATGGACTCCACATGAGTTTCATAAAAATGAGTATACATTTTATATAAAAAGATATACGATAAGACCACATGATATATATCCAACATATGAGTATTTGTAACATTCCTCCTGGCCGGTTGTTAGGCCAGCCAGCCCTTGTAAGTTCTGGCAATATTGAGCACTTCTAAACATTCCACTGTAGTCCTAATACAATGTTATGCAGTTTGTAATGATAGAATCAGGCACTTTGCAATGGAAAAGTAATGCAATGCATAATGCAACAGTCAGGCACTATGCAATGTAAAAATAATGCAATGCGTAACGCAACAATGAGGCACTTTGCAATGTAAAAATAATGCAATGCGTAATGCAACAACCAGGTACTTTGTTGTGCAGAAACAACGCCATGCATAATACACTAATCAGGTAGTTCGTTATGCAGGAATAATACAATTCGTAATACGCTAATCAGGTGGTTTGTCATGCAGAAATAATGCTATGCGTAATACACAAATCAGGTAGTTCGTTATGCAGGAATAATGCAATGCGTACTACCCTAATCAGGTAGTTTGTTTTACAGGAATAATGCAATGCATAGTACACTAATCAGGTAGTTTGTTATGCAGAAATAAGGTAATGCGTAATACACTCCTGCACCGATCACGGTGCCATAGGTGGTCTCTCCGCCACTCATGCTGACTCGCAGTCAGCCTCTGTCAACAGTTGCCCCCAACACGGGTATGGTATAACAAAAAGTGCAGCTCTGCACTCCGGCCCCGGTACTGCCGCTCCCTTGGCCAGTACGGCCCGCGATACGAGCCGATGCAGAGGCTTGTGCTGCCATAATGTGAGAAGCCGAGAGCATCTCCTTCTGAGCCCACACCCCGCCCCAGTTATCGACACACATTACCTGGGGGTGTGACCTCACTCTCCTCTCCTCTTTCAGTGACTTGGGCCTCCGATGCAATCTTTGTGAATTCCGGGCCCTCCCTCGATGAGGTTGGCTCGAGGTCCTGCTCTGGAAACGGTGGGCTCGGGCCGGCAGCTCAGCTCCTCCGGGGCTGCCGGTCCGGGTCGCTACTGCTACGAAGGTCTCAGGATGCCACAGTGCTTACACACACAGCGTCGCTGAGACTCCCATGAGCTCTGGGTACACGATCACAGGGCACTCCTTACGAAGGTCTCAGGCTGCACGAAGGACATGCACACAGCATCGCTGAGAATCACTTGAACTCCGGGTGCACGATAACAAGGTAATCCTCATGAATGTCTCAGGCTACACAAAGCACACGCACACAGCATCACTGAGACTCACTTGGACTCCGGGTGTGCATGTTAACAAGGCAATCCACACGAAGGTCTCAGGCTGCACAAAGAACACGCACACAGCGTCGCTGAGACTCACTTGGACTCTGATGCACACGATCACAGGACGATCCTCACAAAGGGCTCAGGCTGCAAAAAGCACACGCACACAGCATCGCTGAGACTCGCTTGGACTCCAGGTGCCCACGATCACAGGGCACTCCTTAAGAGGGTCTCAGGCTGCAAAAAGCACATGCACACAGCATCGCTGAGACTCACCTGGAAACTTTTGTGTTCCTGAGTTTCCGCAAAACGGAGCCAGCTCACCTCGGGCCCTTGGGGATAAGTTTCTTCAGTAAAAAGCACAGCAAAGTCCTTTCAAGCAGGGGGACACAGCACACAGCAAAGTCCCTTTAGCCTTTCCTTGGTTAAAACAGCAAACTGCAGGCCAGCCCCCGAACACACATCAAGGGTCAGTCCTTTCCTTCAGTCTCTTCTGTTGTTTCTTCCTTGGCAAAGGTTCCTTTTGACCACGAAAGCTTCAGTCTTGTTCAATCTTGATCAAGCCATTCTCCAAAGTTCAGGGGCTTCAGCTCTCATAGTTATACCCCTAAATGGCTCTGAAATATTTGTGTTCAGGGGGGCACTGACCCCTGTTCAAACCAGTTCTGGGTGCCTCCCTGCCAGTGACACCTTCTTCCTTTGATTAGTGGGGGTCTGGATTCTCAATCTCTCAGCAGGAGATGGGACCATTTTTTTGTGGCAGCAACCCAGGCCTCTTCACCTCTAAGGGGTACTCCTCCCCCCACACTCCAGATGCAGGTCAGCCTGTTGCTGTCTCACCTTCTCCCCTGGTTCAAGACAATCACCTGATCCTATAACTTTCAAATCCAGACAGTCAATCCACAACCAGGCAGAGACCCACAGAAATGTTAGAGCACAAAAACCCAGCCACTTCTCAAAGAGTGGCTTCTAAACACACAATGCAAAAACTACCTTCATAAAAAGATGTGTTATTACATTGTGAGTTCAGGCACACTAAACTTGACCTCTCCATCTTAAGCCTTTGGGAAGATAGGCTGGAAAACATGTTACACAGCCTCCCCATTCCATCTTACGGGCAAGATGGCCTTTCCACAGTGAAAAACTAAATGGAGATTATTTCACTGTCAGCACATGGTACACACCTTAGTACACGTCTTACCTTTCACATGTACTGCACCCTGCCCAAGGGGTACCTTGGACCTACCATAGGGGTGCCTGATGTGCATAGAAAGGGAAGGGTAAGGTCTGGCAAGTGGGTGCACTTGTCAGAACAACATGGCAGTTTAACAAACTGCGCGCAGTCACTGCAATGGCAGGCCTGAGTTCCCTCTTTAAGGCTACTGGTGTAGGTGGCACAGTTAGTGCTGCAGGCCCACAAGTAGATTTTGCATTACCAGCCCTGGCTCACATAGTGCACTTTACTAGGGACTCTACTAGTAAGGCAAACATTCCAATCATGGACAGCCAATCACCATTACACTTTATACAGGGAGAACTTGCACTTTGACACTGATCAGCAGTGGCAAAGTGCCCAAAGCATCTAAGTTGGCAACACCATGTAATAAAAAAGGTCTAGGGGGAAAGCAAAAAGTTTAGGGAACTTTAGCTTAAAAGGGCCAAGTCCTCTAGGTTCCCTATCTCATTGCTTTTGATTGATTGATTATAAATGTATTTATGAATGATCCATTTCTTCAACCATATCTTGAATTAGTAAGGATTTCTTACAGGAAATCAAAGCTAGTCCTTGACAATGTCCCTCGTTCCTCTCAGATTTAACCATGAAATTGCCTCCCTGCCCTCCCATGTCAATTTGAATACAGTCTTTTGTTCTTTTGAATCATGTAGAACAGAAGAATTAAACTTTAATGATGTTACAGAAATAACAGTGCATGATCTCTGATATTCTCTTCATCTGGGACTGATGAGCTGTGCTGTGATCTGTATGTCCCCTCTCCATCCCAGGAGCTGACAAAGTTAATTATTTTGTGCATTTTACGCTCTTGTCTCTTTTAAAAATCTTCTTAGCACACTTTAACTGAAAAGAAAATGAATTTAACTGCTGGACTCCAAATTAAGAATAGATACTGCTGTGATCCACAGTGGAAAATCATTGCCATGTTTTTCATGAGAACCTGGATCCGTTTGCTTATAGCCTGTTAATGTGATACTATCATGAAAAATCTATAACATTGCCCACTCACCCAAAAAAAGAACAGATATTGCTGTGTGTATCATGCGTTTACATAAATGTTTTGATGCTCATATTTTTTCTGCAGACATAATTTAAACAAGGAGTCACAGCTTTTACAAATTGTACCGAAGTTCAAGTTTGCTAAACGTCCTACTTAAATTGTGATTAAAAGGTTAATTGTTGTTTTCGGCTGTCTGCTTGCTCCTCTTCACAGCACAGTGGAACACCCCTTCCTCTCCCCAGTCTCATATCATCCCGGAACTTACTTAAAGAAAAAGAATTGGAAGTGTTTACAAAATTAAAAATTCTTATGAACTCTGGTCATTACATTTCCTGTCCACTTCAATATCTGATCTTTTTTAATTCCTCAAGCTTGTATGCAAGCTATGGCTAAGACAGAAAACTGTTTAGCTATTTTTGCTCCTAACTTCGAAATGAGTGTCTAGTATGCCACAGTCAAGCACCTAGGCAATGTTTTTCTCTAACTGGACAAGGTTGGCACTGGTCAACTTGTGTTTCTTGCCCTCTGCATGACCTTTGACCATGGAAGTTTGATCTGGAACTTCAAACAACTAATGAGCCTTCGAAAATAAACCCATGACACGGTTAGACTCTTTCAAAAACAACTGACAACTGTCCAAGATCAAGGGTGCTCTTTGCTACTTGCTCAAGTAATTAGTAGTGTCACCGAGAGTTCCATATCAAGCTCAGGATGTTTATTTATTTATTTAAAGATTTGTATAGCGCGAACATGACCCAAGTGGGTATCAGAGCGCTTTACATATGGTTAAGTAAGACATAGGGAGACAGCTGAGGGAGAAAAGTAAAAGTAAAAGTAGGACAATGTACAACAAGAACAAAAATTACATTATGGCGGACACAGGAAGAGAGCTGAGGGAGAAAAGAAAAAGTAGGGCAGTATACATCAAGAACGAAAATTACACGTGATAGGTAAAACAGCTAAACAAGATAGAGGCAAAGGGAGAAAAGCTTCTAGTTCAGTGCATTGTTCATTAGTAGAGCTTTAACCTCCCTTTTGAAGGAAAATGTTGAGGGAATCAGTCTTGTTTCCACTGGTAATGAGTTTCAGATTCTCGGGGCAATGCCAGAGAATGTACAATTGTAGGTTTTAAGCTTTTGGAATTTCTTCAGCTTAAGCAGCAGTGTGCCGGTGCTTTTTGAGGGTTCCAGCTTATTTGTTAGGTAGAGTGGGGTATTGAAGTGTATTGCTCGATGAGTCATACAAGCAATTTTTAGCTGGATCCTTGCCTCAAAAGGAAGCCAGTTGAGCGATTTCAGGTCCGGCGAGATGTGGTTGGTCTTTTTGTAACCCGTGATGAGTCTAGTAGCAGCATTTAGGGATGCTCTGATGGGGGCTAAACTGATTTCGGCATTCCGCATAGAGTAGCACTGCCATATTCTAGTCTAGAGATGACTAGGGCTTGTACCGCTGATTTGAAGTCTTCTTGGGGAAGGTAGGGTTTGAGTTTTCTTAGGATGCTCATGTGGAAGTTCGCTCCTTTGGTAGCTGCTCAGATATGATCTTACATGTTAAGGTTCTTATCTAGCACAACTCCCAGTGACTTTGTGTAGTCAATGATGTGTGGCTTGCAGTTGAGAGGGGTGAGGTTACATAGATATTTCACAACAGTGGGGGTTTCCCTAGTGGTAGAAATGAGGAGGAATTCAGTTTTGAGGGCGTTTAGTTTGAGATGGTTGGAGGTTAGCCAGTTTAGGGTTTGATGTCTTCGGGGGAGGATATATGCGTCATCCACATACATGTTATATTGGATGTTGGAGGCTTTGAGGATTAGAGTCAGTGGTTCCATGAAAAGGTTAAAGAACGATGGGGAGAGTGAGGAACCTTGGGGGACACCCGGCATGCAGGGACTGGGGTTCGATAGAGTCTGATTGAATTGGATTATTTGTGTTCTGTTGTTGAGGAAAGAGGCAAACCATGTAAGGACAGTGCCTGAGAGCCCCGTCCTGCATTCCAAGAGGTTGAGTAGATTGTCATGTTTGACAGTGTTGAATGCAGATGAGAGATCGAGAAGAATTAATAGGCATTCCGGTCAAGCAAAGTGAGAGCATTGTCCACTATATGAGTCATGGCCTTCTGTGAATACCGAAAGTCTTAAAATTAGGATTTTTCTCAATTTAGTAGTCCTAAGTCTAAACTTAGGACTACTAAATTGAGAAAAATCCTAATTTTAAGACTTTCGGTATTCACAGAAGGCATTTAGGAGTCCTAAAGTTAGGAGTCCTAATTATACTACTACTAAACTGAGAAAAATCCTAATTTTAAGACTTTCGGTATTCACAGAAGGCATTTAGGAGTCCTAAAGTTAGGAGTCCTAAACTTAGGACTACTAAATTGAGAAAAATCCTAATTTTAAGACTTTCGGTATTCACAGAAGGCATTTAGGAGTCCTAAAGTTAGGAGTCCTAACTACACTACTACTAAACTGAGAAAAATCCTAATTTTAAGACTTTCGGTATTCACAGAAGGCATTTAGGAGTCCTAAAGTTAGGACTCCTAACTTCTGTGAATACCGAAATGAGTAAGTGCCTTCTGTGAATACCAAAATGGTAGTAAGTTTAGGATTTTGTCTTAAGTTAGTTCTGTGAATCGGGCCCATGGACTTTACAAAAACACCATTAACATATGTATAATGTTGACCCACATTAAATTGGATTGAACTCGATTTAATGATACAGGGGACACTGTTGAATGCTAACTTAATCTGGTATATCAGAGTATTACAACACTGTTGTGTGTGATTAAGGTGGTTGATCAGAGATTTTTAAGCTGAGTTTGAAATGCTTTGAGTAAGCATTATTTAATATTTCTCTTAAAAATAAAATATTTAAAAACAAGTTAGGTTAATGTTTTTGGTACTGTGATTATTCACTATACCAATGTAAGTTAGATGCAAACCTTGTTGAAAATAATCATACAAACTCTCCAACTATTAAGGAACACAAGTTATTTGATGTGGGGATATCTACTGGCAAGCTAAAGGGGAGAAAGGTATTGTGAATCTAGCTCTATTGGTAGTAGGGAACACTTTTTTACAGATGTATATTGAGATTCCACAAAGTTCATTTAGAATGTGACTACGTTTTTACTCCATCCAAATATAGGATTCCACAGAAATACAATGATTTTAATATTAAAAAAACCTTGGCTCAACCTCACGATATTTGACTGAACACCAAGGCCCTTCAAAGAGAATATGTGAAAGGTGCTGTGTGTAATTAGCAAACAATATGTTTAAGAAAAAATAATTTAAGATTTCACACAATCTTTGAGCAAAACTAGAAGCAATTTCTTAGAAAAATCAAACAACAAATGAAGGAAAATATAAAAGGAGATAACAGGGTTCTTCAAAATAACCAAAAATAATTCTGCAAAAGCAGCAATACATAATAACACACTAGATGTCGGCAACACACCACAAATATCCATCAGAAAACCTCAGCCCAAGAGTGTGCACATATGCCAGGGAAGCTATTGGGAAGTTAGTTAAGTTGCTTCTGCAACCTCTGGAGAGCCTGAGGCCCTGGGGCTGGAAGGGTATAATTGCCATAAGAAACTTGCTAATGTGAAAAGTACTCAGCTGATACGGCGTTACTTGAATTCATTAAAAGAACTGTGAGAAATGTACCCCTTGCCTCATGACAAAATAAAGAATATGGAACTGTCTCTTATTCTAACAAATAGCTTTGTAGTACAAGATGGCTGTACCATGAAAATCTATAATGAACAGGATTTCTTTTAAAGCGACAACACAGAGTAATGCCATATATACTATTACAGGTCTCATATCTGCCTCATGTTTCAAGGATTCTATTCCAGCTACCACTGTGAAGACATTAGAACCACACTCACTCCTTATTTGACAATCATGTCAACATCTATTTGTTAGATGGAGTAGTCCTTGATTGCTTGAAATGTCAACAGGGTTTTACTTAACAAGTCCTGGACAGACTCAAAAGATATAAACAATTTCTGCACTAAATGCATCCTCCCATTTCTTGCAAGAGTTCTAAAGAGTTGTGTGAAAGCAGTCAATCCTATTTCTAGAAGAAAACAACTTTTATGATTACTTCCAATTAGGCCATATGACTAGGTGCAGCACTGACACAACTGTGCTACAAATGGAGGATAATTTGCTACTCATCATGGATGAGGACTGGTGATCAGTGGAAGTGTTCTGAGATTGTTGACTTCTAATAACTTTGTCAAACATTATCAGAAGACCTACTCCTCTTTATAAAGGAATTTTATAAGATTATATCCTTTCCCTTACTGTATCCAGTGGACACATGGACCTGCTCAGCTCTCTAGTTATATTATCATGTAGTTCCTACAAATCGATATAGGATCTGCGCGTTTAGACATCATAAACTAAGGGATTGGTGTCCAGACTGACTCCAGACACCCCCAAAGGATATGCTAGTGTGTAGACCAGATAGCTCACAGTGCCACTATAAGCCCCACAACCTTACCAATGGAGCGAATAGTTTCTGGCAACTATCAAACATGACAACCCTGAACCCTCAGAGATCATGGAAACAGTATAGTACTTTTCGCTCAGTCACTCATGCTCACTTATTTTCAGATAGATATGCAGAATAAACGGAGTGGAAGTTTTTAATAAGCATTTATTGAACCTGCATCATTCTAGTATAAAAATACATGTACTGCAACAACCATTAGACAGAAACAGATATAGACGGTTATAAGCACCAACAGAGTAAATAAAAGGTAGAATTCTACCATGGTGCTAAAACAATGAATATATGCAGGCATATAGATACATGGCAGTAATCATGAGTACTCCCAAGATGCAGACCCTAAGTAAGTGTACCCAAGTGTACCTAGCATGTATGTAGGTGTAGAAGCCAAGAATTCCATAGGAAAGAACCACCCCCATTACCTGATCGGAGAGAACGAAGGACCCTGCCTTGGTCTCGAGTTGGACACCCCGCAAGGGATGTCAGACCACTGCTTGCTGGAGTGTCTGCAGGCAGGGAATTCAACGTAGGCCAGGGCAGTGAACTTTGCTCTGTTCACGTAGTTTGCTGAGTTTTCTGCACTCTGCACTCTGCAGAGCTTGCGGAGTGCAGAAAACTCCACTTCGCGATGTGCAGTGGTGTTTTTTCCTTGCTCGTGATCGCGAATGGTAAGTTTGCGATCGTGAGTGGTAAGTTTGCGAGAGCGAGCTGCCGCTAGGGTAGAATTTCTACCCGAGCGGCAGGAATACCAGCACAAACTGCAGTTCGCACTGCACTCAACCACTCGCGGAACTTCGCAGAGTTTTTATGTAACTTCACAGAGTTCCATGTAGCAAAACTCCATGAACTACGCCCAGGCCTGCTTCAGCGTCTCGTGTCAGCATGGAAGTTTTTCTCCTCTGGTTTGCCCAGTGAAGATGTGCGACTTATATACCCTAAAGGTACCCTCAGGGTTTCTCCCTAAATGTGTCATGGTACTGTGGGTCTGTTGGCCAAGGATGACAAAAGTGGTGACTCTTGTACAGAGTTAATATGCAGAAGATAGCAATCCTGCTGTGAAACTAGGAATCCTCATGCATAATAAATGCGGCTAGTTTTGGAAGAAAACCACACAACATTTATTCAGCACCTAACTTGGTAAAAGGTCAGCACCAGAGCTGTTATGTAGCTCAGGAAGAACAAATGTAGGTAAAAGATTGTGGTACTACCTAGGCTTATATTTGGGTACATTGAGGCTCATAACAATATTGGCTGTGTATGAGATTTTTGTCCCTGGTGGAGATAGCTGACCTTGCACAAACACTCATGGATCTTTAATCTTCGTATGCTATTCCATAATCTCAAACTGACCTTACATAAAATGGAAATCCTTCTACACCCTCACCCCACATAGCTTTTTATCTGGGCAAAATTGGTTTGACTCAATCAATCTGCTTGATTTCAAGCAAATAATTGTTGAAAAGATTCAGAATTTCTAGGTTTGATTGAATATAATAATCACATAAACACAAGAGACACTCACTACCAAATCAGTGGAATAAAATCCATCCTTGCACAGAAGCATTTAAATCAGTGGTTCGATTGCTAGCCCTTTCAAGGTTTGATTACAGTAACCCTCCACTGATGGGCATGCCTGATTACAGTTTATTCCATTAAAAAGCTGCCATGAATGCCACTGTTCATTTTTTGTTTGTCACCAGAAGATAAGAGCTCATCACATCTGTTTGGCTGCACTAAGTGGCTTACCATAGTGGCAATAGCCTTATTCAAACAGTTCGCAGAACTATTCATGCGGGATCAGCAAACTACCTATCCCATAAAAAGGATATCTCGGGATGTTCTCAACCTCTCCACAGCACAGACTCTCTCTGCCTGGAATTTTCTGGATGAAGCTAATATAGGATTGCCATGAGTTGGACTGGCCAACCACAAAAACTCAGATTAATGCATCGCCCGACTTCATGACATTTAAGATTTGTTTTGGGAGAAAGATACTGACTGAAGTCCACTTAGAAACCTGTTTTTCGAAACTGTGTTTGTATTGCCTAGCGGACCTTTGCTTTCTTGATGCATTGTGAATTTTTGGAGGATGCAAGTGGATGGCTGAAGGTGCCCTGAGAAGGCCTTTGTTAAGGTGATACGTGTTAGCTGCGCTTTTGCTTCTTGGATGAAGAACCTCAATAAAAGACAAAACACATATGAAAAGGATCTACTAGTCGTATTTTGGACTGATTGTTTTTATAGACGTTTGGTTGTTGCTTCTCTTTTCAAGTATAAATCAGCTGTACATTTTGGCTGAGACATTACATTGGGGTCACTAACAGTGTACCTGAAGGATCCCGTAGCACAGAAATTTAACTCTGCCATAAACTTCACTACAGGTGGGATGGCATTCGGAATTCTGATATCTAGCAAATGTTCTGATTTAAATTGTTGTGCCAAAACCTCCATGGTTTTATGGTTCAACTTGCACTGCTTAATGACATGCCTTCCCTTTATGGTTTCTAGATCCAGAGTGGTTTGTACACAAGTTAATTATGTTGACGTATCCTTCTCCATATTGCCATGGGTGTTTTATGGGCATATCTGCAACATTTGAGTGCAATGTGTCCATGTTATAGATTCACACAACTCGATGATCATATTTCAAAAATAGGCACATGCCTAAATACAGCCACATATATAATGTCAAGAATGTGAATAATTTATATGAAATGTGTTATCTACTGTATATTCTTTAAATATGTAAACATACATTGCAATTATACATTGCCCAAAACTCGTGCAACATGGGAAAATGTATTAAATCTATTTTTGGGGTAAATTAACACATATTTTAAAGTAACTTAGTTTTTTATACATATTCAAAGATTTGTGAGGATGATCAAAACTAGTATTCCAAAGTTTTTATTTATTTCTATAATGTTTTTCAAAGTCTGTCAAGGTTGGCATAGATCATGGCAAAAGGGCTATATCTATTGTTTGTAAGGGAAACATTCTCATTATTATTGATAGGACCAATGTCACAGATGACTGATGCTTCCATTAATAATGTACTACCTGTCCACCCTATTGACAGGCATATCCTATGCTGACAGCATTGGTTTTCAATGGCGATCATACATGATAGATGCCTGACATAGCTGTCATGGATGATGAACTACTAAGTGCAGTATAGAGCTACTTTTTCCAATGGTCACTGTACAGCATTAGTTATATTGGTCTGCAATTCAAGGAATACGCCATCTGACTTTGAAGCATCCATTGACGAATGTCTGCCATGTTGGTGTATGCTTTTTTAAGCCCTTGTAGGCAACTTGCTTCCTAACCATCAGCTGTAGCAGTCCAACTCAACTGTTGCTTTACATTTACTTTTGCTGGGACCCAACATGGCTAAAGGAACAGTTGACAGGGCCCTCAACTTCAGTCATGAGGAGCTGTCCACTGTTATGTGTTAACTGTCATATCTACTATATGACAATTGTTCATAACCTTATGATGGGCAACACAAAGTTAACACAAAATTGTTTTGTGTATCTTGTGAGTATAACATTTCTGTTTAATCACTTTCGTTAACATATGTTTTACTGAGGAATTTTTAAAACACAGTGCTGTGGGCGACTGCCTAGCTTTTACAACTAAAAGCCAAGGCCTGACCAAAGATCTATAAATATGTATTTTTAATTTATACAAATCTGCCTGGAAAATTAATATGGTTTATATTTTTTGCCTATAGTACATAAGGATTTGGTACATAATGTACTCCACAACCATTAATGATTGCAGAAAAACACAGATCTAAAATGTGAGCTACGCTACTTAACCATTCAGGTATGTAGTGATCAAAACAAAAAAATAGTCAGACTTGGTGAGAGCATGCAGGCTCTCCCTTTGGCATGGGGAAGCTCTGTGGTCAACCAGAGGAACAATAATTGGAGTGGTAAGTTTATTAACATCAATGGTGTCACAAAGTATAGTAAGTTTTCCTTAGAATGTTGTTTTAATACCATTACTGTTTTAGGATATGGCACTATCAGAGCCAATGGTGGTTCGGGTTGTGGAAGTTACCTTTCCAACCTTTCCAACTCTCAAGGGGATGGGAATTGTGCCTTATTACTATTTCATAGTACAATTAACTTTAAAGATGACATTAATAATGTTTTTTTGTGGGCAGGGTACTCCATGATATTTGGAATGGAGTACCCTCTACGTAAAAATTAAGGAATAGAGTTTCTGTTTGGCAGAATGGTTACATCAGAATGTGACATGTAGGCCATTTATAAAAAAAGAAGGCAACTATTATATAAGGCACATGTGATAGGGTAATGACCTATCCATCACATTGCCATTTAGTAACATGTTTAATAAGTAAGACATCAGCCTCATGTGGCCCTTAGCAGTATCATAACAAAACACAACATTGAGTGATGGCCAAAGTGAAATAAACATACACCTTTCACAACAATATTAAAACCCAACAATGGTCATGATTTGTACATTGAAATTTTACTTCCTCATAATGTAATAGATTTCTCCCCACCTTATAACAAGATACATGTTATATCATGCATTTGTAATAGGTTGGATGGTATACCCATCACATTTGTGATGCAGTAAGTAACACATCAAACAAACTCACAAGCAGGCCCAATGTACATTAAATAAAGTTCAATTACATAATCATGTTTTAGAAATGTGATTTTATTTTACCATTATATGAATATTAATATCAACTTCCACCATAAGAAAAAGGTCTGGTGAGCCATTGCTAGACAAGTGTGCCAACAGAGGTTCTTCAGGTGCCGCTGCATCCACTGCTGGAAAGTTTGGGAGGACCTTCAGCAGTGGATCTGCCTCATCACTCTCAGAAAAATTAGGAAGGCCCTCCCAGCAAAGAAAGCAGGAACGGTGATCGCTGACTGACATGATGCAGCACATTCTGGCAGTGGCATACCCCAATTTGGATGGGGAGGTGATGATCAGGGAGAAGTAACAAGAGGGTAGGTTTATTTATGTGAAAACATATGTGTGCTGTTCTTAACCCATTTTGAGAGTTTTCAGGTTGCAATATAACATTAAGATATTCAACAGTATACTGCTCTTCCTATTACAAGTGCCATATAATATATCAGAGTTGGGGCCTAATTTAGAGTTTGGTGGTGGCTACTGCAGCACAAATGTGACAGATATCCCATTCATCCTATTACAAGTGCCATGCATATAATGGACTGCGACTCAGTAACATAATCATGAAATTATAAATCAACCACATTTGCATTAATGTTGTTGTTGACCTCAAAAAATCTTGCAACCTGCCCTTTCATCAAGTGGTTAATGAAACTGGCAGTCCTGCGGTGCACGTAATTTTTTTGGACATGTTCATATCTATATAAAACATGATTGGATGCCACTGCTGTGCTATTAACACTTTTTTGTGACAGAGATAGTATTCCTTGGCCATTACTTCAGGCTGTATTCTACTTTTAGAAAATGTGCCAGGACAAGTGGGTGTATTCATAATAAATTGGAAAAATCCTCGTTGTATAAACATCGGGTGTTTATTTCGCAAGAATAAAGTTTAAGGGTCTGGGTCAGAATCAGTGAAGCAAAATCCATAAAACAGTTGTAAGATAAAGCGAACACATGTTTCGCCCCTTATTGTCTTGTAAGTCTGAGAATTTTTCAAGGCTGTTAGGTTTGCGGCTGCAATCATTGCTGGGGCTTACCACCCTATCATAAACAATGGTTACATGATATAATCTCATTAATATGATGTTTACTTTTTAAATGTTTTATAACTTCATGCTATTTTACAAGCCTTCGCTCTTGGTGCACAATGCGCGCAACTTTGATAATGTATATGATAAATGCCCTTTATTTCTCCTTGTTGTTTTCTTTTTTCTTCTTCTTTCCTTGTCTATATAAACGGTATGACCTGGAATACTGATTATATACAAACAAAAATTATCATCTGGAAAATGTATTACCAAAATTGGGAATATTGACACTATCTGACACGTTTTTTCATTATGGATTATATTGAATTGTGCACACATTATTTTTATGGTTTTCTTTAATTAACCTAACAGCCTTGAAAAGCCCCAGGCTTGCAAGCCAATAACGGGCGAAACGCGTATTGGCTGTGCCTCCAAACCGTTTTTTTTTTCATTTTAATTCAAAGATTCTGTTATACGAAGAATCATCCCGACCCTTGAACTTTGCTCGTGTGAAATAAACACCAGATGTTTATACTACAAGGATTTTTCCAATTTATCATGAATACACCCATTTGTCCTGACACATTTTCGCAGCGACATAATTAATGGTTAGAGGTTCCCCATTCCCAATGACAAGTGCCAATATAATTTTCCTCATTAGACGCAGGTTGGGCTAACAATAAGGATACATCACCCCTCCATTTTCTGATGTATTTAAAGCGGACATCCTAGTCAAGTACATGAACATACTATTATTTCAAAGGTGGTCTAGGGCTTCACATGTATGCAGGTGTTGTATCAGCGTTGGTTCATATAGTTGTAAAAGTGTGATAGAAGATATGTACACATGTGAATGCTGGTCATGGTTTACAAGTATTCATCATACACAGAACATTGCTGTCAACAGTATTTCTAGTAACATATACCAATATCTGCCTGATTTTGAATTTACCTGATAGGATACTCTCTCACAAACATGGCAAAACACACATACACCATTTTCCTAGCGCAGTAAAGCATATCTAACTTGTAATTTGTTGGCCGCAATGTGCGTCACATTTGTGACTGAATGCCTCTCCCCCAAACTTTATAGATGTGATAAAGTGTTTGAGACTGGATAATGACTGTGCATACTTAGGGAATTTTACCTTTACTTAAAATTTAGTTCATTTACAGATATTTTGCATGGTTTAGAGTTTTGCAGATGATTAGTCTGTTACAAAAATGATTAATATTCCACCACCTATCTACAAGTGCTGGACACTTTAATGCTTTAATGACCTTGTAATAAGGCACTGAGAAAATCCATTAAATGTGCGATGGAGCAACTGCAAAAATAAAAATCAGGCCCATTCTGATGTCACATTTTATGCACTTTATTGAGATTAATGTGATAAAATGTCTAATTCTGAAACATGCACATTTTGCTATTGACCTGTGAAGTATGTAACTGATTTGCTCACTTGTTAGACCTATCATCCTTAGGGTGGTCTTCCCCCAAAAGTTTTGTTTTTGACCTACATATTTTGCTGAAGCGTTTTGTTGGCCTTGGTACTCTTAGTCCTATAACACTGCTGACTAGTGCTAAAGTGCATGTGCTTCTTCCTTAAATGTGTGTAATTTGTGTATACATAATAGACATATTTAATTTACCTATAAGTCCCTTGGATACGGATCTACCACATTCCCGGGGCCAGTAAGTTAAATGTTACTAGTAGGCTTGCAGCACTGACTGTGCCACCCACAGATGTAGCCTTTCAAACCTGTCTCAGGCCTGCCATTGCTGTGCCTGTGTGTAGTTTGTGGCACCTCGACATGGCATTTAAAACTACTTGCCAAGCCTAAAACTCCCCTTTTGCTACACATAAGTCACCCCTAAGATAAGGCACTAGGTAGTCCTAAGGGCAGCGTGCTATGTAAGTAAAAGGTTTACATGCACCTTTATGTTTTGCTTGTCCTGGTAGTTAAAAACAGGTAAATTCATTTTTCTCTACTGTGAGGCCTATCCCTCTCACAGGTTAGCATTGTGAATTCCCTTATACACTTTTAAGTAGTAATTCTTGATCAGAAAGGAGTAGCTACTTCATGTTTTATATCATTGGAATGAAAATGATAAATCCTCCTTACTGTTGAAGTTGGATTTAACATTACTGATTTAGAAATGACACTTTTAGACAGTGGACATCTCTCTGCACTTACAGCTCTGTGTGCCTTGCAGACTGTCTCCAATACACATCTGGGGTAGGTGACAGCTACACTTCGTTCAGTCCTTCTAGACAGCCACAAACACAGGAAGAATAGGTGTGTCTGAGTATCCATCTACAAACATCTGCATTCTGATGGGCCTGTCTGGGCAGGATTGAAGGGAGGGGCTAAAACTTCACTAAATAAATAGCGTCATGTCCCCACACAAAGGGCTTATTTACCCCCATAAATAGCTTGGCAGACAGGGCTGGATTGAAAGGAGGACCTTTGCACTACAATGATCTGCTTTGAAATCACCCCCACATCAAAGACACTTTTGGGTATAAGTACTGTAGCTCTGACCCCCTAAAATCAGACATTACTCGACTTGTAACTGATACTCTGCCAGAAGAACTGCTGTGCTGCTTAAAGGACTCAACCAGACTGCTGATCTAGAAGGCCTGCTTTTCTGCTTGTTGCCCTGCTGCCTGCTGCTCTCTGACTTTTCTGAATGAGAGCTGTACTCTGTCTTAACTCCAAGTGTGCTCCAATGGCTTGCTGGCTTGCCTCCTGTTGCCTGAGGCTCAGGGATATCAAAGTCTGTAACCCTCCTCCGGTGCCCGGCTTACTGGAAGTGCCCCAGATACTTGCAACACAGACTTCAACGCATCTCATATCTGCATGCAGCAGAACCAGCGCATCGACCTGGTTGAGGAAGTAAAATCGGCGCATCACATCAGAACCAGCACTTTCCTTCCCAAGATCGACGCATCGTGCAGTGTTTGTCACTGCTGCAGCTTGGCGAGATTGACGCATCCCCTCAACTGCATGGAGAAACCTGGTGTCCCCCTTCCCCTGTTTCGAACCCCCAACCCCAATTTCTCCTGCTGTATCAATCCCTCTGAAGGGGTAAGGGTTGGGGGCTGGTCACTTTGTGTCCTAGTTGCTGGGAAGATTGCTGGGAGACATGTGGGAGGTCTTCCTGACACAAACTTAGCAATATTATTGGTGGGGCTTAGTTATTTAGCCCAATCTAAGATGGAATTTTTGTCCTTGCTGCTAATTAATATAGACCAATACATCATGGCTGAAAACCCTTCCTGGTCACCATGATTTTTTCCTGTCCCATAAGACTGTAAATGATTCCTTCTTTAGGAACAAACTTCTCTCGCATCTTTTTGCCAACAGGCTTGTTGCCCTTCATTCCATAATTTTGTTCCTGTGTTGTTTTTCGTTTTTCTCCAACTACTATACTAAGCATATCAGAAATAAAATTATTTGAAAAACTGAGGGGACATTGCAAAACCCAAAGGACGTCACCCGATATTTTAAAGTAGCAAAATGGGCAAAAAGAATTATGCCAGCAAGAGGTTCTGGCTTTGCTGGTAACTTTTCAATTGCCGCAAACTGCTATTTTTGCTTTTTTAACTCAAACAATTCCCATGTAGTCATAGGAATTGTTTTTTACCACTGTGGTTTTCTGTGCTCCGGCCTCCTCCATGTAGGCCTCTCAATTGCACTAACACTCCCTCTTTGTATAATACAATATGAAATCATGGATCTCCAAATGCATGCAACCAAGATAGCCATCTTAAAAATTAGCTCATTGCCTCCAAAATAATATTCTGAAAAGAATATTTGTTATCTTTAATCTGGAACACTGGCTGTTAGATCTGGGGGTCTCTAGTTGGCAGAGGTAAGTACCTTTGTCCAAATAGGGAAACTTGCTTCTAGTCAGGGTAAGTGGGAACCACACTGTTGATAACCCCAATCCCCAAGGTAATGTGTAAAAAAATTGTACCAAGACTTACAGTAACATAGTGAAGCACCACAAATGGACGCTACACAAGGTATTTATAAAAATATAAATCACTTTTGTCTTGATTAGGCTGAGTCAAAACGACATAAATCCAACATACAAAAATAGACTCTCTTCCAATAATGGTTATTTAGTAAAAGGTTCACTGTAGCAATATTCTTTTGCAAAAAGTCCAGTTTGCAATGTTCCTTTCTAACAAAAATGTACTTGGAAAAATAGAGGCACTTGTAGCATGGCTGTGAACCCTTGTTTCTAGCGTGTGGAAACTTTAAAAATGTTGCCTTTATCAATAACTGCCCTGCTGTACTCGTAGCAAGGAATATGCTACCTGGGCTTGTTCAATTTTACTTTTGTAAAATCACCCCTTGCAAATGCACGGGCGCGCGCCAGTCACCAAAAGGACGCTGTCTTTAAATATTGCCCCCGCTGTATTTTCGTATCGCCAAAAGGACGCTGTATTTAATTGTTGTCCCCGCTGCACTTTAAATCACCCAAAGGGGATGCTGTCCTGAAATGTTGCCCCCGCGGTGCAAACAGCCAACGCTGGGTGCCCACTCTGTCACTCGCAGCCCCCGCCGACTCTCCACCCGCTCCCGGCCTCGCACAGACACAGCGCGGCTGATAGCGTTTACATGGGGCGGCACTTGCGGTGCCTCCTCCTTCCCTGGGTACCTCCGACGGGAGTCCTTCTCCTCCTGCGGCCCGGCTGTGGTGGGATTCCCGGTTGCTAGGCAACCCTCCGACTTCGGTCTCACGGCAACGCGGCTCCTCTTTGTTCACGGACCTGGCCTCAGGCAGGCAGCTCAAGTAGGCGGCAGTGATAAAACAGTGACCACGCAGTAATTCTGGAGATCGGGGGCCGGTGGTGACACAATTCCAGCCCTCAGTACTTCACTTTGATCATGGGCCGGCGGCGCTGATTTCAGCCCCTTTTAAGGTCTCGGGTAGTGCACTGGCATGCACTTTCGAGCGTTGAGACGGCCCCTCAAAGGATTCATGCTGGGGGGAAGGTAGACCTCACGAAGAGCCCCCGCTGTGTGCCGACAAGCACACCGAGTCAGTAAAACACGGGCAGGCAGGGCAAAGTTCACAAGGCCACAGTCAGTGCGCAGAGGCACGCACTCCGCGCTGACAAGATGGTTTCTTTTTCCCAGAAACTTTTGTATCCCTGAGTTTCCAACAGGAGGCCAGCTCTTCTCAGGCACTTGGAGACAGGTAGACTTGAGAGGGGGTAAAGCACACAGTACAGCTCCTCTTCAAGCCAGGGGGACACAGCAGACAGTCTCTTAGTCCTCTTCCTCAGCAATCACAGCAACTGCAGGTCAGCTCCCAGAAACTCAGCAATGGCAGCACTTTTCCTCAGTCTTCCTGGCTGTTCTTCTTTGGCAGGGATTCCTTCTTGGTCACAAAGTTTTCCCTAATCTAAAGTTTAGGAGTTTCAGCTCAGATATTTATACCCCCAAAGTCTTTGTTCTTCATGTGTGAGGGGTCCTGGACTCACATCAAACCAGTTATGGGTGCACTCTGCCATTGCACATCTTCTTCCTTTGTGAGTGTGGGCCAGGGCCATCAGACGTACCGCAGGATGTGGAACATGCATTGTAGAAGGCTGGCACAGCCCTATCCAGACCCAGGTTCTACTCCTCTCACCACTCTACATGCAGATGGGTCTATTCAACCTAGTGCTGACTCACCCAGCCTGCTGGAGCCACCCCAACCCCTGTCACTCACAAACCAGACAGTCAATTCACAAACAGGCAGAGGCACACAGAAAGGTGGAACAAGAAAATAGCCACTTTCTAAAAGTGATATTTCCAAACTCTGAATTTAAAAAACATCCTCCCTAAAAGATGCGTTATTAAATTCTGAGTTCAGGGATACTAGATTCCAAATTTCTATCTTGCCGCTATGGGAAGATATGCAGGTAAACATGTTACTCAGCATTCCCCATTCTGTTCTATGGGCAAGATAGCCTTTCCATAGTGAAAAACGAAATTGACAGTATTTCACTATCAGGACATGTTACCCACACTAGTACATGTCCTACCTTTCACATACACTGCACCCTGCCCAGGGGGGTACCTTGGGCCTACCATAGGGGTGTCCTATGTGTAGGAAAAGAGAAGCTTCTTGCTCTCCTCAAGCAATCTCTTTTCTTCCATTGCAGCGCTTTGGTTCTCCCTTTCCAATATTTTCATCTCGAGCCTCATGACTTCTAACTCATGTTCTCTAACCCTTTGGTTTTCCTCCAACTCCTCTGGGGAAAAACATCCAGCAAAATGGTTGCTGCCAGCCCTGGAGGCTGCTCTGGACACAGGCAGATCCTGTGATCTGAAACCATCCCCTTGTGCATCCTCATCCACCTCTGCATCCTCCGCCTCCCCATCCTCTTTGGCCTCCCACCAGGCCCTTAAGGCTTTCTGTAGCTCATCCTATTTAGAGCTGCTCCTCATGGGACATCCAAAGTTCCTGCAGAACTGCTTGAGTTGACCTACATTGTAACTACTCAACATTTCGATATCAAACTCCAGTCCCGCAACCTCACTTGCTGGTTTACCCCTCTGAGACATGATGCGTGGATACTTTCAGGGTTACTCAAAAATAGAACCAAAAAAGAAAAACACAGTATGTGGTTGCGTAGTGGTCTGCACTAATCTAGTGATGTACACCAATCACTGTGGGTCAAGTACAAATACAAGTTCAAATCCTCACCGCTGACCACCAATGTTAGATCTGGGGGTCTCTAGTTGGCTGAGGTAAGTACCTTTGTCCAAATAGGGACCCTTGCTTTTAGTCAGGGTAAGGGGGAAACACACTGTTGATAACCCCTTCTCACCCCCTTAGTAGCTTGGCACGAGCAGACAGGCTTATCCCCAAGGCAATGTGTAAAATATTTGTACCAACACTCACAGTAACATAGTGAATCACCACAAATGGGCCCCACACAAGCTATTTATAACAATAAAAATCACTTTATCTTGATCAAAACGACAGAAATCCAACATACAAAAATAGACTCTCCTCCAATAATGGTTCTTTAGTAAAAGGTTCACTGTAGCAATATTCAGTTTCAAAAAGTTCACTTTGGCAATGTTCCTTTTTAACAAAAACGTACTTGTAAAAATAGAGGCCCTTCTAGGCTTAGTATGGCTGTGAACCCTTGTTCCTAGCACGTGGAAACTTTTGAAATGGTGCCTTTATCGATAACTGCCCTGCTGTACTCGTAGCACAGAATATGCTACCTGGGCTTGCTCAATTTCACTTTTGGAAATTCACCCCTTACAAATGCACGGGCGTGCGCCAGTCACCAACAGGACGCTGTCTTTAAATATTGCCCCGCTATATTTTCACATCACCAAAAGGACGCTGTATTTAATTGTTGCCCCCGGTGCACTTTAAATCACCCAAAAGGGATGCTGTCCTGAAATGTTGCCCCCGCGGTGCGAACAGCCAATGCTATGCGCCCGCTCTGTCACTCGCAGCACCCGACGGCTCTTCACCCGCTCCTGGCCTCCCACAGACACAGCGCGGCTGGGTGGGTTTACCTGGGGCTGCTCTGGCGGTGTCTCCTCCTTCCCTAGGGACCTCCGACAAGAGCCCTTCTCCTCCTGCGGCCCGGCTGTGGTGGGGACGGAACTTCCTTCTTCCGCTCAGCTTCCAGGTGACGTAGTCGTGGAAGTCCCGGTTGCTAGGCAACCCTCCGGCTTCGGTCTCACAGCAGCGCGGCTCCTCTTTGTTCACAGACCCGGCCTCGGGCAGGCAGCTCGAGTAGGCGGCAGTGATTGAACAGTGACCACGCAGTAATTCTGGAGATCGGGGGCCGGTGGTGGTACAATACCGGCCCTCAGTACTTTGCTTTGATCACGGGTCGACAGCGGTGATTTCGGGCCATTTCAAGGTCTCGGGTAGTGCACTGGCACGCACTCTCGAGCGCCGAGACGGTCTCTCAGAGGATTTGCACTGGGGACAAGGCAGAGCTCACGAAGAGCACCCGCTGTGTGCCGACAAGCACACAGAGTCAGTAAAACACAGGCAGGCAGGGCAAAGTTTACAAGGCCACAGTCAGTGCGCAAAGACACGCACTCAGTGCTGACAAGATGGTTTATTTTTCCCAGAATCTTTTGTATTCCTGAGTTTCCAACAGGAGGCCAGCTCATCTCAGGCCCTTGGAGACAGATAGACTTCAGAGGGGGCAAAGCACACAGCACAGCTCCTTTTCAAGCAAGGGGCACACAGCAGACAGTCCCTTGGTCCTCTTGCTCAGCAATCACAGCAACTGCAGGTCAGCTCCCGGACACTCAGCAATGGCAGCACTTTTCCTCAGTCTTCCTGGCTGTTCTTCTTTTTCAGAGATTCCTTTTTGATCACAAAGTTTTTCCTAATCTTACGTTTAGGGGTTTCAGCTCAGATATTTATACCCCGAAAGTCTTTGTTCTTCATGTGTGAGGGGTCCTGGACCCAGTCCAAACCAGTTCTGGGTGCACTCTGCCAGTGCACATCTTCTTCTTTTGTGAGTGTGGGCCACGGCCATCAGACGCACCACAGGAGGTGGAGCCAGCATTGTGTAAGGCAGGCACAGCCCTATTCAGACCCAGGTGCTACTCCTCCCACCGCTCTACATGGAGATATGTCTATTCAGCCTAGTGCTGACTCACCCAGCCTCCTGGAGCCACCCCAGCCCATCACTCACAAACCAGACAGTCAATTCACTAACAGGCAGAGGCACACAGAACGGTGGAACGAGAAAATAGCCACTAAAAGTGCTATTTCCAAACTCTGAATTTAAAAACCATCCTCCCTAAAAGATGCATTAATAAATTCTGAGTTCAGGGATACCAGATTCCAAATTTCTATCTTGCCGCTATGGGAAGATATGCAGGTAAACATGTTACTCAGCATTCCCCATTCTGTCCTATGGGCAAGATAGCCTTTCAATATTGAAAAATGAAATTGGCAGTATTTCACTATCAGGACATGTTATCCACACTAGTACATGTCCTACTTTTCACATACATTGCACCCTGCCCAGGGGGGTACCTTGGGCCTACCATAGGGGTGTCCAATGTGTAAGAAAAGGGAAGGGTCAGGCCTGGCAAGTGTGTACACTGGCCAGGAAAACATGGCAGTTAACAGACTGCATACAGGCACTGCACTGGCAGCCCTGAGACACTATTTTAGGGCTATTCATGTGGGTGGCACAATCAGTGCTGCGGCCCACTATTAGCATTTGAATCACCAGCCCTCGCACACTCAGTGCACTTTACTAGGGACCTACTGGTAAAACAAATATGCCAATCAAGGATAACCAATTACAATAACAGTTTACACAGAGATCATGCCAGTGCTCAGCAGTGGTAAAGTGCCCAGAGTCCTAAAGCCAACAACCAAGGGTCAGGTAAAAAATAGGAGGAAGAAAAAAAATGTTTGGTGATAACCCTGCAAAAAGGGCCATTTCCAACACTGGCACTATGAGAAGATAATAATGTGACAACCCTAGTACTACTGCCAGGACCATACAATAACAATGGTGCACAATATCTGTTCATAGTTAAAGCTTGAGAAGGGTTGAACAGACAAATTCAAATAATCTGTCTTGATGCATAACGAATAAAAACATTGTGTGTGCAATTGTGCCATATCATACAGCCCCTGGCTACAATACGGCACCCTCTGTGAACATCATTGGCTACAAACACAAATGTTACTGCAGTGGGTCTGTTGTCTGCTTAAAATCTTGAATCACTGCACTGTCATTGAGATCAACTTAAAATGTCATCTAGATGCGCTCTGATGACTGGCAACAGCATACCTACACCTGGGAAGCCTTCAGCTACATCTCTAGCATCACCCACCTGCATATGTTGGGTCAAAAAATCTACCCATCTCCAATCCTTTGAAGCACCTGTGTTCTTTCTCTTTAATGCAATAGCAGAAAGATATCACACTCTCTATTATCGAATAGAAAAAAGATAAGGACATAAATAAAAAAAAAACACTCAGAATGTGCTTCTTTCTGGTTATTAGTTGTTGGTATAGACTGTCCTATATGCTCAATTACTTTCCTGCCTGAGTGGATCAATGAGATGTGGAATCTGCACAAGTAAACAACTCATGGGGAAGACTGAAGTAGGAGACACACTGTGACAATTTCTGATGTGCCTGAAAAAAGGAGTTGATATGATTGCTTTCCTCACAAACCTAAACCTTAACCGAACACTAAGGGAAATTTACTTCAGCAATTTGCTGGAATGTCAGAAAGCCCACATAGTGCACCCTTTGCTACCCATATCTCTTACTCCCCTCTGATTGAATGCTTTTCAGGCACAGCCCAGCATTTTTCTCACTCAGAGAAACTTGACTGACTCTTCATAGATCATGTAATTTCTGGAAAGCTGCCAGGCACCTGTATAGAATTTGGAAGCTATTCTCAGATTCCAACAATCCTATGCTCTTGACTACCCACCAAAGTATCATCCACTTTTCTAAAGGAAAGGACATCAGCAAAGACGGACGTGTAATATTGAGCTCCGTCCATAGCATAACTGATTATCCTACAAAATCTGGTCTGCCAGAAGCAGAGACATAGACAAAGAGACTCTTCCGCAGGGTCCCAGGGTTCCTGGTCAGCATTTGAGTAGCGACACAGCCCTGGAGAATTCGTGCTCAGAACACGGCGTGAGGTGGAGACTGGCGTCCAGAGGTAATCCATGATCGCCCTGGAGTAGCGTGCAAGACCGAGATGCGGCAGACAGGTAGGATCCACACAACTTGATGGAACGGTGAAGAAGCCACGGCAAATGGCAAGCATCATTGGTCAGCCTGTGGCAGGACTCCATGATACGGACGGACCCTGATGCCCACAGGAGGAAGTGGTGGATGGTGCGCCTGTGTTGCCTGGTGTTCAACACAGTGGCGTGACAGGGACATGGCGGCACTCCTCGGGCCAAGCAGGGAAGTGCAGGGCCACGGGCAAACTCAGCTGTGTGATCAGAGAGGTGGCATGGCCCCACTTGGAGGCAGTGTGTATCAGTGACATGGCCAGGAGATGCAGGCAGCAGGTCAGTGCAAACAGGGCATACATCCTGGATTACTGAATAGGGTGCGAAGGCCTTGTGGCAACGAAAGAAGGGGATGTTTGATGGTGCATTGTGGGCTCCCCGACCTCAGTGGAGCTCTAGTACCATCTTGGCATGCACTGAGGGAGGCCAGTGATGCCAGAGCATCCAACAACCCCTCTGGGAAAAGACCACACGGACCTTCAATACTGATGCTGTGGTGACTGCTGTCTTTGCTGGCCACCACATAGTGCCCTGACCCAATTTGCATTTTGGTGTGCAAGGCTTTTGGGGAGAGACACAGCTTCTAACAGTGACCCATATGTGAATGAAGGACAAAGTGAGCAGCGGCTGCATGTACTGCCAGACTCTTGGAGAGCAGACCCAGCCTAGAAGCATTGTAAGCTGCTGTAGTAGCTCCATCAGAGGAACTAGAGAGAGCTTCGACCAACATAGCTAACTTCTACCAGATGCTCGTTGACTACAACACACACGCAGCAGTGGGGTAACATAGTATGCTGGCATACTGGCAGACCCACCATTTGCTTAACATGACAGCTGAATGAACTGTTTGCCACGGATACCGGACATTGCTATACAGGTTGTGTGACCTTACAGCTGCTGAGATCGTCAAACCTAAAGGGCCCAGGCAGCAGCAGACTCTTTCTAGGAACATAGGAAGATGCTTGGCACTTACTATCAGCCAATGGCTCTCTGAGCCAATTGGAAACAAAACTTGAAAAACACACAGGACAATTTTAGCACATCCTCCAGGCTATACAGGGCACTAAACCTGCACTGGAAACAAAAATAGACACTGTAACCATTTAAGTAAATTAAGTAAATTTGCTACATGTGGATCATATAAAACGTTCTGACTGAGTGGATAAAACAGAATCTGCAATTAGGCCAATGCGCCCAACAATCCAGGGCATGCACAACCAACTGCGGGCCTACAGATGGAAGTTAAGGAGCTGAAATGATGGGCTAAGGATGCGGAAGACAGATCTATATGGAACAATATCCTCCTCGTTGGCTTACCAGAAAAAGCAAAGAGCTTAAGTGTGGAACTTTTCCTTGAAAAATGGTTAACAGACATAGTGCGGGCTGGAAGGCTCCCTAAGTGTTTTTTCCATTGAGTGAGTGCATCGCCTGCCTGGCCGGCCGCTACTGCCTGGAGAACACCCTGTAATAGCCAGACTGCTTAATTATTGTAATAGGGAACTTATCCTGCAACTGTTCTTCACAAAAGGCTCCAGGAAATATGTAAATGCAACAATCACAGCCTATCTAGGCTACACAGTGGATGTACAAAAACACTGTGGGGCTCATTTATGAGCCCCTGCGTCACTTTTGTGACGTACCAGTGGCGTAAAACATGCGCCATGATGCGCCATATTTACAAAGTGACGCATCTACCTAGATGCGTAACTTTGTAAACCCCTGCGCTACATTATACCTGCGTCAGCTATAATGTATGCAGGGTGGGCGTTCCCACGTAAGTAAGCATCGTAGAAGTGAAGCAGTTAAATCTACGAGATTTCACTGCGCCACTTCTAGGGTGCAAATGCGTCAATATCTTACGCCTGCCTCACAGCAGGCGTAAGACTGACACAGGCCCTTTCACATGGGGCTTGCTCCATGTGAAAGGACACATTGCTGGAGTTGCGTCACTTTTGTGACACACTCCAGCAATGCGTCACTTTTGCGCCTACAGATACGTCAGAAATACTGACGTATCTGTGACTCCTTGCGACATGATGCGTCATACTGTAAATATGACGCATCATTGGAGTCGCAGGGAGGGCGCAGTGAAAAGTGACGCATCACTGTTTTCACGCAGTGATGCGTCACTTTTCATAAATGAGGCCCTGTAACTCTTTTAGGGCGGGGTAGCAACAATTGCGGAACATTGCCCTGAGGTATGCCTTTCTCTTCCCTGCCAGAGTGCATGTGGTGTAAGGACACAACACACTTCTTTAACACCTCAGAGGAGGCATGGGCATGGTTACAATCTAAATAGGATGTGGTCCTGACTGATGCTGGCCCAAAGGCTGCATGTTTTGGACAAGTATGATCTACTAGATGTCACAGTCGAAGGCCTTGTGGCCGCCCAACAGAACATCAATTTAAAAAAGCCAGAGCTAAGGTGGTAACAGACGTTCCACAGGACAGTGGAAACCCCTTCACAGTCCAGCAGTTGGATCATAGCTCGGACTCTGACTCAGACACGGATAAATCTGGTACCTCCTCGGGGTCCCCTCATTGTGCTCCGCATCTGACTCCAAGACTGGCTGATGATCTGCATTGAGGCAAAGATATGAAAACCTGACTGGTCTTCTGGTTGAGGGACCGAGGACTAATGCATCAACCACATGTAAGACAGCTCTAGGCTGGTGGGGTGACAACACAGATATGCGGGGCTGGCATCACAGGAGTAAGCTGTGGCTGTATGCTACACTCTCACACACTGTATGAGACACAACAATGTATTTTCAATTTGAATGTTTTGGAGTGGAGTTGAATACTGTTTATGGTGAGACTTATACAAAGCACCATGCCTGGCGGGTGTTAATTAGTACTGGGATGTGTAATGGATTGCACATGAGGCATCACAGAACCTTTTATCACTGGACAGAGGCCCGACAAGTCCCACTGACACAAGTGGCGGATGCGGGGGTGTGTGCAATGGGGCAACTGTCAGGCACAGACATGCAGATGATTGCGCCCGCTACTCACCTGAAAGATGGAGCCAGATAGTGGTACACAGGCCTCCCTGTATATTGTTCCGACATGGAATATCAGTGGCATGACACCTCCTAAAAGACACAATGCAGTCTACACGTTCTTAAATCATTCCAACATACAGATTAACTACCTTTAGGAGACTCTCCTGGTACAGTCAGTACTCAATAAACTATGTGGGAGGTGGCGGGGACACTTATATGACATGACCTACTGTGCCTTTGCCTGGTGTGTACTGATCTGGGTGGCCCCAGGAGTACCCTTTGTTTTAGATACTTGCAATACAGACCCTGATGGCAGATATGTGGTGGTAGATGGATGATTAGATAGCACCTTCCTGACACTTCTAGCGCTATAATCTTCGAATATGAACCACTCTGACTTTTGACCAACTCGCCCACTTCCTTACATGTACTTTGAGACCTTTGTACCTATGGGGGAGGAGGGTGATTTTAACTGTGTTATGGAATGGGCTTGGACCACTCTACTCCTGAAAGGCCAATACATGTCACAAAGTAACTCAATACCTCCAGGGCTGGGCCACGAGCAGGCAGCTTCACAGAACGTGGTGAGCCATGCACCCTGCTGAGTGGTAAAGCTCATAGTACTCAGTGGAGCACTAGCTGCACCAGGCTAGACATTTTGTTCTGTGGGGTGGAATAGTGTACGAAGGTGACTACCTCTGAGTATCTGGCCCACATGATCTCAGACCATTGCCCTCTATTATTGTTGTTACACTGTAGAAGGGACAGAGCTAGGATCCTGAACTGCCAATTGTGTATGGAAGCATTGCCAGATGCATCATTTCATGATACGATAGGTACACACACAAAATGTAATATTTTATTAAGAAGGAGAGGTCAACCATCACCAGAGCGATGGAGTGGGAAACTTTTAAGTAGTCGCAAGAGGCTATTGCATTACCAAGACATGGACCACTTTTCAGAAGGAGTACCATGCATAGAACATTCCATGCTTGCAGCAGAAAATACAAAACCTACACAGCCCTCCCAGAGTGAGCAGCTACGTGCACTACGCAAACAGCACACAGATTTGACCACTAGGCTTTGTAACGTAGACTACAGGAAACACGTGACCGGACAACATGGTGAGGGCAATAGGACCGTTACCTTACTGGCTTTGCTCCTGAATGGTGAAGCAGCAAGACCATCAATAAGTAACTTCGTAACACCTGGGGGAGGTGGACAACATGCTTTTGCTGACTTATGCCTTGCTATACAAAGAACCCACACTGGGTGATAACACATACACAAGAACTTATGTCCACGGGACCAGGCTGCCCAGACTTAATCTACTCCAATAGCAGTAATTCAAACAGCCACTACAGGTGGAAATGTAGCACTTCGACATCTGACACTGAGCAAGAGTCCTGGATCAGGTGGGCTGCCAGTGGAATTTTATGCCACCTACAGTATGCCAGTGGCACCAAAACTATTACAGGTTTGCAAGGGAGTGAGGGCCGAGGCTGTTATTCTTGTGGTACTCCAGGCTTTCTTATGGCTTACTCCTGCAATCAATTCAGTAGCACTTCCATAGTAAATCACGGTAAAATCCTTGAGAATTGTCCTGCCTTGGAGCTTTGCTGTGTTGGAACCGGTCAAGGGCACAGATGACTTTGCCCATTCGGATGTCTGCCTCTAGTGAGAGTACCTTTCTCACCAGCCACCACATGGTGTGAAAGATAGGCAAAGCTTTGTTAAGTTGTGCCTGATTTCCTGTGTAGAGGTAAGCATAGAAACAATCAAATGTCTGTGCAATTTCAACATCATTGTGTGTTCTGCTGCCTCTGTTGTCTGAAGCTGTGCTATTCTGCCCTTGTGGATTTTGGCCCACAATTTATAGGCAAGAAATCATCCAGCCTTATTGCCCCCTCCGTAATTTTTCTGCTTAGTGCAGAGGCGAGTACTTATTGCCTGTCTATATCTAGGGCCTTGAGTCATTTCCTAGCAAGTCAGTTGTCTCCGTACTCCATGAGCACTAGATTGTTTTTGGGCCTCGTCTAGAGCTATCCTTTGCTCCTCTAAGATGGAGTGTTTGTCCCCTCTGATTTTGTTGAGTCTCCCGGTGATAGCTATTAGGATTCCCCGGATTACTACAGCAGTGTATCCCACAGGAGAGAAATGGAGATGCCATTTGTTTGGAGGAAGTGCTGGATCACCTCCCTGGTCCCTTTAAAGTGGAGTTGAATATTAAGAGTTTGTTGTTGAGTCGCCACCTCCAGTGAGGGGCAGCCAGTCCCGGTACATGGAAGGATATCAAGATAGGGGAGTGGTCGAAAAGTGCAGTAACTCCCATATTGATCTGGTTGGTGGCCATCAAAATCACTACTCCCACCATTTTGCTGGGCCCTGAGAAGAAGTATTGCCTGTCAAACCAATGGGCTCTCTTCCGGCAATCTTTCTTTAGGAGGTGTGTCTCCTGTAGGAGGCATATGCTGCAGTTGGAGTCTCTGAGCATAGACCAGAGCGCTAAGTGTTTCATGGGGCATTGAGAACTTGGGCATTAAGGTTCAGAATTTTAACCTTGGAGGCAGGACAGATTGTGTTTCACAGCAGTGTTGAGTGAAGTGGTGGTTGGGGACCCAGGGCAGGACATATCATTCAAATCCCTAAGGTATATAGCTCGTTGAGGGGTCAGACCTAAGGTGTGGTGTGTCCGTTGTAGTACATGTTCCAGTGTTATTGCGGCAGGCATAGTGGCAGAGTAGTCACTGAATGGGATTCTGGCTCTCTGTCATCCTGACGCTATAGTACATTGGGCAATGTCACTGGCAGCTACCTGCAGCGAGGGACAGTTCCCCCTTCAAAGGATCCTGGAGGAGTATGTCTTGTGAAGGAGGTTCTGTATGTTAGCTCCTGGAGTCTGGCAACTGGACGGTTATTTGGGACCTGGCTCTGGGCAGTTTTGTGGCTCTAGTGTTGGTGTAGTAATGCTGAGCATTCTAGGTGGCTCGCATCTGCTGCTGGTTTATGGATGTAGAGGAGGGGTGAGCCTGTCTGCCATTTATCTTGCTGCTGGGGAGTTGCGAGCTGGGTGCATGGGTAAGATTCTTCAGGGTTTCTCCCAGCCCTAGGATAGACTGGGCTTCTTCCATAAGGTGAATCATATGTGTTTCTTTATTCGACACAAAGTTCAAGTGAAATGGGTGGCCCCATTTGCACTTGATCCCTTTCTCGTGCCGAAAGTAGTGGCTGTCCGAAGGAAGCGATGCTGCTGGAGAGTGATAGTGGACAGATCCTGGTATAGCCACACCTTCATGTCATTAAACAGGATTGGACCTTGATCCTGCATGGCCGCCAATATGACTCTCTTCTGCTGGAAGTGATGGATGCATGTTAGGAAATGTCTTGCAGTGTCCCTGATGTGTTAGATTGTTGGCCCATTCTGTGTGTGTGGTCAGGATTGAAATCTTTTCCAATTAGGTCTAGAAGTGTGTGGCAAAAGAGGTGGGTACTATAGCTCTCCAGATCACCCAAGTCGTAGCTGTTGGGCATTGCCTTTGATCCTGATATTTGAATGGTGAAATCTTTTCAAGGTACTCCAGATATATTTGCAGTTTGGAGTTTTATGTTTTTATCCTTGTAGCTCTAGGTGTTTGCAGCTACAGTTATCAAATTCCTCTTTCTTGACATAGCTGCTATTCTCCAGGGTATCCACCACAACTCTTTTGGTGTCTTTGGTATCTGCAGTAAAATCTTGTCGGAGCGTGGCGAGATCTTCTTTAAGGTTGTTGAATGGAGTTTCCATAAAAGAGCGGGTGATTGGTGCATTGGTCTCTGTTTGGTTTGGGCACAGGGCCTGGGCTTCTTGAGCTGATTGGTCCATGGGGGCAGTGTCTCGCTGGGAGCTAGTTTTTTTTAGAAATGTCTTTCGTCAACATGTCTTTAAGTGTGGGGTCTTTCTTGGACCTGTGTGCCGCCATAGTGGTAGCAGTTAGCTCCCGTTTGGTCGGGTGTTATAGGTAGGGATGTGGATAGGTAGGGATAGATTGTACTTGTGGAGGGCATATTCTTTGTTAGGGGACTGTAAGTGTGTCCAGAGGTGCGGTGTACTCCACCAGTTGCCATCTAGTTTTCAGATCCAATGTATCTCTTGACTCACAGGAATGGGCACACACTGGTTGGCTTTCGTCAACATGTCTTTAAGTGTGGGGTCTTTCTTAGACCTGTGCATCACCATAGTGGTAGGAGTTAGCTCCCTTCTGGTTGGGTGTTCTAGGTAGGGATGTGGATAAGTAGGGGTAGATCGCACCTGTAGAGGGCCTCTTCTTTGTTAGGGGACTGTAAGTGTGTCCAGAGGGGCGGTGAACTCCACCAGTCGCTACCTAGTTTGCAGATCCAATGTAACTCTTGACTCACAGGACTGGGCACACACTGGTTGGATGAGCCCCTCATCCTCTGCATTGATGCTGTCCCACTCCACAGCCCCATTGGCTCTAATCTAGCCACTACTGAATGTGGCTAGTGCCTATTGATGTCCCTGTGCACCCTGGGTTCAGGAGCACTGACATCACCCTAAGTCTCTTAGCCAGAAATCATCCATTGTCTCAGTACTTGGTTGTAATTCCAATGTGGTTCCAGAGTATGGGTCTCCAATACTATTCTGCTCCGTTGGGGAATCTTCCAGGGATGCGCAGTCCCTGGAAGATGCCCCTTTTGCTGGTGTGGGGCACCGCTCAGTTTCTGGTGGGGCTCTGAGCCGTGACGCAGTGTGCTGAGTGCTCAGGGAACCCCAGGCATGGTACAGTGCATTCCTCTGTTGCTCCTAAGTGTTTGCAGTTAGCTGGTCTTGTTACAGTGCATTCTCCACAATGGGCTGCTCAGCTGAGCAGATCACTTGTTGCCCCTCCCAGGACCTTGGGTGGTGCTTATAGGCTTCTTTGTCTCTGGAAGTATTTCCCCAAGCACCTCTGAAGAGGAATTCACAGTAGGTTGGCTGATGCTGGAGGCTGACATGTACGGGTAGCAGGAGATGCTCCTACTTGGCTATCACCTTGGCCACACCCCCATGGCAGATCATTTTGGAGGAAGCTTATGATCAGTACTAAAAATCCATCTGAAACTCAGGAGCACTTGACATATTTAGCAGTAACTGACCAGTACGTTTCTTCTGTCACTCAAAATCTGAGGTTATAGTGCTGACTCGCAGTGCAGCTCCAAACTCTAAGAGCGATGGGGATAAAAAAAGAAACTTCGCTTGGCTGATGGGCCATCAGGCTTGCACAACTGTATTGTTTGGAGCATTGATACGCAGTGCCTTTTAAGAGAAGGGGCCTAAAATTACAGCTCGGTCTCTTCAGTAGAGGTCTCTATACCGGCACCCAAATACCAATGATAGGCCTAGCAGTTTCCTACTGTTTGATTGACCTCACAGGGTATTGAATATAGCCAATCAAGCCCTTCAGTTTAAATTCCACTTTCAGTGTGACAATGGGCCTGCCATGTAGCAGAAAAAGGAGTGAGCCAAGAGGGGGGCCCGACAGTGGGGATAGGGGAGACGGCAGCTGAGGCGTGAGTGCCAGAAAGCAGCCAGACAAGGATGTGGGTGAGTATGGAAAAAAAGTCTTGATGTCTGTTCCGTGTTTGTGTGTGTCTTCCTGACTGTGCACATGTATATGCATGTGTATGTGTGATGTTTTGTGTATGAGTTTTGAGTGTGTGTGTGCGTGTGTGTGTGTGTGTAGGTGTGTGTGCGTGTATATGATTAGTCCATTACCTTGCCCTGGTTTAATGGTGGCAATTCTTGTCATGTTGTGGGCATCTGTGGTATGATGAGGTCTGTCAATGTATAATGGTGACCCTGCCATAATGTCGGTGGTTCTTTGCATATTGTGGGTCTTCAAGGCAAGACAGCGCCTACCCCTCGAACTGGGCTTACATTGCCCTCATGATGATATTAAATCCCATAAATAGACATCCATGGCAGGGCGGCACTCACATGTTTTATAGAGCTGGCCCTGGGATAATGTTAGTCATTCTTGATATGTTGTGGGTTTACAAGGCATTATGAGCCACACCCTTAGAATTGTGTATTTTCTGGAATAAGAACTGTAAATGTTGCATGACATGATTGTGAAAACCTAGGATAATGTGCAGTCCCTGACAAAATTAGTAGAATTTGTGGAAATTATGTACTTTCATGCCATTTTGATGGCTTTGTTTCGTGTATATTGCTCGTACGAGGTTGCATACGTATCATGGATTTCCTCCCGTATTGAGTATACGTATTTGGTATTGTTGCTACACTAGTTGATCAAAACATATAGTCCATATAGCATTACGAGACGGGACCTTTGATTATCTGTAACAGGACACAATGCAGGGTCGCATAACCGTTTGGATCATACGCGACAACGGATCATCTTGGATTTTCTATTGTGATTTGTGGAAGTCCTTAATTTTATTTGGACTATCCTGTTCAATATATAATATTGTTTTTTTGAGTTCATCAACTGATTGTGGCCTATGAATCTAACAGACCGCATTGTGACTACTTTCCTAAATCGCCTTGAAAAAGTCTAGGATTAGACGAAACACGTGTCGGCAAATTTGTGTGCTGGGAATATTGATTGAGAGAATAAATAAAAAGAAATAGAAAATTGACCGATGACCTCTTTGGACTGCTCATTGTATGCCAGATGTCTCACTAGATTGGCCGTATGAACTGATGTTGACTTTTGCATTTGAATTTTGACCTATATAAAACTTATCCAATACTCTATTTGGATTATTGATAAGCATAAAGGGTGTTCTACATCAGCTTTGTTCTCTGTTTTAATTATATGCCTGTTAGGTTCTAACAGGCTAACAACACCTCTTGGTAGTAGCTGTTTCAAACTACTCTAGCACCCCGATCTAACTTTAGTGATATACTGACTCACATTTATTAGTGATTGTTAAAAACATATTATAGATTGATTGTGGGATTTCTTCCCTTTCAGGGAACACTACTACCTATTCTCTTTTTCCTGGCTTTATCTAATGCTGAATATAATTTGACTGTTTTTTTGCAATATTTTATTAGGTTTAGTGTCACATATTGTAAGTAATTTAATAACATTTATTTAAAATTCTTTTTAGTAAACTTTATTTGTTTGGGTTTGCTAATAGATTTAAAGATTTCCATTTTATTTAAAGTGATTTTTTTATGTATTGTGAGGTTTCCTGTGTGTAGGGAAATATGGTGGGAAGTATTTAAAAGAATAATGAATTGAATTTTAATTTGTTAAATGATTATTATCTGTGTTAATTCATTTTGATTTATTACATTTAGCAGTTTTATTATTTATTTTGGTTTTATAATATTTGATGTATTGTATATATCATACATTGTTAGATTTTTTCTTCAATTATTTAGATTTTTTAGTGGGTTGTTCGGTGTGCATGGGAGTGTGGAGGAATATATTAAAAACACATGTTTGACGTTTTGCATTTGTTAATGAATTTTTAATTCATTGACTTGTCTATTATGCAAATTGTTTAACATATTTTCGGGAATATTTAATGAGCATTTGATAAATTAGTAAAATGGTTAATAAATATGTAAATTGAGTGTTTAAATGTTAAATATCAACAATATACAGATTTTATGCTTTTTTAATCCATATATACATATTTACTTTTTATGTTTTGTCTATGCATTAAAAATTGTGTTTTGTATATAATTGTATGTTTGGTTTTAAATTGTAATTTGAATTGTAGTTAGAATTGCAATTTTTTTTGTTTTTATCAATTTTTAATTTTGCTTTAGAAATTTGATTTGTACTAGTATTTGAGAATTTTTTTTAAAGATTTTTTGTTTGAATGTTTTTGGTGTTTTTGAGAAACGTTATTTTTAGAAATGAATTGGCCCCTAAGTGTCGGTGCTGAGGACCGGGAAACCACCGACTAAAATTAAGCACTGCTTACTGCTAAACACGAGTTACAATTCTACACAAATATTAGCTGTAAAGTGACTGAAAGTAGCACTTTACACTACTTTGTGTCAAGTGGCCATCCAGCACCTACTCAAGCAAGGTGCAATGTTTAAGAAAAAATGTCTTTCTTCAAAACATTTTTAACTTTGCATATGTGCTGCAATGTAGTGTATGTTACCCTTCAAGCCCAAAAGCTACGCTAGACATCACGCACACACCCTTCCACTTTTGAGCAAGGGTGTGTGCATAACACAAGGCAGTTTCACGTGTGCCAGTGCAAGAGGACAGAACAATAACTTCATATCTTAGTAGATATGGTGCTGTCCTGCTCTCTCCCTTTCACACAAGGCAGCTCAGCAACTTTGGCTGCTTTTCTGTATTCTGTTTTATTGCCTTTTATGAAGTGCCGAACAGGCTACCGGATGTTTCAGTGGGCTGGCACGGTGGGAGCCGGGTGTCACTACTGTGGGGCCAGTTTTTGTTTCTAGGGACCAACTGGCCATGTTCCCTCTTGCAGCATTTCTAAATAAACCCTGCTACAACAATTGGTTTTAAAGCCAGCTAATGATCTTAAAGGTTACTTTAAAACCATTTGCTTTTGCATTGATTATTTAGAAGGAAACGCCAAATAGCCAGTCCAGCCCTGCTTTTTTATGATTGAGAATGTGACAAACGAGCAGAATAATGAAATTGAGAGAACATGAAAAAAGAGTGTATTCTACATGTTTTATTTGGTTTATTTTATCGTTAAACTGGGATCGTATTCTCTATTTTTGTTTTACAGTGTGTGATTGTTTTCAATAAAACAATGTTTATATAAATATGTTTTGGATAGAGAATAAACTAGGGCAGAGCAATACAGGTTTGGAGACGTCTGCCTCACTTAAAATGACTGAACCCTGCTCCAAAGATATAAAGTGTGTGGCACAAGAGAATACGCTGTGCCAGATTGTATCCGTTATTAAAAAGCTTCTGTTGGCAAACCTCCGTGGTTATTAAACTCAAGAGAGGACACAGTAAATAAAAGGCCAAGTGGAACGGCCATTATAACTTCAATTATATACGCTGTAAGATATGCTTCAAATACCTGGTGAAATGAATTAGGGCAGAATTTATGGCAAAACAGAAGGCTACTGTTATGCATGCATCATTTATTGGCAGAATCACTTTAAAGAACCAAGGGCCAAATATGCTAGTATTCTGGTAGCAAAAAGGTGGTTGAAAACTTCAAATGGATAGGACAAGATATTTCCACTTTCTAAAAGTGTACAAAAGAGTGATGAATGGAATGCTTGAATTAATTTCAGCCCCTGTAATCACTCGGGCCGCTTCCCAATTAATTGTTTTCTTGCACACCATGCCACCTCAGTTTGGACCCAGATATATGCAAATCAGTCTTTACCATGCTCCAATACAAACAGTTCAGCCCAAACTGCCAAGCTAGATCCTCTCTGAACTGGAACACTAGCAACCCATTTGTTCAGAGTACTGGGGTCTCTGTACTGTTAAAAAATTGAAAGAAGGCACATTGTGTCATGGTTGTCCTGTATTGTTAACTCACTGATCAGTCCTTCAATGGTTTCTGAGTTTCAAACTAAAGTATGTTCTATGCTTCAGCTTGTGAACAAAGTTACATTGATCAAGTTTTATTCGACGGATGGGAGAAAAACTTGTACTTTTTTTTAGAACAAATATCTGATCATCGATCAATATCTTCTTTGATAAATTAATAACTGTCACATCATAAGAGATGTCTGCAGATGAAGGGATGTTCCCCTAAAGACAAGATTCAAAAAAGCATTCAAAATATAGTCAACAATAAAATTGACTCAAAAAGGGATTTTAGGATCATTAAATTTGAAAACATGAAGGTTTATTAAAAAGTTAAAGCGGGGGCAGTGGCCAAGCTACAGATGGAATGAGACATGCCTCGCTGTGTCTCCGCTCGTCCGCAGCCTGCCAAAGCGGATCTTTCAGCATCGGGGCCCGTAATCTCACCACTGCGGCTACCCCGAGTACCATACCACTGCCTACTATGTGGGGAACGAGCCAGGCATCCTCTACTACTGCTCGATTGACCAGCTGATTGCTGTCCAGGATATTCACATGGCCAGAAACGCCATCTTGAGGCTTGCAGTAGAACCACCTATCATCTCCTAGTGGCCTTGCTGGACCCGCTTCTAGCCTTCTGAGACCCTGGTGATAGCCTTCCTCCCTTGGCTGTGCGAGGGATAGACCAGACACCTGATGCTCTCTCCTGGTGCACCCTACGACCGCTGCTGCATGAACCCCTACTGGGCAGGCCCGCAATCTTGCGGCCTGCAATGCCGATGCGGGCCATAGCTGGGGACGCTGTGGGGATTGCGCCTTGCCTCTTGGCCCCTGCAGGGCGCTACATCCGGCACCATAGCGCACTACTGCGGCACTTGGGTGGCGGGAGAGGGGAGACGAGGACTGTGGCTCTACTGGGAGTCAACGGCCTACTCGACTGCTGCTGAAGCGCCTGGACTCCCAGTGTCGCTGGCATGGGACCCCTGTAGGGCCTGCCTCTGTGGCCCAAGTTAGTAGCAGTGGCTGGATCCCCCCGCTGCAGGACTCTCAAGTCCAAAAGCTTACCGCACTTTACTGGGGCCATCTGAGACTACTGCAACATGTGTCCCGACAGATCCAGCCTGCCACTTCATAGCCTGAAAACCTGGCGTTGGTTGTGACCTGTGGACACTGCAGGGCCTGAACTCTGCTCTATGGCCTCCGTAGGACGGTCTGCCTGCAACTATAGCGCACCCCGGTGGCCTATTCACAGCTGTGAGGGGGTGATGGGGACTGTGGCCCCCCTCTGACATTGAAACCACCAATGGGGAAGTGACATCGGGGGCCTGATTGGAGCCAGCCATCGCTGCTACACCGGCTCCAGCAAGGATCCCTGAGCCGGTCTGGCCCTGCTGGATATTGTGTCTCCACATCAGAACTAAGGGGCGATCGGCTGTGATATCGTGCAGCAGACTTCTACCCCGCCCCCTCCTCTAGACACTGCAATGTTCCGGCATATGCGACCCCACGACACTCTGGTTGGTGTGCATCCTGGCGCCCCTCCTCGAGCCTAGCACCTGTCTCGTTTGTATGACCTGCTGACTCCATGGTCCACCAGCTGCACCTCAGGGCCCCACTGACCCTATGCTTTGGCTCTGACCTAAAACTGTCAAGGGGCATTTCACTCACTACCACCTTTCCTGATGACCCCACTGTGGTGTTTGTGGCCTGACTTTTGGGCCTATCCTGTGATCCATAGGTCTGCACTCTTCTCAGGGACTGGAGTGCTTGAGGAAGCCCCTGGTCGTACTGGGTCTGAGGGGGATCTTCACTCCATTTGTGCTTTCCTCTACACTGTAGCTTGGGCCCCCACTGGTGTTGGGGGGACCTGAGATGCACTGCCTAGCAGCAGTGACTATACAAAACTGGTGTCAGCTGTGGAGCTATATTTCATCTTCTCCTTGGCCTCCCAAACATCGGACACTTGGTCGCGAAGGACTTTGTCTTGCTCCAGCGGATCTTTAGCCAACACAGACTTCACATCACAAGGGCCCAACCACCGGCCCCATTATAGCATTCACCCACGCCATTCAGCGGACACTCGCAATTGGAGGTATTATCTCCGGATCATGCCATGCAACAAACCTGGCAAAGACTTTCCAGCCAGCCTCCCTAGGGATAACCCGGTCACCTCCATGTGGCTCAAATCAGGCCCCCTGAACCCCCCATGAAGCTGCGGCCGGCAGCCCTACGGTCGTCCCCTTTACACAGGCTTATATGAACAATTTGAGGCCTGTCTTCACTACCTTAGATGTGATATTACATAGCTTGGTGGGGTGGGTCAACAACATGGAACAGATAGTGGATGCATGCTCGATAGATCAGGAGAAACTACGGCGAAAGGATGGCCACTTTCGAGGATCAGAACATTGACCTCCAGCTGAAACAAGAGGATTTGCAGAACAGAAGCAGGAGAAACAACCTCTGCATTAGAGGAGTACCTAGAGGGGCTGAAGGCTCAGATATCATGGTGTTCATGGCACACCTACTCCAGGAGATTAAAGGCGACAAGGACACCTCTTCACTGGCCTTAGACACCGAGTTGCTATGGCCCGGGCCGTCTGGACTTTGTGCCTGATATCCTCACACAAGTCCACTTCTTCACTGAAAGGACAAAATGAATTGGGTGTGACGCCGTTGGGGGAGACAGGGAAGAGAGCTGTGAGTGGTGGAAATGTTGCACTGTGGATAAGCCTGTAAATGCAGCCCAGTGTTATTGGACAATGTGCAAGAGAGGAGCGGTTACAGAGGTCATGTAGACCACGGAATGCAAACGCATAGTAGACATGTTATATCCGGTAATAAAGAGGCCGGTGAATGGCATTCCTATCAATGGAAAGAAATTGTTACTGACTTCGTGCAAGGCCCTCAACAGCATGATACCTATTCACTTGTGGATGTCAGCAGGGGTGCCAGGACCAGAAATGCTGTGGTCTTATCTATGTGCTTGCTGGTAGCATGGAAAGACTAGTTTTTGTCTGAGCACACTGTGGAGGAGACAATATGTGGCTGCCATATTAAAGACACGAGGGCAAGTGAAGGGAAGGGAAGGGAGGGGCCATCTTGTAAGGGTTTAAAGGTATAGGGAAACATGGCTCATTGATGTAAAGGGGTAATGATGCTGTGGATGTATGGACAATGGGGGGGCGGGTGGTTGTGCCCGGGGGTCAAAGGCAGGAGCTGATACCATGCTTCATCAACATGCATACTGCATTGTGGCAATGAAGTTACAGTAGGATGAAGAGCAGGCCCGGAGCAAGGACCATCTGGTTATCAGTGCAGAGGAGAGGCACAAGGAATGTGGTCACTAAGTCACTAAGTCCTGTGAGGTGTGTGGTTAGTCGGAAGACCCAAAGTTGTTTACCCCTACTTAAAAGAAGATTACATGGGTACTGGAGACAAGTCATCCGATGAGAGCACCACATCTCGCACTCGATACTCATTATCCAGCAGCAACTCCTGCTCTGGTAGTAGAGGATATGATGACACATGGAGAAACCAACAACCACCACAAGTGATGAGGTACGGCGCACCACCTTACCAAGGTGCCTCCACAGGTTTGGACCAATACCAGAGGTGCCCTCCGGGACCACCCCATGCTTTCCCACAACCCTACTATCCCCCCTTTTTTAGGCAGAGAATGGGGCAGAGGGAGAGGTAGAAGAAGTGGCACCCAGCAGAAGCACGTTCAGTGGCAAACACCAGAGACAGAGCTCTCACGACAGACCAGGAGTCAAACGACTAACAAGAAAAACTGATTGTGGACCTGTCCACCAGACCTCTTACTGAGATGGAAACTAACGTCCACTGCAGAGACCTAGGATTTGTCCCTACCCCAAGAGATGACAAATTCAGAACAGCACGGAGTTACAGTGTTTTTTCAGGAAGATCCGAGACCCATCTGCATGCATTCTTTCTGGACAAACCACATGCAGAAACCACCGACTCAGGCCTTCACAACCCCTCGACATTTACTTCCACAACTGGGATGGTCCCCCCCAGAGGTCCATCCTTGAACCCCTTTCACAGCTTTGTGAACACTACCTGCAACCATTGGTGACCAAGACCTCCTCTTTTCTCAAAGACACCACCGCAGCTCTTAACCTTCTTGAGAGTTTGGATAAGCGCAGCACCACTGACCTATAGATCACCCTTTATGTGTAAGCCCTTTATACTAATATACCTCAAGATGCCACCTTGGAGGTAATAGAAACAAGTCTCAGAGCTGAGGCTTGTTCATCCTTGACCCCTATTAGCCACATCATGGAGTGCGCATCTCTAGCCCTCAAGGAAAACTTTTTTCTATTTAATGACCAGCTATTCCATCAAATACAAGGCACCTCAATGGGTAGTACCTTCGCTCCCAGCTTGGCCTGTCTTTATATGGCCAATTTCAAACAAAAATACTTGCACAGCGACGGCAACCCTTACCAGACCAACATCCTGGTCTGGTGGAGGTATATATATGATATCTTCATCTTGTGGCATGGCACACACAAATTGTGTGTTGAATTCTGAGACTGGATAAACACCCTTGACTGTTTCCTCAGGTTCAGCAGGAATATCTCTACCTCTGAACTTCCTTTCCTTGATCTCGTGATCTCCCTCCATGAAGGAAGGCTCTCCACTGACACATACAAGAAGCCCACTGACTCTAACAGCCTACTTAGGTACGATAGCACCATCCTAAGCATCTGCCCGATAATCTCCAGTTAAGGCAATTTTTGCGATTGCGTCGTCACTGCAGCACCATCAATGACTGCAAACAGCAGGCCCAAGCCCTTAGCACAGATCTAGTGGCCCGATGCAATCCCCATACTGTGGTACGGAGAGCTTACAAGAGGGTGAGGAACAACAACAGGGAAGGTCTTCTAGAACACCAGTAGTGGGGTCCCTCCTCTGTGATCACCTGTGTCACATCCTTCACACCTCAGTCTAATCAGATCACAAAAAAATAATCAGAAAACACTGGTGTATACTTCAGACTGGTGATATGTCACCAGCTACCCCCAGTTTTGCCTTCAAACGCACTGTCAACATTAAAGACATAATTGTACACACCAGACACTCCAGAAGAAACAGCACAACAGCCACAGCTCTGGGGCATCCTGACAGTCACTGGCCACTATCCCTGTGGCTCTTGTAGTGTATGCCCCTTGCCATGACCATCTAAACAAATCAAACTGGGTCCCTCAGATGTATGGATCCAGAAGTCTCATACTAACTGCAACACCCGCAACTGTATGTATATGATCACATGCCCCAGCCAGAAACGGTACATTGGGATGATAACCAGGGCAGCAAAAGTTAGGATAAGCAAACACCATAGTAATAACATGTGTGGCAGAACCATGACAAAGATGCTGACCCACTACGATGAGATGGTCCACACACCAGAAGAGTTGCACTGGACTATTCTTGAATCCCATGTCAACATTATCCAACAAGACCTCTTTTCAAAATAACAAAGTTGGGTCTTCTGACTAATCACACACCTCACATGACTTAATGATGACATTCCTTGGGGTGAGGTAGTACGCTGATATACTTTCATCCACAATGTGGGTGGTTAACCTGTTCATTCATGTGTGCCTCTCTTCTGCACTGATAACCATATGTTCCTTGCTCTGGGGCTGCTCTTGATCCTACTGTAATATCATTGCTACAATGCAGTATGCACAATTAAGGAGCAGGTTAACACCTCCTGCCTTTGACCCCGCTCCCCCCATTGTCCTTCCATCCACATATTGTTACCCCTTTATATCAACGAGCCATGTTTTCCTATTCCTCTACACCCTTCCAAGATGGTGCCCCCCTTCCCTTCCTCTCGAGTCTCTAATATGGCCGCCACGTGTTGCCTCCTCCACCGTGTGCTCAGACACAAACTAGTCTTTCCATGCTAGCAGCAAGCACATAGATGAGCCCACAGCGTTTCTGGTCCGGGCACCCCCGCTGACATCCACAAGTTAATAGGTCTCATGCCATGGAGGACCTTGAGTGAAGTAAGTAACAATTCTTTTCCATTGATAGGATGGCCATCCATCGGCCTCTTTATTACCAGATTTAACAAGGTTACTATGCGATTGCCTCCCGTAGTCTACACGACCTCGGTAACTGCTCCTCCCTTGTGCATTGCCCGATAACCTGGGCTGCATTTACGGTTTATCCACAGTGCAACAACCCCACCCCTCACGGCTCTCTCTCCCGTCTTCCCCAATGGTGTCACACCTGACGCATTTTGTATCTTTCTCCCACTGCCTCCCTCCCTCTCTTTCTTCCTCACCCAGTGAAAGGCATGACTACCGCCGATGTAGAGACATCCGCAGTGCAGGTCGGGGTCTCTCATGATTATTCCCTGCTGTTCACTCGAGATCCGTCGAGCATAAGAGGCAATGATTTTTAATGATTAGGCTGTCACATCTAACACCCGTTTCACCCCACCCTCATTCCCCCTATGACGTAATTCACACATGGCATTTTCTGCATTGTTTTTTACCTATGAACGGACCAGCAGTTCGCCCATTACCGTATCTCTGGGGACTTGGACTTTCGGTACCTAACCCTGGGCTAACCACCGATACTCCAGTCTGTATGCAGAGCCTCTCATCTGTTTCTATGCCATTGCCCTTTCCCACTGACATCCTATCAGCTTGATGTCCATTCATTGGTACAATATACCATAGGATAATACGCACATTCAGGTGCGTGTTAAACTTTCATTTCTTTAAGTGTGTGTCTTCACATTAGAGGTTGCCCCTCCCTCACCAATGAGTGACATTCATGGACGTCATGGTTGGGGTCATATCTACATCCCCTTCTAGGTGAGTCCTTCCTCACCGTGTTGAGAGACACATGCCAGTGGACATTCCTGCGGTTGGATACCACCACCAGCCCCCACCGGATGACCCAGCAGCCCTGGGAAGAATATTGGTCTGTGTCCTTACCACACATAGACGCATGATTTAGCACAAATGTGTTTTGCATGTTCTTTAAATTCACTATAGTTTTGAAAATGCACCCTTGTTTTCCAAATTATGTCTCCTGACTATGCCCTCCCTTGGGCCAAGCACCCTCTTCAACCATAAGTGAGTGTGATATTCTGCTCAATTCAATTACTTTGTCTTTTTCCCTCCATGTGTTCTCCAGAAAGTAGACTACTATTTCTTATATTTCACTTTCACACAGGACTATGATACGAGTCCACGTTATAGGGGAAGCAAAATATCTCCCTACACTTTTTTGACTGTCCCTTTGAGAGTAGACGAGGATCCCCCGGTCCTGAAGAAATGCCGTTGATCCTATTGGACAATTGAGGGCATGAAACATGAGGACCATCACCACCCTACACATAACACTTTGAGCTGCAGCAAGTATAATTTTCCTTGCCAGTCACAACTTTGACAGTCTGTTGTTTTTATTGATAGCAGAGGAATACAGTGAATAAAATTGGTTTTGGATCCCCATAGCTATTTTTAAATCACACTTTTTGTTTCCCACTTCTACTCAGGTGTGTGTGACTCTGTACATAGATGTGTGAGTGGGTGATTCACTGGGTGTATGGTTTCAAGAGTGCATCTGTGATGGACTGTATGGGTGGGTGAGTGTGCGTATGCGTGTGTTACTGAGTGAATGTATATCTCAGTTGTATATGTGTTAGTAACTACATATGTGAAAGGCAGTATATATGTGTGTTGGAGTATCTAAATGGCTATAAGTGAGAGTGTGTGATTGTGAGAGTGGCTGTATGTATGAGTATGTGCTTGTATCAGTTATTGTATAAGAGGGTAAGTATGTGCTAGTATTTGTATGAGTAAGTGAGCTGGTGTGTGTATAACTGTAAAAGTAAGTAAATGGCAGTGTGATTAATTATTTGCATGACTGACTAGGTGTGTGAGTACCTCTATGGATGAGTGGCGGTGTATGAGTTTCTATATGGGTGCATGAGTGCATATGATAGTCCTGTACTGAGTGACCATAAGTACGACTGTACGGGTAAGTGAGTGGATGTGTGTGTAAACCTAAGAATCAGTGAGTGGGTATGTAGTTATTGGTGTTGGAGCGTCTATGGTTTTGAGAATGGCAGTCTGTAATTTAGAGTGGGTGTATCAAAGGTTATATTAGGGTGTGAGTAGATGCATCAATGTATCACATGGATGATGTCATCAGTGATGTCATTTGAGATGTCATCAGTGATGTCATCAGTGATGTCACTGACCATGTCATGAGTGATGTAATATGTGATATCATCAGCAGTGCATTACGGGGGCGCGAGTTATAGTTAGCTGAACTAACTATGACGGGGGAATTTCTATGGTTTTGTACGAGTGAAATGTCCAACTAACTATAACTTTCCCTAAAGCCAGTGGGGGTGAAACAAGCACAACAGCTGCACAGGAGCCCAATGACACAGATGTGACCAGCGCCTCGGAGGGGGACAGGGGTCTGCTGGAGGAATCCCAGCCTGAGACGCAAAGTTCCACGTCATCTGATGCCAGTGGAGATGCATCCATGTTGGTGGGCACAGGGAACGGGGACACTGCATCATCTTCCACCACACAGCAGCCAGTGCCCACCCTCCCAGCCACTTCCTCTGGTGCTGCCCGTGTTCGCACCAGTAAGAGGGGAAGAGTGTCCTTTACCCCGGGCACCGCTGCCCCAGCCCCTGTCCCCCCTAATGCCATCAGTGCTGAGTCTGTGGACCATTTGCGCCAGCTGTGTGTAGGACAGACAGCTCTCCTCAATGCCTTCCTTGACCACGACAAAAAATTGGCACAGGTGGTTGCTTTCATGGAGGGCATACATTCAGACGTGGGTGGGCTGCACCAGACTGTCCAGTCTCTGTCCTCCTCAGTGATGGCAGCCCTTCAACAGGCACATACTCACAGTCCAGCTCCGGTGCCTTTGTCCACCCCCTGGCAGTGGCCACATCTGATGATACTGACCATGCTCCACAGACCTCAAAGTCACGATACAGCACACGAAGCACACAGCAGCAGCAACCCAAGCGGTCCCGGGAGCAGACACCATCCCCACAGAAGACTAAGCCACCCCAGAGTGCAAAGACAAAAGCCTGTCAGGTGACACCAGGGACCAAAAAGCAAAGAAGCAGACCTCAAGCTCACATGCCTCAGAGGCATCCCCAGCCAAGGACTCTCCTGTCCCTAAAGCATCTCACAAAGAGAAGCATACAGTTTCTGTGCCCACTGAGAAGGTGGTGCATGGCAAGGGTACACCTAAGAAGGGCTCCAAGGCAGATTCACCAACCACCTCGATTCCCATTCCAAGCCCAGTGAAGCAGGGGAAGGAGGGCACTGTAGGGGTAACACCTAGTAAACAGGGGATGGAGGGGCAAAGGCGAAGCCAGGCGAAGCGTTCCGCTGTATCCAGCATGTCCCCAGAGGGAGTGCCAGCGTCTGCACCTGATGCAGCTTTGGTGGTGAGTGTGCCTGTTGTGTCCACACAACTTCTAATTGATCCCAAGGCAGGGAAGCCAGTTAGTATCCCCAAGAAGTGGAAACGCACCCCTTCACAATCTCCCAGCCACACTGTGTCTCACGTCAGCATGACTCCACCTCCACGTGCCACTACACCACCTGCTCCAAGCAGCCCTCCAGCTTGCCAAGCCAATGATAGCTCTACCTCAGCTGGGCCGCTCTCTCCCTGGTCAAGTGCTCCAACTGTCCCCGACACACAGCCAGCTCCCAGTCTGCCTGACAGCCAAGTCTGACTGGTAGTAACCGTCACACACCTGTCTCTCACACAGGGGGGCCTGTACTGCACATTGTTACCCCCTGACTGTGTTGCTGACCATGGAAAGGTACAGTCGCACACATTCCCTGTGCAGCTTCTCATGTACTCACTCAGCACTTTGCCCTGCCCACTGGCCTTGTCATTCACTGCTGTGTGCCCCTTGCCTGTGCAGCTTCTCATGGACATACTCTGCACTTCGTTTTGGCTACTGGCCTTGTTGCTCTTTGCTGTGTTCATCTATTCCCTGTGCAGCTTCTCATGGACATACTCTGCACTTTGCCCTGCCCACTGGCCTTGTCATTCACTGCTGTGTGCCTCTTGCCTGTGCAGCTTCTCATGGACATACTATGCACTTTGCCCTGCCCACTGGCCTTGTCATTCACTGTTGTGTGCCCCTTGCCTGTGCAGCTTCGCATTGACATACTCTGCACTTTGCCCTGCCCACTGGCCTTGCCATTCACTGCTTTGTGCCCCTTGCCGGTGCAGCTTCTCATGGACATAATCTGCACTTCGTTTTGGCCACTGGTCTTCTTGCTCTTTGCTGTGTTCAACTATTCCCTGTGGAGCTTCTCATGGACATACTCTGCACTTCGTTTTGGCCACTGGCCTTGTCATTCACTGCTGTGTGCCCCTTGCCTGTGCAGCTTCTCATGGACATACTCTGCACTTTGTTTTGGCCACTAGCCTTGTTGCTATTTCCTGTGTTCAACTATTCCCTGTGCAGCTTCTCATGGACATACTCTGCACCCTGAACTGCCCACTGGCCTTGCTGTTTTGCCCTTGCCTGTGCAGCTTCTCATGGACATACTCTGCACTTTGTTTTGGCCACTAGCCTTGTTGCTATTTGCTGTGTTCAACTATTCCCTGTGCAGCTTCTCATGGACATACTCTGCACCCTGAACTGCCCACTGGCCTTGCTGTTTTGCCCTTGCCTGTGCAGCTTCTCATGGACATACTCTGCACTTTGTTTTGGCCACTGTCCTTGTTGCTATTTTCTGTGTTCAACTATTCCCTGTGCAGCTTCTCATGGACATACTCTGTACCCTGAACTGGCCACTGGCCTTGCTGCTTTGCCTTAGCCTGTGCAGCTTCTCATGTACTTACTCTGCACCCTGAAATGACCACTGGCCTTGCTGTTTTGCCCTTGCCTGTGCAGCTTCTCATGAACATACTCTGCATGTTTTGTCTTGCTCTTCTCTACTTTTGGTGCCTATCTGTGCAGTATGTGAATAAAGACAGTTACTCTTGTTGTCTGATTTGTCAGTGTCCTTACTGATTAATGTTCTTTTGCTGTGTGTATATGGTTTACTGTGCCACATGCTCTGTGTGCCACTTCAACATAGCCAATGTCTTTGCTCACTTACTCTATTTTTTACAGGAGTGACAGGGACGTCAGTTCTTCCTGACCCTCATACTTGTGGGGGCAATGATGTCAATTTTAAATGGAATGCAGTTGTTATTTTCTTAATTTGTTCATGTTGGCTATATTGTACACATGTCAGATTGGGGGTCACTGCCAGCACAGAGTGGGATTCTCCTCGGAGAAGCCGAGCGCTATAGAAGAAATAAATTAACATAACATAACATAACATTCTATCCACAGGTTTGCAGGCAGTCTGGCCAGTGTCATCATGTATGTGTGTTCATCCTTTAAGTGTGCCCATTAGTGGATGTGTGTGGTCATCTTGTGATGGCCACTCATCCTAGTCCCATGGCTTACTTTCAATGTGTGCTCTTGGGTGGTCAAAAAGTCTGCAGTTTGAAGGGGGTGACTTTGTCGGGAGTGTGCATGTGTGTGTCACTCAGGAGTGCCTGTTGTTTGGATTGTTCAGCCCTGTGGTTGTGGTTGTAGGCACATGTGTGAGTTGTATGTTGTGCACTGTGCAGTGTTGGTGTGTCCTTGGAGTTCTGGCTGACTCCTACTTGTTGTTTTGTCACTTGTGAGTATGCAGAGTGTGTGACTGGCAAGTCAGTGTTGTTTTTAGTTGATCATCCATGTGCCTTGATACTGTTTATGGAGATTGTGCAGACCTGCTGCTCCACACTGCCATTGTGGTTGTGTTTTCTCATGCATTGCTGTCACATGGTGCCTTTTTGCCTCCAGTATGGCATGTTGTGTGTGGTGTCATACCATCCCCTATCTGTGCTTCAGATGCCTACCCATTGTGAGTCTGCACTCCCTCTATTTGTGTATGGTACACTCCTGCCATGTCCACTACTGACATGCAAAACACTGCACTTTGATGTCAGATGTCCCCTTGGTTTACATGTATGTGTGCCTCCCCATCACTTCATTTGTGACACTGTGCTTTGTGGTGCAGTTCTTTGGCCAGGAGCAATGTGTCACTCAGGACATTTCCCCAATAGGTTATATGTGATGTTCTTGTGCTGGTTGGCAGTCATGGATGCTCATATGCACTTCAACTGGGTATGCTGCCCAGTCCTCTGGTCAAGTTGATCCACCTTTCTGTCCCAGACTTGTGCATCTGTTAGTGTTGTGTTGAATGTATGTATGTTTGCTGTGGTACTGCTTCACTTCCTGGGTGTGATGTTGTCTTTATGCTGTGCTGATTGGTGTTGTGTGGGTTAATGTTATGTCACTCATATCTGTGTGGGGCTGGTATGCTTGATGTGCACGCACTGCGTGTTGTGCATGCAGTGCTGTGGGTATATGTTGCCTTGTCATTGCCTGGTGTGCATCCACTGATGTCCTGCTGTGATTACTATGTGTTATTTTGCCTGTGCATCTGTTGTTTGTTTGATGTGGCTGTGTTTTTTGTGATGGTGCACTTCTTGTCTGTGTTGTGGTATGTTGTCTGTGCATTGTTCCTGACTGATGAGGTTGTGCATTCCTGTTGTGTCTGTGCTCCCATTGCCTTTTCACAGTTTTGCTGCACAGGGCATGTCTGTTCTTGTTGTGGTTCTGTGTGTGTTTCTGTTGGGTTATGTGTTTGTCTGTTGTTTTTTGTGCAGACATTTGTTCTGCCATCCCTGTGTGTGTGTGTGATGTTTGTGGCTACCCCCAGGGTTATGTGATTGTCTGTGTATTGACTGGGAAATATTGCCACCCTTCAGTGTATTTGACACTGGTGTTGTGTGCTGCTGGTGTGAAGGGGGTATGTGTGTAGATTCCTACTAGTGTTTGACAGTCATGGAGTGTGTCAATGGGCCCTGTGAGTTGTGCTGCTGGCATACTCCGGTGAAGTAGTTGTATACATATGTGTGGCTGTTCACAGTTTGACTTCAGGACCTTCCTTTCATTCTTGTGCCTATACATGGGTTGCCTTGCTGTCTCCCTGGGTTGTTGCACTGAGCTGCCTGTGGTTTGACTTCACTCACTGTGCCAGCCATTTGTGTTTTGATGGGCTGAGGGTGTTGTTCTTTGTTCCTTGTCTTGCATGTGATGTACACATTCTTGTTGGTTGTCTCCATGACCTTCCATTTAGGTGCACCTCACTTTGGCTTTCCTATTTGTTGTGCTCCATTGCTGGTGGCACGTGGTCTGTGTCTGTGTGTCAGTGTGGGGTATGTCTGTGTGACTTGGCAGGCTGTGTGTTCAGTAGGATGTTTGTTCCTTGTATGTGTGTGTGTTAATTTAGTGCTTGTTTTCTTGCCATGAGTGTGATGTTGTTGTGGCGTGTGTGTTGCCCTGACCCTGTGCTTCTGTACTGTGTGTTCCTCTGCAGCCACTCCTGCTGTGGCTGTCTCCCTGGTTGTTTGGTGTGTGGTGCAGGGTGTGGATTCACCTGGCTTGTTGTTGTGCATGGGGGTGCACAGGAGGGGCACATGGCATGTCCCTTCGGGGGGGCTAGTGTGTGGAGGGTGGAGGTGTGGCCCTGTGGTCTTTGTGCCCTGACCATGTCTGGCACTGGCCCTGCCTTTTGCATTGTGCGCATGTATTCCCTTGTCTTCACCGCTGCAGTGAAGTGACTGGGACATTGCTGCATGATCACGGAAAATGTGTTTCATGGATGCGGAGGGGTGACTTGGTGGCAGGTGGGTCATGTGTGGGTACACTTGTAGATGTGTTCCTGTCCCCACCAGGGTGTCTGATGTGGATTTAGACCCTGTAACAGCCCATTAGTTGTGTGTTGTGGTTGTGTTTTTGCATACCTGCGGCGGCGTCCGCGGCGTTCCATGATTTGCTGGTGATGTATCAGGTACAGCACCAGAAAAATGTGTAGGACTGGGTCTATTGCGGTCGTGTCTGGGTGGTGTGGACCGGGACTCTGTTTTCTCGCTCCGCTGTCGAGCTTACGCCGTCTCTGATTGGGCAGTTTCTCTGCTGCGGTACGACTGGTTGTTTGGGGCATCCTAATTTGTGGAGCAGGGCGGACGTCATTCAGCACGGTGGTGAGTCTCCATTGGCTCACACCGCCGTGGTAGCGGGCGCACTTTGATGGCGGTTCACGTCACACTGCGGCGAACAGGAAATGGGCTATGTTTGGCCATTCTAATATGGCGGGCGTGACGTCCGCTGCTCGCGGGTGAAAATTAATTTTTCCGCACCACCAGTGCCACGGTGGTGCCACCGCCCGCCATCCTAATAGACCCCTTTATTGGGAAACAGAGGAAGGAGGACATAATTTGGAAAGTCTGCTGTTTTCACTGTTGTAGCAGTCAACACATATTTACAATGACTGCAGTATCAACACTTGCTCCTGCTGAAGATCCTGTTCTGCTAGAAGATAAGGAGGATGAAGAACATGCAACACCACAGCGGAAGGAAAGTAACATATGGCGGTACTTCAATATACCATCAGGTGAAAAGGAAGTGTCTGATAAAATTGTCAAATGTAATATCTGTGGCAAAGAAATTTTTCGAAGTACAGCAAAAACGTACAGTCACAGCAACTCTTCCATGTGAAAACATGTTGAGACAATCCATGAGGAAATGTACCACAGGATGCTGCATGAGAAGGAAGCTGCTTCCTATCCTTCTGTTTCATCTGAGACTGTTACGGCACCATCCACTTCAACAACCATAAAAGTGGTTGCTATGGCCCCCAAATGGCACACATGACCACCCATTGTTAACAGTGCCATATTCCTGTTGGACTAAACACAACATATGTTGCTGAGTATTTACACATTGTTAATACTCACCCTTGCTATCTTTTTTCCTTATTACCATCCACATTTGATGCCTGTATTTCTGACGTTAATATCATGTCCTTTGACATGGAACTGATTTTGGAATAGTTCAGTACCAAGCTTCCTTTGGGCACATTAATCCTTCGAATTTCTTTTTAATAAAAACTGTTTTTTTTTTAAAAGGTTCTTTTTTGGAGCTTAATCAAATGCTCTTCATTTCATTTATTTATTGTAAATATGATGTATAAGTGTGTGTGTATGAGTATATCAGTATATGTATCAGTAAGTGTTAGGGTGTGTTTCTTTGTGTAGGAGTAAGTGTCTCATTAACTCAGTGAGTGTATTAGTGTGCTACAGGGGAATGTTAGTGTATCTATTAGTGACATACTCTTTCACCATCTTTAACACATTAATATACTCACTGAGTTACTGAGACACCCAGGGTGTGTAGAAGTAAGTGTGTGAGTGTGTAAGTGAATGCATTAGTGAATCCATGGGTGTCAATGTATGTATTAGTTAGTCCTAGAGTGTGTCAGGGTGTGAATGAGTAACTATTTGAATGGGTTTGTGAATGGATTGGTGATTCCAGGGGAGCATCAGTGTATGTATCAGTTAGTCCTAGGTTGTCTCAGTGTGTATATGAGTGAATCAGTGATTTTGTCAGACAATGCATCAGTATGCCCATAGGTGTATTAGTGTAGATATTAGTGAGACCTAGTGTGGTTCAGAGTGTATAGAACTGAGTGAGTGAGAATGTCAGTTATTATATCAGTGTGTCCATGGGTATGGTAGTGTATGGATTAGTGAGTTGTAGACTGTGTCACTGTATGTATGATTAAGTATGTCAGTTAATGCATCAGTATGTTCATGGATATGTCAGTGTATATATTAATGAGAGCTAGGATGTGCCAGAGTCTGTATGGCTGAGTCTGTAAATATGTTACTTAATACTTCAGTCTGTTTATGTGTGTGTCAGTGTACATATTAATGACGTCTAAACTGTGTCACTGTATGTATGAGTGAGTGAAATATATAAGGCAACATTTATCAGTATGGCAACTTATGGGGCTGGGGTGTGGAGTTTTGCAGATGCCACTCCGATACAAATAATTGAAAATGCTTTCATAAGGTTTATTTTATCTGTACCCCCCAAGACCTCCTCATTTATTTGTCATGAAGAGCTGGGTCTACGCTATATATCTGACCTAGTAAAAGTAGAGCCAATACTCTTATGGCACAGAGTTTGGTGTAAAGACCAAACAAAACTAAATAGGGAGATTTTGAAAGATACACTGAGGTTAGAGGGGGCCCTGCGGATACCCTGGATTAAATACATTCGTGATTTTATGAATGATTTGGGACATCCAGAGTACTTTTTAAACCCAATATCCATGCTGGAGATTCCCAGAAAGACCTTAAAAAAAGATTGTCTCCAGTTAATGGATACAAACAGAATGATAGGGGAAATTTCAAACAAAATCACTGTGAGGCAACATCAGCTGACACGTACAACCTTAGGGATGGAGTCTTACCTATCATTCGTACCTGGAACATTTGATAGATTTCTTTTACTTAGGTTTAAACTGGGAAATATCCATAGATTAATATCTTTCCGAAAATGAATGACTGGTCACGCAAACTAATACCGTGCCCTTGCGATAAGATCTCAGACCAGTCGACCATGCATGTAGTTTTATTCTGCAAATATTGTATGGATTCAAAGAAAGTTTGGATTGTACCATATTTAAAGGATTTAGGGCTTAGGCAGTGCCGCCAGGCCATGCTCTCACTCCAGCTTCTGGAAAATGAGCATGTAGCGGGAGAACAACAAAGTTTAAAAAAAAGGTGCTACCAAATCAGGAAATAATTTATTATGAATTTGTAAATTTTGTACTATGTTTTTAACTGAGTATGATATCTGTTTCTTTTTTATATGTATAACGTTGTAAATATTATGAATTGAATTGTATCTTATCATAACTATGTGCTTTTATGACTGTATTGAAAAACAGCCGAAAAAAGCTTTCCTTGACTTGACCTGACTTGACTGAGTGGGTGAATGTCAGTTAATGCATCACCGTATGCATGGTGTCTAAGTGTATCTACTAGTGAGACCTAGAATGTGACAGTGTATCTATGACTGTGTGAGTGAGTATGTCACTTAATTTATCAAGGTGTTCATGGGTGTGCCAGTGTATGGATTAGGCAGTCCTAGGTTGGGTCAGGGTGTGTGGAAGTAAGTTTGAGGGTGTGTTAGTGAATGCATTAGTGAAGTCGTGGGTGTGTCGGAGTATACAGTAGTTAGTCCTAGAGTGTGTCAGAGTGTTTATGAGTACCTGCTTGAATGTGTTAGTGAATGGATTGGTGCGTCCATGAGGGCATCACTATGTATCAGTTAGTCGCAGAGTGTCTCGTGTATATGAGTGAGTCAGTGATTTTGTCAGAGAATGCATCAGTGTGCTCATGGGTGTGTTAATATATGTATTAATTAAACCTAGGGTGTCTCAAAGTTTGTATAACTAAGTGAGTATGTCAGTTAATGCATCAGTGTCACTGCGTTGATGGGTGTGTCAGTGTGTGCATTAGTGTGCACCAGAGTGTGTCAGTGTGTGTATAAGTGAGTGGGTGGGTATGTGAGTGAGTTCATTAGTGGTTGCAAGGGTATGTTACTGTATTGATTAGTGAGTCATAGGGTGTCCAGTTAATGTATCTATTTATACATTTTATAACAATTATATACAGAATTGATTACCAAAACATCTTCAGAAATCGAATCCATTGATCTGTTATAAACGAGAGAAAATAGAAATACATGCAATTAAAACACATTTAAATGTTTTACAGTAAAGTTCAAATTACTGAAAAATAAACATTAATGTTAATATGTAAGCCGTACACAACTGTAGCACTGTAAACATATGTTTCTTTACACATACCATTTTTTGGATTTTACTGTCCTCAGCTTTTATACTTGTACATCGTACACAATGTAATGTATAAATAATCATCGTTGAACAGTGAGGAAAAAAACAATCATATATATTGTACAAAAAAACAGAACTGCACAGTATTACACTACAAATAAGTCATGCCATGCATCACACTCAAAACAAACACTAAATATGTTATTCTAGCTAAAGGTACTCAACTAATATAAATGAATATTTAAAAGAAAAATGAAATGATACTGAAATTGTCCATTACTTGAAATATATGAAACACATGTTTGAATTTTGGTCTCCATTTTGACGATATCACCCCTGCTAGACCAAATTATATCTTACACACTGATCATCCATAAAACACAAACACTGTATGCTGCTCTTTAAATGCTGTTATTCCTTTAAATTTTGGTTGACGAAAGAAGAGATATGAATTCGAAATTTTGAAAGGTAGTTTTTGTTTGAAAATGAGCTTGCTGTCATTGCATTCTGTCCATCCAGTTGAATTTTTTATATGCATAGGGGCCGATTCCGATTCCGGACGCAAAACGAACCGACCGACACAGACCCGGACTGAATACAGACCGACACAGACCAGGGCCGTACGACCCGTGCAGTACGATGCAACGCGAGTGAATTACAACCGACACGTACGGAAAATAGTGATCCGGACGGAAAAGTGACGCGATTTTCACTGACCGACACGAACCCGGAATGAACACGACCGACCCGTACCCGCGAAGTCCGATCCGCGCAGTACGATCCTATACGTGTAAAACCAGAGCGACTCGCACGGAGACCAAGCCGCACGGCCGAAACGCACAGACAACCGGGCCCACAAGCAATAGAGACCTTCGCGACCTACGCGTATGAAACACAGAAGATAGGCAGCGTGAACGAGGCGGAGAAGCCCGCACGAGACAACATCAGCGTCCGTTTCCATCACATGAACGTCTCCTTCATGCCTACAAAACCCAAAGGAAAAAAGACAAAAAAAGGACCAAACAAGCAATGACAAAGCCAATAAATATTAAAAAATAAAACTGGGACAAAGACACACCCACAACTCCAACTATATAAGGGACTACAATCGATACCATCATCCCTTGCAAACAGGAGACACAGCCAGCAGCAAACACCATTACACAGCAATCTCCGACACACTCACAACTCACCCATCACACAACCCACACACCATCAGCACCTCATACAAAAGCACACACACATACAGCCAGCAAAATGAACACCAACCCACCCTCACTTGCACCCTCACACACACATCCCTCACCACCACCACCAATCACCATGCCCCCAAAGAAGAATCCAAAGTTCACAGATAGTGAGTTAGAAGTGCTGGTAGATGCGATCATCAGAGTAGAGCCACATTTGTTTGGTACATTGGTCCAAAGGACCCCCATGTCACTGAAAACCAAGATGTGGGTGAGGATTGTGGACAAGGTGAATGGTCAAGCAACAGCAAGGCGCACAAAGGACGATATCCAGAACAGGTGGTATGACGTGCGCAGGAGGGTCAAGAAACTCATAGAAAAAGATCACACCCTGAGTCTGTGCACCGGCAGTGGCCCTCCTGCCAAACCATTATACTTCAGGACCTGGGAGGAGAAGGTGCGGGGCATCCTACCACCAGAGAGCGTCCATGGGCTAACAGACATACCAGAGCCTGGTGAGTACACAAACAACATACCCAAGATTGTGTGGCAAGGGGACAGTGAAACCATGCACCGCAAGCAAAGCTACACATACCAATATGTGTATGTCAGTCAGACAAACACAATACCTGCCATCTCATAGTGACTTGGAACTGTGTCATGACATGCACCAACCTACAGACAAATAGAGCAAGCCAGTGGCACAAAGCTAAATAGACACTGCCAGACAGTTTGCCACCACAAACACACTACCTCACAGTGCAGCTGACTGACAGGAAGGAATCGTGGGGATGTAGGTGAAGTGAGTGTATCCAAAAGCATGATGGGGCCTGTAGTCACAGATAATGCTACCCCTCCTGATTGGCCCATCAAGACCTCTCTGAAACATGCCCACATCACAGGGAGTGGAAAATGACTGACAAGATGGCTGACACTGGCTCCTGCTGTGGGGAGCACAAGGCCCTGCTAGGGGTTGTGTGCAAATCAGAAGCAGGACACCACTGACTGACATCTTGAAAGACAACTTGCACGCCCTACAATGGAAGCACGTTTCATGATGGGAAGGAGGACTGACAGCCCTGAGCATATTTACCAGCATGTGGAGACACCCCCCCAACACAAAGTCCACACAACTCACCGGGTAGAATGCATTGTCACACACCTCAGTGAAATATCAGCAAAATATACCCTGTACTGGGTGCTGCTGTGTGAAGCACAGGGGCTCTTTTTGGACTTGTAGCCAAACAAGCACCAGGATTTCACAGTCAGCCATCTTGCCATTGCTGTCACACTCCCTCACAGGGAAGCAGAGTCAAGAGGAAGGAACTATGTGCATGCTGGGAAGGGGGGTGTAGCCAAGAGTATGATGGGGGTTGCAGTCACAGAAAATCTACACCTACCCACATGGCCCAGCAAGCTCACACTGAACCATACTCGCCCCACAGAGAGTGGGAAGGGACTGACAAGTTGTCTGACACTGGGCTCTGTTGTGGGGAGCACAAGGTCCTGCTGGGAAATGGCCAACAACAAACACCAGGACTTCACAGTCAGCCATCTTGCCATTGCTGTCACACCCCCTCACAGGTAAGCAGAGTCAAGAGGAAGTATGTATGGGCATGCTGGGAAGGGGGGTGTAGCCAAGAGCATGACGGGAGTTGCAGTCACAGACAATCTACACCCACCCACATGGGCCAGCAAGTTGTAACTGAACCATACTCGCCCCACAGGGAGTGTGAAGGGACTGACAAGATGTCTGACACTGGGCTCTGTTGTGGGGTGCACAAGGCCATGCTGGGAAATGGCCAACAAGAATATAAAACTCTGTCCGTGACAAGCTGGGAAAAAGCAGTGTAGAGGCAGGCATAAGTTCGAAAAGTAGAAAATGTCATGTTTGTGAACCATCGATGCATGTAGAAACATAACTCACATTGTGTGTCACTTCCAAACACAGGTGGTGCTGGGCACCCAGCACCAAATGATGAGGATTCCCAGTCCCAGACTCTGGCGGACACTGAGCTCTCTGTTCTGACTCTGTCCTCTTCGGATGACGACGACCAACCTGGCCCCTCCGGTGTGAGGCATGATGCAGCACCAGCAGCATCAACATCTGCAACCCCTGTACCCACGCCTCCAGCATCTGGAAACTGACAGGGCACCCCCGCCAACACAGACAAACCAAGGCCAATGACCACCCACAGCACAGGGACATAGAACCCCCCGGAAGTTACAGCAAACACCACCAGCAACACCACCCAAGGGGTCCCAGTGTCCCCTGTGCTTCCCGCCGCTGGTCTTGCCCATGTGGATAGGGGTGCTGGGAGGGGTGGGAGGCAGAGGGCGCGCCTTGCAGAGGGGTCTGGACTGCATGATGACCCCCACCTGGCATGCATCATAGATGCGTACCAGGATAGCACCGGAGGATTTGGCCTGGTAGTGGGGATCCTCAAGGACATGCAACAGGAGCAGGTCACCCACCATGCCCGCATGGAGGCCAAGTGGGATGCCCTTACTGCGGTGCATCGGGGCATACTCCAATGCCTACGCCAGATCAACACAAACCTGTCCTCACCTACCTGTGTGGCCACAACATCTGTCACAACACCATCTGCCAGCGCCACAGGGAGGGAGGAGGATTCTGGCGGAGAGTCCCCTGCACCGCAGAGGCCTGCACCTGAGGATCCCCCCCCCCGGAAGAAGAGGGGTCGTCCGAAGGACATGTGAGAGGCAGATGTCCCAGCGCATTTCCCAGGACCTCTAAACCTGTTCTGGACAATGTTCTTTGTGCGCAACCCGTTCACCTTGTCCAATTGCACACAACTCGCCCACATGACACGGAGGGTTCATGTTGGGCCAATGTAGCAGATGACTGTGGACTTTACTCTGGACATTTCATCTACCAGCACTTACAACTCAACTGTGAACTTTGGATTCCAAAACCAATGTACAGCACCCACCATCCTGAGCACTTCCCTCACACATGTTTTAGAATAAACTCACCAGTACACCATACTTGCCTCTGTTGTGATTCCAACTTGTCATGTGTCAGGGAGATGTTGATCTGCTACACAACACAGTGCATGCCAAATACTGCAACAATGTGACCAACGTAAGGTGAGTCATGGTGATGTGACACATGTGAGGGAGACACACCACTATGGCACCACAAAACATACTCACCATGGCTATGTTACTCGTCCCACACAATGATGTTGACCTGAAACACATTGGCATGCACAGACACAACACCAACCCCAGTCAGTGGTAACAAATCCACAGGTGAGGTAAGTAGATGTCAGTCAGATGTGGGAAGACAGACAACGCACATAACAAAGCATAGCACAGGTCCACTACACATCAGCAGCACGTTTATTCAACAATAGTTGCACGGTAGTTCTACGTAACAGTGGACACACACTCACAAAGTTTTGGAGAATTGAAGTCCAGGGATGTGTGGTACATCAGTTGATGGGAATTGTCAACTTCCACACTGGTGTTGGAGGTCAGTGTTGACCAAACAAAAGGCAGAGTACCCTGGGAAAGACAGACACAAGACACAGTCAAAAGCACAGCAGAAGAGGAGATAAATGCAATACACATGCACAATTTAGCAAGAAACCTACACAAAAACAAGTTAGCAGTACTACCCTATTGGGGCATACACACCACATGAATGGACACATCACTGCACTCATCAAGTCAAGTGGCACACAGACACACTGAGACAGCAACAGAGCTGCCAAACACATTCCAGGCTACCTCCATACATTGACATAACAACCCTTGAGACACATTCAGGTGAAGAAGTTGTTGATGAGCTGTGAGCGGATGTCACCCTCATCCTCATCATCACTGGCATCTTGGCCCAGGCCGGGATCCTCCACAGGTGCCGGAGGTTGGTCATCGTCATCGTCATCCTAGATGAGAGGCACCTCCTTCTGCACTGCCATGTTGTGTAGCATGCAGCAGACAAGGATTATTTTGCACACCTTTGCAGGCTCATATGGGAGGGCCCCTCCGGTCTTGTCCAAGCAGCGAAAGCGGCTTTTCAGGAGGCCGAATGTCCGCTCAATCACCCTCCTGCTCCGACCATGTGCCTCATTGTAGCGCAGACCGGCTGGTGTCACAGGGTTCCTGAGGGGTGTCAGCAACCACGGCATGTTGGGGTATTCGGAGTCACCGGTACAAATGGGGGTGGTGATGGACGGAGCATCAGAACCAATCAAACACTCACACCCAGTCAACAGATCTGGGTTTGATCCGTCACCGTTCTTTAGCCCACTCTGCCACCCCAGTTCAGACATGGCCATATGCAAACCAGTCTGACCCTGTGCCTCATGGGAACAGTCCAGCCCGAACTGCCAAGCAATGCCTTCCCTGGACCGGAAACAAGCTACCTAGGACCGGTTTCTGGCATTTCAGCCGTCTTCAGCCAGGCTTGCTTGAATCCAGTGGCAAAGTGAGCAAGGGACTCACGTCTGAGCATACCCTGCCAACTTATGGCGAACAAAGCGGTACAAAAGGGGGTGGTGATGGACGGAGCATCAGAACCAATCAAACACTCACACCCAGTACACAGATCTGGGTTTGATCCGTCACCGTTCTTTAGCCCACTCTGCCACCCCAGTTCAGACATGGCCATATGCAAATCAGTCTGACCCTGTGCCTCATGGGAACAGTCCAGCCCGAACTGCCAAGCAATGCCTTCCCTGGACCGGAAACAAGCTACCTAGGACCGGTTTCTGGCATTTCAGCCGTCTTCAGCCAGGCTTGCTTGAATCCAGTGGCAAAGTGAGCAAGGGACTCACGTCTGAGCATACCCTGCCAACTTATGGCGAACAAAGCGGTACAAAAGGGGGTGGTGATGGACGGAGCATCAGAACCAATCAAACACTCACACCCAGTCAACAGATCTGGGTTTGACCCGTCACCGTTCTTTAGCCCACTCTGCCACCCCAGTTCAGACATGGCCATATGCAAATCAGTCTGACCCTGTGCCTCATGGGAACAGTCCAGCCCGAACTGCCAAGCAATGCCTTCCCTAGACCGGAAACAAGCTACCTAGGACCGGTTTCTGGCATTTCAGCCGTCTTCAGCCAGGCTTGCTTGAATCCAGTGGCAAAGTGAGCAAGGGACTCACGTCTGAGCATACCCTGCCAACTTATGGCGAACAAAGCGGTACAAAAGGGGGTGGTGATGGACGGAGCATCAGAACCAATCAAACACTCACACCCAGTCAACAGATCTGGGTTGCATCCGTCACCGTTCTTTAGCCCACTCTGCCACCCCAGTTCAGACATGGCCATATGCAAATCAATCTGACCCTGTGCCTCATGGGAACAGTCCAGCCCGAACTGCCAAGAAATGCCTTCCCTGGACCGGAAACAAGCTACCTAGGACCGGTTTCTGGCATTTCAGCCGTCTTCAGCCAGGCTTGCTTGAATCCAGTGGCAAAGTGAGCAAGGGACTCACGTCTGAGCTTACCCTGCCAACTTATGGCGAACAAAGCGGTACAAAAGGGGGTGGTGATGGACGGAGCATCAGAGCCAATCAAACACTCAAACCCAGTCAAAAGATCTGGGTTTGATCCGTCACCGTTCTTTAGCCCACTCTGCCACCCCAGTTCAGACATGGCCATATGCAAATCAGTCTGACCCTGTGCCTCATGGGAACAGTCCAGCCCAAACTGCCAAGCAATGCCTTCCCTGGACCGGAAACAAGCTACCTAGGACCGGTTTCTGGCATTTCAGCCGTCTTCAGCCAGGCTTGCTTGAATCCAGTGGCAAAGTGAGCAAGGGACTCACGTCTGAGCATACCCTGCCAACTTATGGCGAACAAAGCGGTACAAAAGGGGGTGGTGATGGACGGAGCATCAGAACCAATCAAACACTCACACCCAGTCAACAGATCTGGGTTTGATCCGTCACCGTTCTTTAGCCCACTCTGCCACCCCAGTTCAGACATGGCCATATGCAAATCAGTCTGACCCTGTGCCTCATGGGAACAGTCCAGCCCGAACTGCCAAGCAATGCCTTCCCTGGACCGGAAACAAGCTACCTAGGACCGGTTTCTGGCATTTCAGCCGTCTTCAGCCAGGCTTGCTTGAATCCAGTGGCAAAGTGAGCAAGGGACTCACGTCTGAGCATACCCTGCCAACTTATGGCGAACAAAGCGGTACAAAAGGGGGTGGTGATGGAAGGAGCATCAGAACCAATCAAACACTCACACCCAGTCAACAGATCTGGGTTTGATCGTCACCGTTCTTTAGCCCACTCTGCCACCCCAGTTCAGACATGGCCACATGCAAATCAGTCTGACCCTGTGCCTCATGGGAACAGTCCAGCCCGAACTGCCAAGCAATGCCTTCCCTGGACCGGAAACAAGCTACCTAGGACCGGTTTCTGGCATTTCAGCCGTCTTCAGCCAGGCTTGCTTGAATCCAGTGGCAAAGTGAGCAAGGGACTCACATCTGAGCTTACCCTGCCAACTTATGGCGAACAAAGCGGTACAAAAGGGGGTGGTGATGGACGGAGCATCAGAACCAATCAAACACTCACACCCAGTCAGCAGATCTGGGTTTGATCCGTCACCGTTCTTTAGCCCACTCTGCCACCCCAGTTCAGACATGGCCATATGCAAATCAGTCTGACCCTGTGCCTCATGGGAACAGTCCAGCCCGAACTGCCAAGCAATGCCTTCCCTGGACCGGAAACAAGCTACCTAGGACCGGTTTCTGGCATTTCAGCCGTCTTCAGCCAGGCTTGCTTGAATCCAGTGGCAAAGTGAGCAAGGGACTCACGTCTGAGCATACCCTGCCAACTTATGGCGAACAAAGCGGTACAAAAGGGGGTGGTGATGGACGGAGCATCAGAACCAATCAAACACTCACACCCAGTCAACAGATCTGGGTTTGATCCGTCACCGTTCTTTAGCCCACTCTGCCACCCCAGTTCAGACATGGCCATATGCAAATCAGTCTGAACCTGTGCCTCATGGGAACAGTCTAGCCCGAACTGCCAAGCAATGCCTTCCCTGGACCGGAAACAAGCTACCTAGGACCGGTTTCTGGCATTTCAGCCGTCTTCAGCCAGGCTTGCTTGAATCCAGTGGCAAAGTGAGCAAGGGACTCACGTCTGAGCATACCCTGCCAACTTATGGCGAACAAAGCGGTACAAAAGGGGGTGGTGATGGACGGAGCATCAGAACCAATCAAACACTCACACCCAGTCAACAGATCTGGGTTTGATCCGTCACCGTTCTTTAGCCCACTCTGCCACCCCAGTTCAGACATGGCCATATGCAAATCAGTCTGACCCTGTGCCTCATGGGAACAGTCCAGCCCGAACTGCCAAGCAATGCCTTCCCTGGACCGGAAACAAGCTACCTAGGACCGGTTTCTGGCATTTCAGCCGTCTTCAGCCAGGCTTACTTGAATCCAGTGGCAAAGTGAGCAAGGGACTCACGTCTGAGCATACCCTGCCAACTTATGGCGAACAAAGCGGTACAAAAGGGGGTGGTGATGGGCGGAGCATCAGAACCAATCAAACACTCACACCCAGTCAACAGATCTGGGTTTGATCCGTCACCGTTCTTTAGCCCACTCTGCCACCCCAGTTCAGACATGGCCATATGCAAATCAGTCTGACCCTGTGCCTCAATGGAACAGTCCAGCCCGAACTGCCAAGCAATGCCTTCCCTGGACCGGAAACAAGCTACCTAGGACCGGTTTCTGGCATTTCAGCCGTCTTCAGCCAGGCTTGCTTGAATCCAGTGGCAAAGTGAGCAAGGGACTCACGTCTGAGCATACCCTGCCAACTTATGGCGAACAAAGCGGTACAAAAGGGGGTGGTGATGGAAGGAGCATCAGAACCAATCAAACACTCACACCCAGTCAACAGATCTGGGTTTGATCGTCACCGTTCTTTAGCCCACTCTGCTACCCCAGTTCAGACATGGCCATATGCAAATCAGTCTGACCCTGTGCCTCATGGGAACAGTCCAGCCCGAACTGCCAAGCAATGCCTTCCCTGGACCGGAAACAAGCTACCTAGGACCGGTTTCTGGCATTTCAGCCGTCTTCAGCCAGGCTTGCTTGAATCCAGTGGCAAAGTGAGCAAGGGACTCACATCTGAGCTTACCCTGCCAACTTATGGCGAACAAAGCGGTACAAAAGGGGGTGGTGATGGACGGAGCATCAGAACCAATCAAACACTCACACCCAGTCAGCAGATCTGGGTTTGATCCGTCACCGTTCTTTAGCCCACTCTGCCACCCCAGTTCAGACATGGCCATATGCAAATCAGTCTGACCCTGTGCCTCATGGGAACAGTCCAGCCCGAACTGCCAAGCAATGCCTTCCCTGGACCGGAAACAAGCTACCTAGGACCGGTTTCTGGCATTTCAGCCGTCTTCAGCCAGGCTTGCTTGAATCCAGTGGCAAAGTGAGCAAGGGACTCACGTCTGAGCATACCCTGCCAACTTATGGCGAACAAAGCGGTACAAAAGGGGGTGGTGATGGACGGAGCATCAGAACCAATCAAACACTCACACCCAGTCAACAGATCTGGGTTTGATCCATCACCGTTCTTTAGCCCACTCTGCCACCCCAGTTCAGACATGGCCATATGCAAATCAGTCTGACCCTGTGCCTCATGGAAACAGTCCAGCCCGAACTGCCAAGCAATGCCTTCCCTGGACCGGAAACAAGCTACCTAGGACCGGTTTCTGGCATTTCAGCCGTCTTCAGCCAGGCTTACTTGAATCCAGTGGCAAAGTGAGCAAGGGACTCACGTCTGAGCATACCCTGCCAACTTATGGCGAACAAAGCGGTACAAAAGGGGGTGGTGATGGGCGGAGCATCAGAACCAATCAAACACTCACACCCAGTCAACAGATCTGGGTTTGATCCGTCACCGTTCTTTAGCCCACTCTGCCACCCCAGTTCAGACATGGCAATATGCAAATCAGTCTGACCCTGTGCCTCATGGGAACAGTCCAGCCCGAACTGCCAAGCAATGCCTTCCCTGGACCGGAAACAAGCTACCTAGGACCGGTTTCTGGCATTTCAGCCGTCTTCAGCCAGGCTTGCTTGAATCCAGTGGCAAAGTGAGCAAGGGACTCACGTCTGAGCATACCCTGCCAACTTATGGCGAACAAAGCGGTACAAAAGGCGGTGGTGATGGACGGAGCATCAGAACCAATCAAACACTGACACCCAGTCAACAGATCTGGGTGTGATCCGTCACCGTTCTTTAGCCCACTCTGCCACCCCAGTTCAGACATGGCCATTTGCAAATCAGTCTGACCCTGTGCCTCATGGGAACAGTCCAGCCCGAACTGCCAAGCAATGCCTTCCCTGGACCAGAAACAAGCTACCTAGGACCGGTTTCTGGCATTTCAGCCGTCTTCAGCCAGGCTTGCTTGAATCCAGTGGCAAAGTGAGCAAGGGACTCACGTCTGAGCATACCCTGCCAACTTATGGCGAACAAAGCGGTACAAAAGGGGGTGGTGATGGACGGAGCATCAGAACCAATCAAACACTCACACCCAGTCAACAGATCTGGGTTTGATCTGTCACCGTTCTTTAGCCCACTCTGCCACCCCAGTTCAGACATGGCCATATGCAAATCAGTCTGACCCTGTGCCTCATGGGAACAGTCCAGCCCGAACTGCCAAGCAATGCCTTCCCTGGACCGGACACAAGCTACCTAGGACCGGTTTCTGGCATTTCAGCCGTCTATAGCCAGGCTTGCTTGAATCCAGTGGCAAAGTGAGCAAGGGACTCACGTCTGAGCATACCCTGCCAACTTATGGCGAACAAAGCGGTACAAAAGGGGGTGGTGATGGACGGAGCATCAGAACCAATCAAACACTCACACCCAGTCAACAGATCTGGGTTTGACCCGTCACCGTTCTTTAGCCCACTCTGCCACCCCAGTTCAGACATGGCCATATGCAAATCAGTCTGACCCTGTGCCTCATGGGAACAGTCCAGCCCGAACTGCCAAGCAATGCCTTCCCTAGACCGGAAACAAGCTACCTAGGACCGGTTTCTGGCATTTCAGCCGTCTTCAGCCAGGCTTGCTTGAATCCAGTGGCAAAGTGAGCAAGGGACTCACGTCTGAGCATACCCTGCCAACTTATGGCGAACAAAGCGGTACAAAAGGGGGTGGTGATGGACGGAGCATCAGAACCAATCAAACACTCACACCCAGTCAACAGATCTGGGTTGCATCCGTCACCGTTCTTTAGCCCACTCTGCCACCCCAGTTCAGACATGGCCATATGCAAATCAGTCTGACCCTGTGCCTCATGGGAACAGTCCAGCCCGAACTGCCAAGAAATGCCTTCCCTGGACCGGAAACAAGCTACCTAGGACCGGTTTCTGGCATTTCAGCCGTCTTCAGCCAGGCTTGCTTGAATCCAGTGGCAAAGTGAGCAAGGGACTCACGTCTGAGCTTACCCTGCCAACTTATGGCGAACAAAGCGGTACAAAAGGGGGTGGTGATGGACGGAGCATCAGAGCCAATCAAACACTCAAACCCAGTCAACAGATCTGGGTTTGATCCGTCACCGTTCTTTAGCCCACTCTGCCACCCCAGTTCAGACATGGCCATATGCAAATCAGTCTGACCCTGTGCCTCATGGGAACAGTCCAGCCCAAACTGCCAAGCAATGCCTTCCCTGGACCGGAAACAAGCTACCTAGGACCGGTTCCTGGCATTTCAGCCGTCTTCAGCCAGGCTTGCTTGAATCCAGTGGCAAAGTGAGCAAGGGACTCACGTCTGAGCATACCCTGCAAACTTATGGCGAACAAAGCGGTACAAAAGGGGGTGGTGATGGACGAAGCATCTGAACCAATCAAACACTCACACCCAGTCAACAGATCTGGGTTTGATCCGTCACCGTTCTTTAGCCCACTCTGCCACCCCAGTTCAGACATGGCCATATGCAAATCAGTCTGACCTTGTGCCTCATGGGAACAGTCCAGCCCGAACTGCCAAGCAATGCCTTCCCTGGACCGGAAACAAGCTACCTAGGACCGGTTTCTGGCATTTCAGCCGTCTTCAGCCAGGCTTGCTTGAATCCAGTGGCAAAGTGAGCAAGGGACTCACGTCTGAGCATACCCTGCCAACTTATGGCGAACAAAGCGGTACAAAAGGGGGTGGTGATGGACGGAGCATCAGAACCAATCAAACACTCACACCCAGTCAACAGATCTGGGTTTGATCCGTCACCGTTCTTTAGCCCACTCTGCCACCCCAGTTCAGACATGGCCATATGCAAATCAGTCTGACCCTGTGCCTCATGGGAACAGTCCAGCCCGAACTGCCAAGCAATGCCTTCCCTGGACCGGAAACAAGCTACCTAGGACCGGTTTCTGGCATTTCAGCCGTCTTCAGCCAGGCTTACTTGAATCCAGTGGCAAAGTGAGCAAGGGACTCACGTCTGAGCATACCCTGCCAACTTATGGCGAACAAAGCGGTACAAAAGGGGGTGGTGATGGGCGGAGCATCAGAACCAATCAAACACTCACACCCAGTCAACAGATCTGGGTTTGATCCGTCACCGTTCTTTAGCCCACTCTGCCACCCCAGTTCAGACATGGCCATATGCAAATCAGTCTGACCCTGTGCCTCATGGGAACAGTCCAGCCCGAACTGCCAAGCAATGCCTTCCCTGGACCGGAAACAAGCTACCTAGGACCGGTTTCTGGCATTTCAGCCGTCTTCAGCCAGGCTTGCTTGAATCCAGTGGCAAAGTGAGCAAGGGACTCACGTCTGAGCATACCCTGCCAACTTATGGCGAACAAAGCGGTACAAAAGGCGGTGGTGATGGACGGAGCATCAGAACCAATCAAACACTGACACCCAGTCAACAGATCTGGGTTTGATCCGTCACCGTTCTTTAGCCCACTCTGCCACCCCAGTTCAGACATGGCCATATGCAAATCAGTCTGACCCTGTGCCTCATGGGAACAGTCCAGCCCGAACTGCCAAGCAATGCCTTCCCTGGACCAGAAACAAGCTACCTAGGACCGGTTTCTGGCATTTCAGCCGTCTTCAGCCAGGCTTGCTTGAATCCAGTGGCAAAGTGAGCAAGGGACTCACGTCTGAGCATACCCTGCCAACTTATGGCGAACAAAGCGGTACAAAAGGGGGTGGTGATGGAAGGAGCATCAGAACCAATCAAACACTCACACCCAGTCAACAGATCTGGGTTTGATCTGTCACCGTTCTTTAGCCCACTCTGCCACCCCAGTTCAGACATGGCCATATGCAAATCAGTCTGACCCTGTGCCTCATGGGAACAGTCCAGCCCGAACTGCCAAGCAATGCCTTCCCTGGACCGGACACAAGCTACCTAGGACCGGTTTCTGGCATTTCAGCCGTCTATAGCCAGGCTTGCTTGAATCCAGTGGCAAAGTGAGCAAGGGACTCACGTCTGAGCATACCCTGCCAACTTATGGCGAACAAAGCGGTACAAAAGGGGGTGGTGATGGACGGAGCATCAGAACCAATCAAACACTCACACCCAGTCAACAGATCTGGGTTTGACCCGTCACCGTTCTTTAGCCCACTCTGCCACCCCAGTTCAGACATGGCCATATGCAAATCAGTCTGACCCTGTGCCTCATGGGAACAGTCCAGCCCGAACTGCCAAGCAATGCCTTCCCTAGACCGGAAACAAGCTACCTAGGACCGGTTTCTGGCATTTCAGCCGTCTTCAGCCAGGCTTGCTTGAATCCAGTGGCAAAGTGAGCAAGGGACTCACGTCTGAGCATACCCTGCCAACTTATGGCGAACAAAGCGGTACAAAAGGGGGTGGTGATGGACGGAGCATCAGAACCAATCAAACACTCACACCCAGTCAACAGATCTGGGTTGCATCCGTCACCGTTCTTTAGCCCACTCTGTCACCCCAGTTCAGACATGGCCATATGCAAATCAGTCTGACCCTGTGCCTCATGGGAACAGTCCAGCCCGAACTGCCAAGAAATGCCTTCCCTGGACCGGAAACAAGCTACCTAGGACCGGTTTCTGGCATTTCAGCCGTCTTCAGCCAGGCTTGCTTGAATCCAGTGGCAAAGTGAGCAAGGGACTCACGTCTGAGCTTACCCTGCCAACTTATGGCGAACAAAGCGGTACAAAAGGGGGTGGTGATGGACGGAGCATCAGAGCCAATCAAACACTCAAACCCAGTCAACAGATCTGGGTTTGATCCGTCACCGTTCTTTAGCCCACTCTGCCACCCCAGTTCAGACATGGCCATATGCAAATCAGTCTGACCCTGTGCCTCATGGGAACAGTCCAGCCCAAACTGCCAAGCAATGCCTTCCCTGGACCGGAAACAAGCTACCTAGGACCGGTTCCTGGCATTTCAGCCGTCTTCAGCCAGGCTTGCTTGAATCCAGTGGCAAAGTGAGCAAGGGACTCACGTCTGAGCATACCCTGCAAACTTATGGCGAACAAAGCGGTACAAAAGGGGGTGGTGATGGACGAAGCATCTGAACCAATCAAACACTCACACCCAGTCAACAGATCTGGGTTTGATCCGTCACCGTTCTTTAGCCCACTCTGCCACCCCAGTTCAGACATGGCCATATGCAAATCAGTCTGACCTTGTGCCTCATGGGAACAGTCCAGCCCGAACTGCCAAGCAATGCCTTCCCTGGACCGGAAACAAGCTACCTAGGACCGGTTTCTGGCATTTCAGCCGTCTTCAGCCAGGCTTGCTTGAATCCAGTGGCAAAGTGAGCAAGGGACTCACGTCTGAGCATACCCTGCCAACTTATGGCGAACAAAGCGGTACAAAAGGGGGTGGTGATGGACGGAGCATCAGAACCAATCAAACACTCACACCCAGTCAACAGATCTGGGTTTGATCCGTCACCGTTCTTTAGCCCACTCTGCCACCCCAGTTCAGACATGGCCATATGCAAATCAGTCTGACCCTGTGCCTCATGGGAACAGTCCAGCCCGAACTGCCAAGCAATGCCTTCCCTGGACCGGAAACAAGCTACCTAGGACCGGTTTCTGGCATTTCAGCCGTCTTCAGCCAGGCTTACTTGAATCCAGTGGCAAAGTGAGCAAGGGACTCACGTCTGAGCATACCCTGCCAACTTATGGCGAACAAAGCGGTACAAAAGGGGGTGGTGATGGGCGGAGCATCAGAACCAATCAAACACTCACACCCAGTCAACAGATCTGGGTTTGATCCGTCACCGTTCTTTAGCCCACTCTGCCACCCCAGTTCAGACATGGCCATATGCAAATCAGTCTGACCCTGTGCCTCATGGGAACAGTCCAGCCCGAACTGCCAAGCAATGCCTTCCCTGGACCGGAAACAAGCTACCTAGGACCGGTTTCTGGCATTTCAGCCGTCTTCAGCCAGGCTTGCTTGAATCCAGTGGCAAAGTGAGCAAGGGACTCACGTCTGAGCATACCCTGCCAACTTATGGCGAACAAAGCGGTACAAAAGGCGGTGGTGATGGACGGAGCATCAGAACCAATCAAACACTGACACCCAGTCAACAGATCTGGGTTTGATCCGTCACCGTTCTTTAGCCCACTCTGCCACCCCAGTTCAGACATGGCCATATGCAAATCAGTCTGACCCTGTGCCTCATGGGAACAGTCCAGCCCGAACTGCCAAGCAATGCCTTCCCTGGACCAGAAACAAGCTACCTAGGACCAGTTTCTGGCATTTCAGCCGTCTTCAGCCAGGCTTGCTTGAATCCAGTGGCAAAGTGAGCAAGGGACTCACGTCTGAGCATACCCTGCCAACTTATGGCGAACAAAGCGGTACAAAAGGGGGTGGTGATGGAAGGAGCATCAGAACCAATCAAACACTCACACCCAGTCAACAGATCTGGGTTTGATCGTCACCGTTCTTTAGCCCACTCTGCCACCCCAGTTCAGACATGGCCATATGCAAATCAGTCTGACCCTGTGCCTCATGGGAACAGTCCAGCCCGAACTGCCAAGCAATGCCTTCCCTGGACCGGAAACAAGCTACCTAGGACCGGTTTCTGGCATTTCAGCCGTCTTCAGCCAGGCTTGCTTGAATCCAGTGGCAAAGTGAGCAAGGGACTCACATCTGAGCTTACCCTGCCAACTTATGGCGAACAAAGCGGTACAAAAGGGGGTGGTGATGGACGGAGCATCAGAACCAATCAAACACTCACACCCAGTCAGCAGATCTGGGTTTGATCCGTCACCGTTCTTTAGCCCACTCTGCCACCCCAGTTCAGACATGGCCATATGCAAATCAGTCTGACCCTGTGCCTCATGGGAACAGTCCAGCCCGAACTGCCAAGCAATACCTTCCCTGGACCGGAAACAAGCTACCTAGGACCGGTTTCTGGCATTTCAGCCGTCTTCAGCCAGGCTTGCTTGAATCCAGTGGCAAAGTGAGCAAGGGACTCACGTCTGAGCATACCCTGCCAACTTATGGCGAACAAAGCGGTACAAAAGGGGGTGGTGATGGACGGAGCATCAGAACCAATCAAACACTCACACCCAGTCAACAGATCTGGGTTTCATCCGTCACCGTTCTTTAGCCCACTCTGCCACCCCAGTTCAGACATGGCCATATGCAAATCAGTCTGACCCTGTGCCTCATGGGAACAGTCCAGCCCGAACTGCCAAGCAATGCCTTCCCTGGACCGGAAACAAGCTACCTAGGACCGGTTTCTGGCATTTCAGCCGTCTTCAGCCAGGCTTACTTGAATCCAGTGGCAAAGTGAGCAAGGGACTCACGTCTGAGCATACCCTGCCAACTTATGGCGAACAAAGCGGTACAAAAGGGGGTGGTGATGGGCGGAGCATCAGAACCAATCAAACACTCACACCCAGTCAACAGATCTGGGTTTGATCCGTCACCGTTCTTTAGCCCACTCTGCCACCCCAGTTCAGACATGGCAATATGCAAATCAGTCTGACCCTGTGCCTCATGGGAACAGTCCAGCCCGAACTGCCAAGCAATGCCTTCCCTGGACCGGAAACAAGCTACCTAGGACCGGTTTCTGGCATTTCAGCCGTCTTCAGCCAGGCTTGCTTGAATCCAGTGGCAAAGTGAGCAAGGGACTCACGTCTGAGCATACCCTGCCAACTTATGGCGAACAAAGCGGTACAAAAGGCGGTGGTGATGGACGGAGCATCAGAACCAATCAAACACTGACACCCAGTCAACAGATCTGGGTTTGATCCGTCACCGTTCTTTAGCCCACTCTGCCACCCCAGTTCAGACATGGCCATTTGCAAATCAGTCTGACCCTGTGCCTCATGGGAACAGTCCAGCCCGAACTGCCAAGCAATGCCTTCCCTGGACCAGAAACAAGCTACCTAGGACCGGTTTCTGGCATTTCAGCCGTCTTCAGCCAGGCTTGCTTGAATCCAGTGGCAAAGTGAGCAAGGGACTCACGTCTGAGCATACCCTGCCAACTTATGGCGAACAAAGCGGTACAAAAGGGGGTGGTGATGGACGGAGCATCAGAACCAATCAAACACTCACACCCAGTCAACAGATCTGGGTTTGATCTGTCACCGTTCTTTAGCCCATTCTGCCACCCCAGTTCAGACATGGCCATATGCAAATCAGTCTGACCCTGTGCCTCATGGGAACAGTCCAGCCCGAACTGCCAAGCAATGCCTTCCCTGGACCGGACACAAGCTACCTAGGACCGGTTTCTGGCATTTCAGCCGTCTATAGCCAGGCTTGCTTGAATCCAGTGGCAAAGTGAGCAAGGGACTCACGTCTGAGCATACCCTGCCAACTTATGGCGAACAAAGCGGTACAAAAGGGGGTGGTGATGGACGGAGCATCAGAACCAATCAAACACTCACACCCAGTCAACAGATCTGGGTTTGATCCGTCACCGTTCTTTAGCCCACTCTGCCACCCCAGTTCAGACATGGCCATATGCAAATCAGTCTGACCCTGTGCCTCATGGGAACAGTCCAGCCTGAACTGCCAAGCAATGCCTTCCCTGGACCGGAAACAAGCTACCTAGGACCGGTTTCTGGCATTTCAGCCGTCTTCAGCCAGGCTTGCTTGAATCCAGTGGCAAAGTGAGCAAGGGACTCACGTCTGAGCATACCCTGCCAACTTATGGCGAACAAAGCGGTACAAAAGGGGGTGGTGATGGACGGAGCATCAGAACCAATCAAACACTCACACCCAGTCAACAGATCTGGGTTTGACCCGTCACCGTTCTTTAGCCCACTCTGCCACCCCAGTTCAGACATGGCCATATGCAAATCAGTCTGACCCTGTGCCTCATGGGAACAGTCCAGCCCGAACTGCCAAGCAATGCCTTCCCTAGACCGGAAACAAGCTACCTAGGACCGGTTTCTGGCATTTCAGCCGTCTTCAGCCAGGCTTGCTTGAATCCAGTGGCAAAGTGAGCAAGGGACTCACGTCTGAGCATACCCTGCCAACTTATGGCGAACAAAGCGGTACAAAAGGGGGTGGTGATGGACGGAGCATCAGAACCAATCAAACACTCACACCCAGTCAACAGATCTGGGTTGCATCCGTCACCGTTCTTTAGCCCACTCTGCCACCCCAGTTCAGACATGGCCATATGCAAATCAGTCTGACCCTGTGCCTCATGGGAACAGTCCAGCCCGAACTGCCAAGAAATGCCTTCCCTGGACCGGAAACAAGCTACCTAGGACCGGTTTCTGGCATTTCAGCCGTCTTCAGCCAGGCTTGCTTGAATCCAGTGGCAAAGTGAGCAAGGGACTCACGTCTGAGCTTACCCTGCCAACTTATGGCGAACAAAGCGGTACAAAAGGGGGTGGTGATGGACGGAGCATCAGAGCCAATCAAACACTCAAACCCAGTCAACAGATCTGGGTTTGATCCGTCACCGTTCTTTAGCCCACTCTGCCACCCCAGTTCAGACATGGCCATATGCAAATCAGTCTGACCCTGTGCCTCATGGGAACAGTCCAGCCCAAACTGCCAAGCAATGCCTTCCCTGGACCAGAAACAAGCTACCTAGGACCGGTTCCTGGCATTTCAGCCGTCTTCAGCCAGGCTTGCTTGAATCCAGTGGCAAAGTGAGCAAGGGACTCACGTCTGAGCATACCCTGCAAACTTATGGAGAACAAAGCGGTACAAAAGGGGGTGGTGATGGACGAAGCATCAGAACCAATCAAACACTCACACCCAGTCAACAGATCTGGGTTTGATCCGTCACCGTTCTTTAGCCCACTCTGCCACCCCAGTTCAGACATGGCCATATGCAAATCAGTCTGACCTTGTGCCTCATGGGAACAGTCCAGCCCGAACTGCCAAGCAATGCCTTCCCTGGACCGGAAACAAGCTACCTAGGACCGGTTTCTGGCATTTCAGCCGTCTTCAGCCAGGCTTGCTTGAATCCAGTGGCAAAGTGAGCAAGGGACTCACGTCTGAGCATACCCTGCCAACTTATGGCGAACAAAGCGGTACAAAAGGGGGTGGTGATGGACGGAGCATCAGAACCAATCAAACACTCACACCCAGTCAACAGATCTGGGTTTGATCCGTCACCGTTCTTTAGCCCACTCTGCCACCCCAGTTCAGACATGGCCATATGCAAATCAGTCTGACCCTGTGCCTCATGGGAACAGTCCAGCCCGAACTGCCAAGCAATGCCTTCCCTGGACCGGAAACAAGCTACCTAGGACCGGTTTCTGGCATTTCAGCCGTCTTCAGCCAGGCTTACTTGAATCCAGTGGCAAAGTGAGCAAGGGACTCACGTCTGAGCATACCCTGCCAACTTATGGCGAACAAAGCGGTACAAAAGGGGGTGGTGATGGGCGGAGCATCAGAACCAATCAAACACTCACACCCAGTCAACAGATCTGGGTTTGATCCGTCACCGTTCTTTAGCCCACTCTGCCACCCCAGTTCAGACATGGCCATATGCAAATCAGTCTGACCCTGTGCCTCATGGGAACAGTCCAGCCCGAACTGCCAAGCAATGCCTTCCCTGGACCGGAAACAAGATACCTAGGACCGGTTTCTGGCATTTCAGCCGTCTTCAGCCAGGCTTGCTTGAATCCAGTGGCAAAGTGAGCAAGGGACTCACGTCTGAGCATACCCTGCCAACTTATGGCGAACAAAGCGGTACAAAAGGCAGTGGTGATGGACGGAGCATCAGAACCAATCAAACACTGACACCCAGTCAACAGATCTGGGTTTGATCCGTCACCGTTCTTTAGCCCACTCTGCCACCCCAGTTCAGACATGGCCATATGCAAATCAGTCTGACCCTGTGCCTCATGGGAACAGTCCAGCCCGAACTGCCAAGCAATGCCTTCCCTGGACCAGAAACAAGCTACCTAGGACCGGTTTCTGGCATTTCAGCCGTCTTCAGCCAGGCTTGCTTGAATCCAGTGGCAAAGTGAGCAAGGGACTCACGTCTGAGCATACCCTGCCAACTTATGGCGAACAAAGCGGTACAAAAGGGGGTGGTGATGGACGGAGCATCAGAACCAATCAAACACTCACACCCAGTCAACAGATCTGGGTTTGATCTGTCACCGTTCTTTAGCCCACTCTGCCACCCCAGTTCAGACATGGCCATATGCAAATCAGTCTGACCCTGTGCCTCATGGGAACAGTCCAGCCCGAACTGCCAAGCAATGCCTTCCGTGGACCGGACACAAGCTACCAAGGACCGGTTTCTGGCATTTCAGCCGTCTATAGCCAGGCTTGCTTGAATCCAGTGGCAAAGTGAGAAAGGGACTCACGTCTGAGCATACCCTGCCAACTTATGGCGAACAAAGCGGTACAAAAGGGGGTGGTGATGGACGGAGCATCAGAACCAATCAAACACTCACACCCAGTCAACAGATCTGGGTTTGATCCGTCACCGTTCTTTAGCCCACTCTGCCACCCCAGTTCAGACATGGCCATATGCAAATCAGTCTGACCCTGTGCCTCATGGGAACAGTCCAGCCCGAACTGCCAAGCAATGCCTTCCCTGGACCGGAAACAAGCTACCTAGGACCGGTTTCTGGAATTTCAGCCGTCTTCAGCCAGGCTTGCTTGAATCCAGTGGCACAGTGAGCAAGGGACTCACGTCTGAGCATACCCTGCCAACTTATGGCGAACAAAGCGGTACAAAAGGGGGTGGTGATGGACGGAGCATCAGAACCAATCAAACACTCACACCCAGTCAACAGATCTGGGTTTGATCCGTCACCGTTCTTTAGCCCACTCTGCCACCCCAGTTCAGACATGGCCATATGCAAATCAGTCTGACCCTGTGCCTCATGGGAACAGTCCAGCCCGAACTGCCAAGCAATGCCTTCCCTGGACCGGAAAAAAGCTACCTAGGACCGGTTTCTGGCATTTCAGCCGTCTTCAGCCAGGCTTGCTTGAATCCAGTGGCAAAGTGAGCAAGGGACTCACGTCTGAGCATACCCTGCCAACTTATGGCGAACAAAGCGGTACAAAAGGGGGTGCTGATGGACGGAGCATCAGAACCAATCAAACACTCACACCCAGTCAACAGATCTGGGTTTGATCCGTCACCGTTCTTTAGCCCACTCTGCCACCCCAGTTCAGACATGGCCATATGTTCGCCATAAGTTGGCAGGGTATGCTCAGACGTGAGTCCCTTGCTCACTTTGCCACTGGATTCAAGCAAGCCTGGCTGAAGACGGCTGAAATGCCAGAAACCGGTCCTAGGAAGCTTGTTTCTGGTCCAGGGAAGACATGGCTTGGCAGTTCGGGCTGGACTGTTCCCATGAGGCACAGGGTTAGACTGATTTGCATATGGCCATGTCTGAACTGGGGTGGCAGAGTGGGCTAAAGAATGGTGATGGATCAAACCCAGATCTGTTGACTGGGTGTGAGTGTTTGATTGGTTCTGATGCTCCATCCATCACCACCCCCTTTTGTACCACTTTGTTCGCCATAAGTTGGCAGGGTATGCTCAGACGTTGAGTCCCTTGCTCACTTTGCCACTGGATTCAAGCAAGCCTGGCTGAAGACGGCTGAAATGCCAGAAACCGGTCCTAGGAAGCTTGTTCCCGGTCCAGGGAAGACATGGCTTGGCAGTTCGGGCTGGACTGTTCCCATGAGGCACAGGGTTAGACTGATTTGCATATGGCCATGTCTGAACTGGGGTGGCAGAGTGGGCTAAAGAATGGTGATGGATCAAACCCAGATCTGTTGACTGGGTGTGAGTGTTTGATTGGTTCTGATGCTCCGTCCATCACCACCCCCTTTTGTACCACTTTGTTCGCCATAAGTTGGCAGGGTGTGCTCAGACGTGAGTCCCTTGCTCACTTTGCCACTGGATTCAAGCAAGCCTGGCTGAAGACGGCTGAAATGCCAGAAACCGGTCCTAGGAAGCTTGTTTCCGGTCCAGGGAAGACATGGCTTGGCAGTTCGGGCTGGACTGTTCCCATGAGGCACAGGGTTAGACTGATTTGCATATTGCCATGTCTGAACTGGGGTGGCAGAGTGGGCTAAAGAATGGTGATGGATGAAACCCAGATCTGTTGACTGGGTGTGAGTGTTTGATTGGTTCTGATGCTCCATCCATCACCACCCCCTTTTGTACCACTTTGTTCGCCATAAGTTGGCAGGGTATGCTCAGACGTGAGTCCCTTGCTCACTTTGCCACTGGATTCAAGCAAGCCTGGCTGAAGACGGCTGAAATGCCAGAAACCGGTCCTAGGAAGCTTGTTTCCGGTCCAGGGAAGACATGGCTTGGCAGTTCGGGCTGGACTGTTCCCTTGAGGCACAGGGTTAGACTGATTTGCATATGGCCATGTCTGAACTGGGGTGGCAGAGTGGGCTAAAGAATGGTGATGGATCAAACCCAGATCTGTTGACTGGGTGTGAGTGTTTGATTGGTTCTGATGCTCCATCCATCACCACCCCCTTTTGTACCACTTTGTTCGCCATAAGTTGGCAGGGTATGCTCAGACGTGAGTCCCTTGCTCACTTTGCCACTGGATTCAAGCAAGCCTGGCTGAAGACGGCTGAAATGCCAGAAACCGGGCCTAGGAAGCTTGTTTCCGGTCCAGGGAAGACATGGCTTAGCAGTTCGGGCTGGACTGTTCCCATGAGGCACAGGGTTAGACTGATTTGCATATGGCCATGTCTGAACTGGGGTGGCAGGGTGGGCTAAAGAATGGTGATGGATCAAACCCAGATCTGTTGACTGGGTGTGAGTGTTTGATTGGTTCTGATGCTCCATCCATCACCAACCCCTTTTGTACCACTTCACCAAGAGGAGGCTTACTTTTGATGCAGATAAAAGATGACATGGCTTGGAATCTGTGGTTAAAGTATCTGCAAACATTAGCACGGATCTAAAGAGCAAAGTTCTCTTGCTGTGTTTAAGTTGATGACCTCAATGTTTGAGTTTGCCTCTCTTAAAAATTCAAGGAGGTATTCCCATGCATATTCAGCACAACTAAGTGTAATAAACGAAGTTGGCGCACCCAGATTTCTCAGCATGTATTTGAGTTCTCCATGTCGACGAAACCAATACTCATTGGTGCCACATTGGCATGCCATCAAATATATTACTTTTTTTTCTAAGTTTTCATCTTTTTCTTGAACTTTATCAACAATTTCCTTTGCAGAGAGATTTTGAAGATTAACACCTGTATTTAGTATATGATTCACAGCATATGAAAGTCCAGACAAGTCACTTTCAAACTGAAGATGGAATATGTATGGAATGACCTGATGAAATCTTGGATCCTCTGAATATAGTTGTTTTGAGCAGTATTCAGGTAGTGGTATCTGTAGAGCACAGTCATCACATCGGCCTCCTGCTCCAGTGGGAAACAGTTGGGGAAAACAGCAAGGGGCCGATTCACAGAACCAACTTAAGACAAAATCCTAAACTTGCTACTTTTGGTATTCACAGATGTTAGGATTTTGTCTTAAGACAATCTTAAGACAGACTTAAGACAGACTTAATACAAACTTAAGACAAAATCCTAACTTAAGTCTGTCTTAAGTCAGTCTTAAGTTTGTCTTAAGTCTGTCTTAAGTCTGTCTTAAGTTTGTCTTAAGTCTGTCTTAAGTCTGTCTTAAGTCTGTCTTAAGTTTGTCTTAAGACAAACTTAAGACAAAATCCTAACTTCTGTGAATACCAAAAGTTGTAAGTTTAGGATTTTGTCTTAAGTTCGTTCTGTGAATCAGGCCCCAAGCCTCTAAACTTTTTTCCTATACACTTACAGGACCTCCAATTGCTTCTTTCATTTGAAACAGATTAATACCATCACCAATCATTTCTTTAGAATTCAGGGGAGGGATGCTGTAGTGTTCATTAATTTGTTCATATCTGGATTGATCAACTTTTTCAATATATCTGCTTGATGCTAATGTTCCATCCTCTATACAAGTTACATTTTAAGCCACATCAACATTTGTATAGTAAACAATATTTTTACTAGGCACAATGTTGCTTTTTTGACCTTATTAACATCTACTAACTATTGCCTTATTTTTCTACTCTTTGTTGGTACACCACCGACTAAAATAATTAGGTCCTGAATATCTTTATTTACCCCTATAGTTTCTATATTCTGTTTCGGATCTAGAGTAAAATACACAACTCTTCCAGGAGCTCAGTTGGAGGCAATTTTCCTGTTTTTGGCTCCATCCAAACTATGGCTTGGAATGGATGTATACACTGAATTAGAATTGATTCATAAACTTTAATACTTTAAGCTCTTCTGGAACAGACATCAATTCTAACTTAGAGTATATGGCTCTAGCTGGTATCTTTCTATTCTCTAACTTATCAAAGCAGTTCTGACACAATCTTATGTGTAGGAAAATCAATGTTTTCACAAGAAATAAATATGCAACAAATTCTTGTCACTTATCATTGTTCACTTTTCAGCTTTAGAGTGCACAACTACATTGTGAGTTTGCATTTTGTAGTGAGTGAGTCAACAACAAATACAAACAAAGTTTGGTTTCTCAGAACAAACTGTGATAAACTTTGCAATCAGGGGCCGCATTCCACATGAAGCTCATTTTCCTTCATTGCACCTGGGGCACCTTTAAAAAGGTGTGCCAGGCGCAATGAAGGAAAGTGCACTGCATTATGAGGAATGTGTTTCCCCCCAGGGCAGCCACAAACTCATGCTGCCCTGGGGGCAGCACATTCACGTGAAATGCGGAGCTGATGCTTTACAGCCGCTCAGTGTTTCACTCTGCCGGTGCCAACCCGCCTGCACTTTTAAAGGGGATTAGAGATCTCCTTGCAGGTGGGTGCAGTGAGTGACTGCACCCGCCTGCAAAGGGATGTCTGGTTTGTCCATAGGAGCCCCTTATCCCCCTGCTGAGGGCTGCTCTCATGAGGCACACTAACAGTGTGCTTCCTGAGGGCCCCTATCCCCCTGTGCCCGCGTCAGTAATACGGTGCAGGTGCAGAGGCAAATGGATTCCCTCATTTGCATGGGGCTTGCCCCCAAGCGAATGAGGGAATGCCCCCTTGATAATGGTGCTGGCGCTTTATGTGTGCCAGCGCTATTGGTATTACAAAATAGGCCACACAAGCACCTGCAGCCCCTTCTGTAATGCCAAAGTGCCCTGGACGGGGCACAAAGTAGACGCAAATTCCTGTTGCGCCCCCAGGGCACCATATCTAATACGGCCCCTCTTGTGCAAAGTTTTCAGTACTAATTTCTGTATCCTGTTCTTCTACACCTCCAATAACCAATTCTACATTTTCCTTAAAGTCCTCTTCTGGACCAAACAACCAAAACTGAATACTTCACAAACTTTTTCTACCTCTGCTAGTGTATCATAAAATAAGACTGTATTCATCTCTCGTAAACGTAAGGCAGGAGTTTTTACATAGTAAGTCTTGTAAACAAAGTTCGGATTTTGGAGTGTTGAGCAGCTGACATCCTAAAATAATGAAAGGTTCTTCTGCAAACTTTCATTGATAGACATGCCAATGAATGTCCCAGTAAATTACTAAATGTCATCACTCTGCATGGATCTAATCCTTGCAAAATTGCTATTTTCTGTTTGAGATTTCTGGATTGAAAGTCCGACATAAAAGTTTTCAATAATAAAAATTGACTCCCGACAAACACTGTAAATAATACTACAGCTCCATTTGTATACTGGGGTCTGTGTATGCCTACTTGGCACCTCTTCAGTTCCCACTTCCTCTATATTCCTTGGGACCATCTACTCTTTTGCAGCAGGAATACCATCTTTTACTTCATAACAACAACCAGTTAAATGTGTTCTCTTACAAATAGCTTTCTTCTTTAAAATAAGTTTCTTTACAAGAGGTGTCCTTCCATTAATTTTTAAACATTTTGCAAAAATTAGTTCTCTTAATAAGCCATTAACATACATTGTATTGCCTACAACCCCTGACGGCTACATATCCATGAGTGAGAAATCCAAGAGGGCAGTACAAGGAATACACAGCATGCCACCTACAACCTCTTTGGGCCGGCTGTGTTAACATGGCAAATGTAGCGTCAAATAAATTGTGCCAGAGGATATCAGTAAATATGATACAACTAAAGCTCCCTCGCCCTGAGTGGAAAGGAAAGCGCAAGGGACCCCCTGTGGCCCACAATAGTAGGTTCCAGGGGCTGTGTCTCCATCTTAAACCTGACCATGGGAGCACATCTAGTGTTGTGAAAGCGGTAGCTGTACAGCCTCGTATGTTGTGGCATCAGAGGGCATCTTGATGGGTGAACTAGGGGAAACCAGCCAACCAATTATAATAATTTCCTAGAGGTCAGAGAAAGCAGTGTCTGTGCGATATTGGTGAAGCACGGGGTCTCGCCGCAAACAGCTAGGGGAGTGAGGCTCTGTTGCCTTCCACCCGAGCAGGAAGTCTCTAGACAGCCACGAGAGGCTGTAGGTCACTCGGATCTGAAAAGGTGGAGCGCTCTGAGCTTAGGGGGGTTAAAACACGTGAATTCTATGTGTGTGAGATAATTTATGAGGGGCTGCCATATCTGCTGGAACTTCTTATTGTTGTTCGCCAGACTGTGTGACAGCCACTCCATCGCGAAAGGAGATGCATCGAAACAAACCACTGCGCCACGGAGTGAGGCGACTTCTGCCTCCAGGCACATGCGATGAGCTGCCACGCAGCTAGTAATGGGTGGCTTGCTAAGGCCCAGTCGGCACGTGTCATAGCCTTAATGCCGAGCGGCCGTATGCCTAAGACCGTAACTTAGGGGAGGCCCGGGAGCAGAAAGCCCAAGATCCCTTTAATGTGGCCCAAGACCTGCTTCCAAAAGGTTGAAATGCCAACACACATCGGGGACCGTGTGGTAGATACTTGCTAGATGAGTGGGTGTATGATACCATCGGAACATTAATTTCTATGCAGTTTCGCACGCCGCGATACTGCGGTATGTTTTAGGGATGTCTTGCCATAATGTTTCCCATTGTTTAGTGGTGATTTCCCCTGAGACAATAAGCCATTTTCTAACAGTTATTTTCTCATGCACCACACTTTTTTGTCTAGTGTCCTCATTCTATTCAATATTAATATAACTACTTTCCTTTTCAGAGCAAAAGCTTTCTCAACAACACTCTCAATGTGTTCATTTTGCTTAAGATCAGCGCTTCTCCTTTTATACTACGTCATCCTTTTCACCAAATTTGTATTACTCTAGTCCGAACATTTTAGTTCTTAACTTCTTAAACTGTTTCTGTCTCCATGATAAAGTCCATGATTTCTTAGAGCATTCAGAAACACGTACTCCTTGCTTTTTAACACTTGGGGGCCGATTCCGATTCCGGATGCAAATCTTACCGACCGTCACGGACCCGGAACGGATACCAACCGACACGGACCGGCGCTGTACGACCCGTGCAGTACGATGCAACGCGTGTGAATTACAACCGACACGTACGGAATACAAGCCGTACGACCTAGTCGTAGGGAAAATAGTAATCCGACCGGAAAACCGACGCGAGTTTCACCGACGGACTTAACCCGACCGACACGTACCCGCTATGTCTGACCCGCACAGTACAATGCAATGCGTGTAAAACCAGACCGACTCGCACGGAGACCAAACCGCACGACCGACACGCACAGAAAGCCGGGCCCAAAAGTAATAGAGATCTCCGCAACCGATGCGTATGAAACACAGAAGATAGTCATCGTGAACGAGGCGGAGAAGCCCGCACGAGCCAACATCAGCGTTCGTCTCAGTCAGAAGAACGTCTCTTTCATGCCTAGAAAACCCAAAGGAAAAAAGACAAAAAAAGGACCAAGCAAGCAATGACAAAGCAAATACATATAAAAAAAAGACATGGGACAAAGACACACCCACAACTCCAACTATATAAAGGACTTCAATCACTACCATGATCCCTTGCAAATAGGAGACTCAGCCAGCAGCAAACACCTTCACACAGCAACCACAGACACACTCACAACTCACCCATCACACAACTCACACACCATCAGCACCTCATCCAAAAGCACACACACATACGGCTAGCAAAACCAACACTAACCCACCCTCACCTGCACCCTCACACAAACATCACTCACCACCGCCACCCATCACCATGACCCCAAAGAAGAATCCAAAGTTCACAGATAGTGAGTTAGAAGTGCTGGTAGACGAGATCATCAGAGTAGAGCCACATTTGTTTGGTTACATTGGTCCAAAGGACCCCCATGTCACAAAAAACCAAGATGTGGGCGAGGATTGTGGACAAGGTGAACGCACAAGTATCAGCAAGGTGCACAAATGACGATATCGAGAACAGGTGATAAGACGTGCTTAGGAGGGTCAAGAAACTCATTGAAAAAGATCACGCCCTAAGTCAGTGCACCGGCGGTGGCCCTCCTGCCAAACCAGTCTACTTCAAGACCTGGGAGGAGAAGGTGCGGGACATCCTACCACCAGAGAGCGTCCATGGTAGGCCTGGGCGGCAAATTCCGTTCCGTTCGCGGAATTTGCGGAATTTGGGTAATTTCGCGTTCCGCGGGGAACGCGAAATTGCCCAAAAAGCTGCATTCCGCGACTTTGCGAAATTTTTTGCTTGTTCGCGTTCTCAATATGCGTGTTCGCGAGATATTTCACCCCGAGCACGCAAACAGCGATCGCGAACAGGAAAAAAGTATCGCGAACAAGCAATTCCGCGTGTTCGCGGAATTTCTGCGTGTTCGCGGAGATTTTTTACCGTTTCGCGGAGATTTGCGTAACGCGATTACGCGAATTCCGCCCACCCCTAGTCCATGGTCTAACAGATATACCAGAGCCTGGTGAGTTCACAAACAACATACCCAAGATGTGTATGCCAGTCAGACAAACACAATACCTGCCATCTCATAGTGACTTGGAACTGTTTCATGACATGGACCAACCTCCAAACAAACAAATAGAGGAAGGCAGTGGCACAAAGCTAAATAAACACCGCCAGACAGATAGCCACCACAAACACACTACCTCACAGTGCAGCTGACTGACAGGAAGGAATAGTGGGGATGCAGGTGAAGTGAGTGCATCCAAAAGCATGATGGGGTTTGTAGTCACAGATAATGCTCCCCCTCCTGATTGGCCCATCAAGACCTCACTGAACCATGCCCACATCACTGGGAGTGGAAAATGACTGACAAGATGGCTGACACTGGGTCCTGCTGTGGGGAGCACAAGGCCCTGGTAGGGCTTGTGTGCAAATCAGAAGCAGGACACCACTGACTGACATCCTGAAAGACAACTTGCATGCCCTCCAATGGAAGCACGTTTCATGGTGGGATGTCTGGATGGGTGGGAAGGAGAACTGACAGCTCTCACCATACTTACCAGCAAGTGGAGACAACCCCCCACCCGCCCAACACAAACTCCACACAACTCACCGGGTAGAATGCACCTCAGTGAAATATCAGCAAAAGATACCCCGTACTAGGTGATGCTGTGTGAAGCACAGGGGCTCTCTTTGGACTTGTAGCCAAACAAACACCAGGATTTCACAGTCAGCCATCTTGCCATTGCTGTCACACCCCCTCACAGGGAAGCACAGGCAAGAGGGAGGAAGTATGGGCATGCTGGGAAGGGGGGTGTAGCCAAGAGCATGATGGGAGTTGCAGTCACAGACAATCCACACCCACCCACATGGCCCAGCAAGCTCACACTGAACCATGCTCACCTCACAGGGAGTGGAAATGGACTGACAAGATGTCTGACACTGAGCCTGAGAAATGATGTGGCTGACAATCACACATATGCACTGACCAAACAAAACCCGGTCGCACACACAGCCATTGCAACCATACGTTCAAAATCATTGTCTGGGGATGCAGTGTCCAGGGATGCCCCCTGGCCGGGCAGGGGAGGTGTGTCTTGCAGATGACAAATGTGGAGAGCCATATATATGGTACATTGTACAAAACACACAGGAATTCACATATACACCATTGACAGGGGACATCTGACAGTGAATGTAATGGACACACCAATGTAGCCGACACCATAGCATGGTCACATTCACACTCGGTGCTGTTGTGAGCTGCATTCCACCCCTACATTGTGCTGAGACATAGGCATCCTTCACACAACACACCACTCACTGACATAGACACTGTAGACACAAGGTCAAACATGGACAGCATTGGAGGAGACATGCTACTCACAGCAGCCAAACTGCAACACACACACCAACGGCCCTCACTGTCATTAACATTGACAAGCCAGAGTGCTACCTTGCCCAATCCATGTCAACATGTGGAACATTGACAGGTCAAATCACATATGCACATACAAAACTCAGCACCAGAATCATTAACGATGGTGACATCATCACTTGTATGAAATGAGATGGGAACTAGGAACACTGGAAGAAAACACTTCGTCCAAAGAGATCACAAGAATACTGGACTGTGACCATGTCATACCAATACACCAATGTGGCACACAAAGACTAGCAAACTCTGCTACCACACATGCCCCAATAGTACAACATATCTCCAGTGGAATAGCACGTATGTCCTTGTTAAAGCTCACTTGTGTACAGGGATGACACACCTGTGTCAGCAACATCATGGCCCTTGAGTAGCAATGGTCATGTATAACCCTGGGCGTAGTTCGCGTAGCCGCGCTTCGCGAAGCTTCGCGAAGCTTCGCCAAGCTTCGCGAAGATGTCATTGCACTACGCGACCTTCGCGTAGCTTCGCGAGCTTGCATAGTTGCTTGTGGCAACCTGTTCGCGATGGCTTTTTCTTGTTCGCGAGCGCGGTAAGCATGTTCGGGGAGCTGTTTGCATGCTCGGGGGATATATCTCGCGATCTTACCCATGCGGTCGTCAATGGGCGTGGCCATCTTGTTTTTCTATTGTCCCGCCCGCTCGCGAGGCCTTATTTCCTGTTCCGGGTCGCGGATAGCGTGTTCGCAATGTGCATTGACGTGTTCGGGAGCGCATTTTACTTGTTCGCGATGAATAGTACATGTTCGCGAGAAATATCGCGCGAACTTGCCCACACGGTCGCGAATGGGCGCGGCCATCTTGTTTTTCACTCTATGCTATGGTTCTGGGCCTACTTTTTTATCCTCCCTTTATCTTTGCCATCCTTTGTCTTTAAAACATTTTTCTGACTTTTTAAAATTATTATCTATCTCTCTCTTTGCCTAAGTTTATATTTTCCATTTTATTTCTACTTTTACTGTGTTTTTGTTACTTTTATAACGTTCTTTCTATCTTCTTCCCCCTAACTTTTTTTCCCCTTCTAACTTTTCTTTTCCGCCTCCCAGCAAGTCCCGGTGGCAAGGGCAAGGGACCGGCAGGAGCACAGAAGGCCCGCCTGCCTTGCGGCAGAATGCGTCCTGCAGGGGTGCAGGCCCGGCAACTATTTGGGGAGGAGGAGGTGGCCGCCCTTGTTTTTTTCATCCAGCGCCACCTCCCCTTGACCTTGGCAGCAGGCAGCAGGCGGCAGGCCCGGCTCCGGCTACGCTACCCAGGAGCGGCACCGTCGGTGGGCGAAGGTGCGCCGGCCGTGTTCCGGTGCTCTGGGGTCCGGCGCACCCACAATCAACTAGCCCACCGGTTGTCCGACATCCTGGACCGGGAGCAGGACCTGTTGGACCTGCTAGGTGTCGAGGTCGTCTGGCTTGGTGAGTAACTTATTGTGTATATTAAATTTGATGAACAACAAGATTACTGCTGCGTGCCAAGCGTTGCTGGTAAATTAAGTTCCAAAAAGCAAAATGTTCTTTGATTTAAGGACCCAGGTGCTCGGTGGTACTCTTACTTGTTTGAAACTTAGTTTGCGCTAGCTTGTGCTGATGCTGATTATATAAGAGTTTATTTTACAGAACTGAAGTTAGGTAATGCGATTTGTTAGAGAGACTCTAGTCCTTCCATTGTCCTACTGTGAAATTGTGGTGGATGGATATTGGATACTAGGTTTAGTTTGTTAGTATTAGTTAATAATTGTTTTATGCGGTCTGCGTGACGCCTCCTCTGTCACTGAGTGCTGCTTACCCCAGTCCTCCGTCGAACCTTTTGTACTTTGTTTAGTGAGTGGTAGGCTTAGCATGGTCAGTCAGTAGCAGAACTAGATCAGAATCATGCAACCAACCCACAATTTGTTGTATCTTCTATGTATGCACTAATGTATGCATGTGTCCTCCATCTCATCTATGCATTTGATGGCTGAAAAAAAATGGAAATGCTGACTTAGTGAACAATTGGCCCGTCTGGAATAAGTGGTGTAGGTCAGGTGGTACTTACTTACCAGGCTTCGTTAGTATTTGTAATCAGAATGATTATGGAACACTGGAGTGTTCATAAATAAGTAGACGATCCGTGAATGCAGGAAGAAGCCAGTAGTTGATCCATCTGATTAGATAGTTCAATTTTATTGCAATAGTTGTTTCCTAAAATCTTGTTTGACTTATTTTTCCAAATGATTTATTATTATTTCTTTCACAGCACTCCCTAATGTTTGTCTCTTTCTTTATTATATTTTACATGATCATCAGCACCACCCAGGGGCAAGAAGACGGGGTCGGAGTCGGCGGGGGACCCACAGGAGGACCGCTCCTCTACCGAGGCTCCTGCTGCTGGCCCCAGTAAGTTCTCCAGTGGTTATATTGACATTTATATTTCCCTAACTTTTACTGCATCTTTTTTTTCCGAACTATAAATTATGGTTCCACTTTCTAATTCTATTTTTACAAAAGCTTACTTCTTTGACCTTGACTATCTGTTTCCAAATTCTGTTTATCCCTGCCTCTAAGTTGCTTCTAACTGCCTCTGCTATGACTCTCTGTACTACTACTACTATTACTATTATATTACTGTCTGTAGCGAAGCTTGCACAGCTGCCCACTCTTTATAGAAGGTTTTCTTTGGCATAATAAAACTCTGATTGCCCAATAGCTCTAGCCACTGTGTCCTGTCCTTTGGGTTGTCCTCTTCAAGTCTTCTCAATGTTGAGGTTTTGACAATTACCACAAACAAAATGGCCAACCAGATATTTGACTAGTATTTTTGATCGGATAGTACATGATACTACTATTGTCTAGTGATTCTGCAGAGCCACATACAGAACTATGCACAACAAAATAGGATGTTGCTGATGGGAGGTTGGACCTTACTGATCACACCTCAGCCCGAAGAACCCAGGATCCCCTGACTGACTAGCTATAGTGTCTCAAATTAGGGTCCCAATCCCGAACCCCCCCACGAAGAAGATACAAAATGTTGATGATGACTGAGACAGACAACCCAGAACATAATAATACCATTTTGCACACTCACTTGTGTAAGTCCACCCCACCACACCAAATACCACAGAGTCTATGTGTTAGTTCAAAAGGTTTATTTGAAACAAGTATCAAACTCTGTACATCGTTAATATGAAATTTATTTTACTACAACCATAGTCAATAAGCCAGCAAAAAGCCTAACATTAAAACAGTAAACATTTACAAGTGCATGACAACAAGAACAAGAGCCAAGATCTTTAGAATTCTGGAAGACCCCTCACCGTAGAACGTAGAAATACTGGTTACATAATCTTGCATCATAATATGTTCTGTAAATCTCTGGTTTGTAGAAGGGAATCATCCGCCTATTATTTGAGAAAAATGCTGCGAGTTAGCCGTTAGATAGGATACTGGTGAATGGAAGCATTTTGCAGTCATGGCAAAAATTGTAACATGTATGTGATGGCTAAGCAATATGAACTAAACAAACTCAATAAGTGTGTTTTTTCCGACCTCGTCACTTGTACGCAACAGTCAAGTGGCCTCAAAGGCATCTACTCTACTGCACATCTCACTAAGCTTGCAGGTATAATTAAATATGCACCAAAAGAGTAGTAGTCGACATGATGAATCTAAAAGGGTTACACATGGCTCAGGCTAACTTTCAAAAGAGTAGAGTAGGACTAGATGACCCTAGGAAGTGGAACCATATCACCACTAGTGTCTGTCTACTGACTGTACATACTGTCTAGTGCTGATGTATGTTGTATTAACTTTTTTTTCAATGTTCCAAGTGAACAACACTTAAAATAGGGGGAGGTTTCCAGGCATCTAAAAATTTGTGATGTTTTTTTATAGGCACACTACCATCCACCAGTGCCGTCGGGGCCAGCGATGCGGCCATTCCGGAGGGGGCAGGCGAAGTGGCGGCACCTGCAGACGAGACAGGGGGGGATGCAGCAGCAGTGGCCAGCGGAGGTAAGTTATATTCATCAATTCTTGACATTACTACTAGATGGAAGTGTGTTCACTATTTCACTGTACTGTGCGACTTATTATTATACAACGGTTGAAGAAGACACCCTTTACTTAGCATTAGCAGCGTGATTAGAGTAACCAATGGCCTCTTCGATTTGACTCCAAAATCAGCTGTGTGAAGGTTTTATGGAGAAGACAAACTCAGATCAGATGGCCTTGATGGATGTGTTGAACAAAGAGGGAAACAACTAAGGGTGGAAGGACGGGCGAGATAAATAATATGACTGACTGGCAGAGAAGGATATGTTGTTGGAAGCATGCATAGGTGGCTGATAGTAATCAGATCAGATGCAAGGGTTGTTGAAGGATGGGTGGAAGGTGAAAGAATGCCTGCCTGGGTGGGCGACAAAGTATGGGTGGATAGTGCTAGATAGCGAAAATCTGCGTTGTTTGGTTCAAATTCAAACTCAAAGCCAAGGCAAGCAAGGAAGGAGCGGAAGCATGGGTGGTTGTTGGTGAAACCAACTAAGTATGAGAGATATAAAAAAGAAGGATAAACGTTTACATTCATTCATTCATGTAGTCTTTATTATCGATTAAAATTCATCATAAAAGACAATGCATTATAAAAAAGTTCATACAAAGACAATTCAAGAATTAAAAGCAAAGTTAAAAAAAATTTTTTTTTTTTTTTCTAAGACACATCACTGGGTGCTGTCAGGTCTTATTTCTGATGATCCAAACCCAACCCATATATTTGGCCACGGCTATTACAATGGATTCACTAGTGTCAAATCTTAGAGTACTTAGAGCCACAAGCCCCAGCCTAGTGCCCATATTGCGACAAATGGGTTTAAGCCACTTCGCCCGGGGGGCAGCATAGGCTGGGCAAGCAAAAAATAAGTGACCAACAGATTCAACACAGTCTGTACACCGGCGATAGGAGTCAGACACCTCACCCTTCCAGTTTTTAGTAAACGATCTGATAGGTAAAGATCCGACCCTGAATTGATGGTAAAGTTTCCTGTCGCTGGGCCTGTAAATAACATCCCAATAGTCTTCTAGGTGGGGAGCATTTTTCCACTCGAGGAACCTGCCGGTTAGAGACTCAGCCGAGATGTGAGTTAGCTGTTTCTGATATACCAGAGACCAATACAAGCCTTTAAATAATTTTTTTCCAGGAAAGGGGTTGTTAGCAAGGTCAGTCCATAGGTTTCCCAGGCCCATAGATTCCAGAAGCAGTCTGACTTCCTTAAACCAAGCTATATTTCCAGAGCCTAGAATGGAACGTACATCCAGAAATATCTTAGCATAAGAGGCTAGTTCAGGGGTAATCCACAGTCTGCGCCAGAGGGCCAGAGGTTTGAACCGAGCAATATCATCAATAGAACGACATCCAAGGTCCAGTAGTAAAGGTTTCACGGGACTGGAGCAAGGAAGGCCCGTAAGGTTCTTTAAAAATTTATTTTGCACCTTAACCAGGGAAGATAGGTCAGCAAAACTCCAGAGTTCTGCTCCGTATAGGATCGCAGAGCTGATCCTAGAGTTAAAAATCTTGATTGCTGGACCTATCCTTTTAGTCTGGGACTGCCTCTGTTATTTTACCAGACCACCTGAGAGCTGAGCAAATTTAAGAGATAGTAGTTCTATTTGTGGCTTCCAGCTCAATTTATTTTCCAGAACAATCCCCAGATAAGTCATGATATTAGTACGTTCAAGGATTTCATTATTCATCATGACGCGGCCTCCCACGCTTCGTCCTTTATTAAAAAGCATATACTTGGTTTTGGAAACGTTCACTTGGAGATCGTGATCCGAACAAAAGGTTGCAAATCTATTTAGGGCTGCCTGTAACCCCCTCTGCGTCTGTGACAGTAAAAGGGTGTCATCAGCAAACATGAGCAGTGGGATTTTAGTACCACCCACGGAGGGAGCGTCAGTTGAAATAGATGTAAAATACTGCACAACTCTGTCTATGAATAACAAAAAAAGAGTTGGCGCAAGGACGCACCCTTGCCTGACACCCCGAGTTACTTTGAATTTATCAGTAACCTGCCCTTGGTTTCCCCAACGAACCTGGGCAAAGTTATCGTCATGTAGCCTAATGACAATATTCAAAAGCTCGGCAGGCATCCCCAACCCCGCCAAAACCCCCCATAGTTTTGTCCTGGGGACTAGGTCAAAGGCTGACCTTAGATCGTTTACTTGAATGGATGTATTCCTGGATGTACTATAGACAGTATAGGATTGGAAAGTGTCACTGGAGATTCTTACTTTGAAGAAAATGTAAAAGAAACTGCGCGACAGTAGCAAAGCCTAGGAGAATATAGGTAGTATTATCAGAATACAGTACACTTGCAGTAGTTTGCAAGCATGTCATATATATTTATATATATATACATTATCAAGCGGAAGCCCCTTCCTCCCACTCTGGGGACCACTCCCTACCTATTATTATTAATGTATTTTCGAATTGTGGCAGCCAGACTGCAAAGGGTGGCCTATCTGTTGTTTATGGTTATTGGTTACACAATCAATGAAAGCAAAGTGCCCTCTGCAGTAGCGGTTGGTGGTGGGAGTGTTTGCGGGCGGTGACATGGGGAGGGGAAGGGTGGGTGGCACTGGCAAGTAAACTGTGTATTACGGCCAAATACAGGTAATCAACATAAAAATAAATAACATTATTTTCAATGGGCGCGCTGCACCGCCGAATGCGATGCAGTGCGTGCAACAATTTTTTTTTTTAATGTATTGTTTAATTACCTCTGATTGTCCTTAATCCATAGTTTACTATCCCCACCCTGCACCTTCCCACATCACCGACTCACCGCCCGGCAGCACTCCCACCACTGACCACTACTGGCCTGATGTCGTATCATATTAGCATCTATAATATGAATTTAAGCAATGATCATTGGATCAGATAAATAATCAGCCTTTTTGTAGTACCCATGGCAGGGTGTAAGTGAAATTGTGCATGCCATTTGCCCCCATGTAACAGAGTATGCCCAGTGCCAACGGCCGTTAGGCGTCATACAAAAATATGAGCTTCCCCACCTGCAGACAATAGTAGTAAATAAAACTAACGTGAGTCTGCATCATGTGGCTCATATCTGTTTCTCTTGGGTGCAAGCTTAGCTGACTGAGCTGGCATGCCGGCTACAACAAGGTTATGTAATTGGGCTGAACTACAGATAACAACAACACGACTGGTGTACCGGAGTACATAGTACGATTATATTTATAATGTCGGAAACTCCCACAAATGATAGAGTCCAAGGAAGTAGGAGTAGAGATACTTACCACCAAATCAAAAATGTTATGAACTGTGCTTGCTAGTGATACTGTGACACTATGTGTTGAATGATTTCAGTGTAAAGAGTATTGGCTACAACATGTTCTTTTTCTTTCTTGATTCTAGATACTCCTTCCACACCAACAAAACCATCTCGGAAGGAGTTGGCCGCTAGGGCCCGGCTCCGGAAACTGGAGGCCATCTGTGAACATTATCGCCGGCTGGTGGCTCAGGTGGAGGAGGAGGAGGAGGCGGCTGCAGCTGCAGCCTCCTCCAATGCCCCGGGCCCTAGTCAGGCCCTGCCTCCACTTTCACGGCACCGTGGTCCGGCAGCCGGCCGCCGGCGCCCATCTATTTCAAGCACTGCTTCCCCCCACCCTGCATGTAACTGCAGGGCATTTTGCCGCCAGCTGCTCCGCCGGGTGGCCCGCTTGGAGGAGAACCTGGAGGAGCGGGTAAAGATCCTGGTGGATAAACACCTCAAGGCCCGCCGACGATAGAGGACCTCGTCATTTGCCCGTTTTTTAATTCCTTTTGTTGGTGGGTGGGTTTGTGGGCGTTGGGGATTTTTCCGGACATTTGGGACACGCAACTTTCGTTTTGGACATTGGTTGGGGTTAGGGAGGGTGGTGGGTTAGGTCAGAGTGGGATAGTTTATTTTTGTTAGGGGTATTAAATATATACTATTATTTACTTATACGATGTTAATGTTTTGTGGTGGGTTACAGTTTTCCAAATTCAATTTAAGTTACATGGTTGTTTACTTTGTCTCCGTGCTGCTGCATGCCCACAGCCAGTGTTTGATTTAAAAGATCTGCTGATTTTGTAACACACAAACCGATAGATGCAGTACCCCTCACTGAGTTATTTTAATTGTCATAATAGTACTGTCAGTCTCTCCTCCTAGTCCATACCTCCCACAAAAATTATCTTACCTGCAATTGATGATGAAGTTCGGCACACTGATGGCTGCATGGTTGGTTTCCCAAATCAACGGACAAGATGCCATTATTGTGGTGGTAGTAGTAGACACTGGCAATAGCATTTGAAAAAAGAAAGAGAAAGTCACTTGACTGAGAGACTGTAGGAGGAGTAGTAGAACAGAACACAAAGTAAACTACAGCATGGGTGGGCTAGCAGAAGAAGATACTTGCACAGCCTCAGTTGAAATTCAATTAGTGTTGCTTTCACCACATCTGCCCCAGCAAGCGTGTGATCAATTGGTGTACATAATGTAGTCATCACATCACACCTCAATATAAATCACACAGCCCGGGGGAAGAGGGTTAGGGATTGATGAATGGATGGGAAGTGGGGTTTTGGGAAAGGTTTGATAAAGAAAAACAGACAGTATGCATGGACACAACAAAAGTAAAACACAATCTTGTAAGACGACCATGATCCGTTATCAAAGAAATCAAAGTATGAAGTGAGAAAAAGCAAATGCATGCATGCTGAGGAAGAGAACTTGATGGTACTGATAATGAGTTGTACTTACCATACCTATTACCCAATGAGACAGTACAGTAAGGGAAGAAATTGAAATTTGCCTTGCCTGTCTGCCGCCCTCAGAGCTCAGACCGAACACAATTACATGCTGTACCGGGCTTACTTTTATTTTTCAAGCAAGCAAAGGAAATTAAAAAATAGTTGTAGGGATCAATTACCAAACAAACCACAAGACACAGTCGTAATGATTGAAGAGAAAAAAGCAATCAAATAAATTTAAAGACGAATGATGAATGATACTAAAGTTACTGTATTATCCTGGTCCAAATGTGGTTGCATCATTATCGTCATTCCTCTTGGTCCTCCCTTCCATGGACACTCCGCACATCAATCTTGGGTACCACTGCCTGCCTGATGCGGATTGGTAAGGTAAGTGTGAGTCGTTTCTCCCACTATAGCACAGGTTAAAGGCCGGCCTGTAATGAGATGAAGACCGGATAAGGCTGTCTCGTGGGGCGCGCTTGTGGGGAAGGCGCCAGCCTGGTACGAGCGCCATGTTAGCTGAAACTGCGTATAGCAGAGATGGGTGAACTAGTGTTTGTGCGGATCTGATGGTGCGAGGACGCAGGGTGGGGGCAGCTGGGATATTTGCCCTTCGTGTTTGCAGGTTCCTCCCTGACTCTAGCTCACAGTTGGTGTTGTTGGATTGTTCACAAAACTGTTACTATTTGTGCTGTACTCCAATATACGATGTGGAATCGCTCATGCGGCTTGCCGCACTGAAAACATGCTGCCTGCCTCCGGGTTGTTGGCTGAATAGCAGTGTACGATTTGATGAGACAATAAAGGTTATTGAAAATCAAAAAAAAAAAAAAAAAAGGCCGGCCTGTAAGTGTAGATGGAAAAACAAACGAGGTATTGAAAAATTACTGCATTTAAAACAATAAACTCAATTACAGTGGAGTGCAAGACGAGAAGACTCTGGAGAGAACACTTTCAGACTGAGGCAGCTTGGATAGGATACATAAGTGTCTACTCTACAGCATTAAGGTACAACAACAACGGGACAGTACTCAGGAGCCAGCACAGCCACAGAGCAGGAGAACCGCGGCACAGGCCAGGCACCCTACCCCTTACTTATATTTTGAGCGAGCCAGAGAAATGTCATATGCACTTCAGCAACCGAGTATTTTCCAAATGAAGTGACTAAATTAATGCCCCACTGTCCCTCATACCACTACACTGTACTCCAGTCCATACCACTACACGGACATCTAGCCTAGGTCTGTGATGTGGTTCTTGTTCAAACTGTTTACCTTTTAAGTCAGCCCATGAAACGCAGTTATTCCATCAATTTTCTCCGATCCAACTGACTTAAAGATGAATGATGAATGATACTAAAGTTACTGTATTATCCTGGTCTAAATGTGGAGTTGCATCATTATCGTCATTCCTCTTGGTCCTCCCTTCCATGGACACTCCGCACATCAATCTTGGGTACCACTGCCGGCCCGATGCGGATTGGTAAGGTAAGTGTGAGTCGTTTCTCCCACTATAGCACAGGTTAAAGGCCGGCCTGTAAGTGTAGATGGAAAAACAAACGAGGTATTGAAAAATTACTGCATTTAAAACAACAAACTCAATTACAGTGGAGTGCAAGACGAGAAGACTCTGGAGAGAACACTTTCAGACTGAGGCAGCTTGGATAGGATACATAAGTGTCTACTCTACAGCATTAAGGTACAACAACAATGGGACAGTACTCAGGAGCCAGCACAGATAGTATGTGTGCAAAGATAGTATGCTCAGCAGCATCATGATGATGACCGTGTGGTACGTCTTCTCCAACACCAACTCAGTCTGTAGTGACTGATTAAGTTTAGAATATATTACATATTACTAAATTGCAACGGATATTGGCCGGCACCTGCAATGGTGGGAGTACAATGTGGCTATTATTAAACAACAAGGAAACATTAACTGTCACCACACCAGAGTCACTTTTACTTTGTCTATAAACTAGTATAGTTCTACTTCATGCACAATTATTCATAGTCAGCCAGCATCCAATGCAATGCATGCCACCATCATTCACAATAATCACTCATTACCTGTCTTGGTGTTCTCTTTGGCTGTCTGATCTGATGCCTGCCTAGCCTTCTGCCAGTCAGTGTTGACCTTCTTTCGGCTTGGAAACAAAATGGAATATAGCTGGAGTCACGTTTCACTTCTTATGGAGGGACTGTTAGAGGCAACATGTATTGTACTATTCTCCATCTCCATCCAATGTCTGGCTTGCTTGAAATGTACTTAGGAAGAGTAAGGAAGATGGAGCAGGACCCCGAGGAGTGGAGTGGACAGTTATGCACAGATGTGCAACTCCAATAGGGAAATAAAAAGAGGAGACTGTTGATGGATTTGTTGTGATTAGATTTTGAACCAGAAAAACAGATACACACAGTCACACACAAATAAAGGAAGGGAGAACAATTTGAAAGCCTAGTAAGGGAAGAGGAGCTCGTCCTCAAACTCTGGTGGTTCAGACAGAAGTACGTCTAACAACCCACTACTTATGTCATCAAAGTTGCTCTCCTCTTCCTGCAGTGATTCACGTATTTTGTACTCCGGTGGTATAAAGTATTGATTCATTTTGATCATGGTTAACCTCTCAACGCTTTTGGGCGAGAGACTGGTCCTTTTGACAGTAACAATGGCACCAGCAGCACTGAAAACACGCTCTGAAGAGACACTTGCAACAGGGCAAGCCACATACTTTATCGCCAGCCTGCTGAGCACTGCCCATTGGCTTCTTTTCCCATACCAATACACCAATGGGCTTTGCTCCATGAAGACCTCTGTTGTGTCATCTAGATAGGCTTGAACCATCCGCTCAATGCTCAGGGGTGCTCCCATTTCCTGGGCCTATTTTGCCTTTGCATCAGTCATGGATGTACAATACCCTTTCCGTAGAAACCAATCACCTGCCGTTTTTTTAAATGTGCCTGATGATCCTGTTGGTGCTGTTGATGTTATTGCTGGCAGTGTTGTTGACTGCTGGGAGGCAAACGCACTGCTCTTGGCCTCTGAAGTAGAACTTGGCTCTGGGTGCCCTGCAGTACTTTTTCTGCCCTGGGGGGGGCGGGCCTCTAATTAGGATCCTTTCGTTTTCAAACTCAGTGGCTTCCTCAGCTATCAAAGTTTTGTACTGGGCAACATTCACTTCTGAAAAAGGAATTACTTCATTACTGCGCAGCAATAATTTGTAACGTGGATCCAAAATTGAGGCAGTAATGTAATGTGGATGTGACACAATGTTATTTTGAATCCTCGTATTGTGAGATAAGCGAGCGGATAAGGTGTCTGCCAAATGATATGCGTCTACTTTGTCATCCAGACCTGCATACATTTCTGACACCTCCTTCAGCTCTTGCTCTAGCATGTACAACAATGGGATAGCTTGGCCCATAGTACAGTCCTCCCTGCTCACTTCACGCGTGAAGACCTCAAAAGGAAGTAGCATCTCTGTCAGGCATTTGACGAGGTCCCATTGGGCCATCTCAACTCTCATGCCTTTCACAGTAGGATCCCCTGACCTTTTCATGACATAAGCATTAAGTGGTATGTACTGCTCAAACAGACGCTCAAGCATGTAATACGTTGAGTTCCAACGTGTTGGCACCTCCTGGATGAGTGCTTTGACTGGCATTTTATGCTCACGCTGAATGACCCTCAGCTGCTTCCGGGCTTTAAAAGAATGGTTGAAATGTGTGCATATTCTTCTGCAGGTGGTCAGTAAGCTGCTGACTTTGCTTTAATTTTTCAGAAAGTCTTGAACAACAATGTTAATGCAGTGTGCCAAACATGGCACCCTGAAATAGCCACCACCTTTCATGGCCCTAACTACATTACTGCCATTGTCCGTGGCAACAAAACCAATGGTAAGCCCTCTTGGTCGCAGCCACTCAAACACCTTGCTGTTAAACTCATCCAAAATGTTTGCAGCAGTATGAGATTTCTCCATAGCAAACATGGCTACAGTTGCATGTTTGCGAGTGTCTTTAAAAATCTCAGCGGTGTCAACAACACCGTCAGATATCTTATCTTTAACACCCGAAAAAGAGACCCTGTGTGCAGTGATGCACATGTAATCAGTGGCTTGGCAACTGGTCCACATGTCTGTTGTCAGGTGTATACTCTGAACAGCACTCTTTTTTAAGGCTTTTCCAAGCAATTCCAGCACGTCCTGATGTAGTGCTGGAACAGCAACTCTTGCGAAATAGTAGCGGCTGGGAACTTTCCATTTTGGGCAGATGGTGGTCACAAACTCAAGAAAACCCACCCCTTCAACAAAAGAAAAAGGGAGAAGGTCCAGTGCTAACATTTTTGCCAGCTTTGCATTGTACAAATGTGCTATTGGATGGTTGCGTTCGTACTGCCCCTCCGGCCTACTAAACATGCTAAGAATGGTAGGCTGCATGGTATTCCTTCCTGTGGTCAACGTCGCACTTTTTGGGCCAGCAGTACTCTTTGGTGTCTCAGGCTGACTCTTACTCTTGTGCCAATGAGATGTGGCTCAGGATGTGGGCGTTACCACTGCAGTGCTGGGGACAGGGCTACTTTGTGTACCACTACCACAGAGAATGTCTCCCTCTTCTTCCTGTTCCACCGGGAGCGGACTTTCTACTCGTTTATGCCCAACAGCAATGGTTCCAGTTTTGAAGCGACTAAGGTGCTCCTCCCACTGGATTGCATGGTGTTTTTTCAGATGGGTCATTTGGCCTCCGGTACCATAGTTTGTACCAAGCTTACCACGACTAACAGAGGTATGACAAACGGAGCATATAGCAATGTTCTCTTCCTTTCCGCTAACCGTAAAGAAGTCCAACACTGGGGAGCTTAACTTTTGTCTCCTGCTGGAGGTGCCACTCCCACTTCCAATGCCAGATGAGGGTGTGTGTTGAATTTGACTCTGTGCAGGACCACTACCTACTTCTGCTGAGGTGGTGCTTGTGCTGGATGTAGGACGCTGCCGGCCCTTTGCTAATGTAAATATGGAAGCTGGAGGTCGTGTTGGTGTTACCTGTGTTGGAGGTATGCGTGCTACATCCCTCGCAGCCATTTTGGATAGTGTAAAAATGTTGGTCTCCATCTCCTCAGGCCCGGGAGTGATGTTTGTGATGACTGGCTCATCATCATCATCATCATCATTATCCTGCTCTTCTACATCAACATCCATAAGTGTGAGGCTTTCTGGAACCTTCCTTTTCCCATGCCTGCTCTTGTGATGTGTTTCCCTCTCAGACTCAGTTTGTGGCTTCCAAGTGGGATCTAGATCATCAGAAGGGGGGCTTGGTGAAGAACTTGATGTACTAACCCTCCTTTTCCTTGCTGGGGATTTGGATGCCAATGGAACTTCTAAAGGAGTGGCTTCCTCTTCTTCCTCTGCATGAGGCTCAATTTCCTGAACTGCCCCTACTTCGGGAGGAACAACAGCTACTATTGCGGGTGGTGGCTGCGGCTGTTGACCACTTATCTGCTGTGTTGATGATGTTCCCTCCTGCGTTGATTGTGTAGTACTTTGAGATAGCGATAAGTTTAGTTCAGGCTCAGCATCACTGCTTTCCACCATAAGGCTGGCTACCTCTTCCACACTCATCTGCTTGGGCCTGGGTTGGTGGGTTGGGCCCACTGATGTGGAGGTGCTGCCCCCAGCTTGGCCCCCCGACACCGCTGCTGCAGGCGTCATTTTTGGTGTACCAAAAAAGGTTTTGGGAGGCACACCAGACTTAAGTAACACTTCCTTCTTCTTCTGTTCCTTCTTCTCCATGGCAACTTTCTTGGTACCGGAGGACCTGCTACCTGCTTTCTTTGGGGGCATCTTCAACAGATGTCAAAACAGCACTCAGTAGCACAAGTTGCAGAGATGCCTGGTCAGGTCACTCACACGTCACGTTGTGTACAGCAGCAGGACGTCGGTCTGGCACCACAACAGTGGATGATGATGACACACCTCCTCTGTCTTTTGTGCACCTAAAATCAAAAAAGCCAGAAGAATATCAGTCAAAAGATCCATAATATAATTTATAACTTATTAGTGTCTGGTGGGTGGTCATCACAATTATTAAACTAGGCCAAAAGCTTGGCGGCTTATGCAAAAAGCACAATGCCTGCCTTCCTAAAATGGCCGCCACACACATGCACAGGCCACCCACCACAAATAACCAAAAAGTGATTACAAAGGACAGGAACAGGGAGTTTTAGTGTCTGTGGAACTTACTTCCTCTCATAAAAATATTTTGAAAAAAATAAAAGCTTCTCCGTGCTCCAAACTAACAGCTCAATGACAACCTGAGGAGTTTTTTTAGCAGAAATGCACAAAAAAGCGTTTTCGAGAAGGATCTATGTTGCTCGCGAGATATTGTTTGCCAGATTGCAAAAGCTGCGTGTTCGGGATCGCGAACTGTACAAAAAGGCTTTATCGCGTGCGCGAACACGCATATTGCGAGCGCGAAAATGACGAAAACTGTAAGTCCGCGTTGTCGCGCTGTGCAGAGTTACCAAAAGTACGCGAGCTGAAACCCTAGGCTTACATACTGGCTAAAAAGCCCTATTTATTTAACACACACACAAAAAATGCTATTCCACCCCAAAAAACACCTTTTGCAATAAAATCCAAAGCCATCCATGGTGTAAAAGAAAATCAACAGACAACACAAACTGTAAATTTAAAGAACGCACCAAAGATTTGAGGCTGACTACCTCTGGGCCTACTGGCAGACTAGGCCACAAGCTTGGAACAGAATGGCAAAAGCAAGCACACTGCTTGGATGGCTCCACAAAATGGCCGCCACACCCCCACAACAACAAGAAATGGAAGACAGTCAATGTACGCCTATGGCAAAAGCACAATGCCTGCCTTCCTAAAATGGCCGCCACACACATGCACAGGCCACCCACCACAAATAACCAAAAAGTGATTACAAAGGACAGGAACAGGAAGTTTTAGTGTCTGTGGAACTTACTTCCTCTCATAAAAATATTTTGAAAAAAATAAAAGCTTCTCCGTGCTCCAAACCTACAGCTCAATGACAACCTGAGGAGTTTTTTTAGCAGAAATGCACAAACAAGCGTTTTCGAGAAGGATCTATGTTGCTCGCGAGATATTGTTTGCCAGATTGCAAACGCTGCGTGTTCGGGATCGCGAACTGTACAAAAAGGCTTTATCACGTGCGCGAACACGCATATTGCGAGCGCGAAAATCACGAAAACTGTAAGTCCGCGTTGTCGCGCTGTGCAGAGTTACCAAAAGTACGCGAGCTGAATCCCTAGGCTTACATACTGGCTAAAAAGCCCTATTTATTTAACACACACCCAAAAAATGCTATTCCACCCCAAAAAACACCTTTCCCAATAAAATCCAAAGCCATCCATGGTGTAAAAGAAAATCAACAGACAACACAAACTGTAAATTTAAATAACGCACCAAAGATTTGAGGCTGACTACCTCTGGGCCTACTGGCAGACTAGGCCACAAGCTTGGAACAGAATGGCAAAAGCAAGCACACTGCTTGGATGCCTCCACAAAATGGCCGCCACACACCCACAACAACAAGAAATGGAAGACAGTCAATGTACGCCTATGGCAAAAGCACAATGCCTGCCTTCCTAAAATGGCCGCCACACACATGCACAGGCCACCCACCACATATAACCAAAAAGTGATTACAAAGGACAGGAACAGGAAGTTTTAGTGTCTTCCTCTCATAAAAATATTTTGAAAAAAATAAAAGCTTCTCCGTGCTCCAAACCTACAGCTCAATGACAACCTGAGGAGTTTTTTTAGCAGAAATGCACAAACAAGCGTTTTCGAGAAGGATCTATGTTGCTCGCGAGATATTGTTTGCCAGATTGCAAAAGCTGCGTGTTCGGGATCGCGAACTGTACAAAAAGGCTTTATCGCGTGCGCGAACACGCATATTGCGAGCACGAAAATGACGAAAACTGTAAGTCCGCGTTGTCGCGCTGTGCAGAGTTACCAAAAGTACGCGAGCTGAATCCCTAGGCTTACATACTGGCTAAAAAGCCCTGTTAGAAATGGGATTTCTGGTTGGCTAGGGCTTGCGCCAAAGCCAGGCAGAAACCACCACTCTAGTCAGGGTTGGGGAGTTACAAGCCAAAGATAACCCCTGCTCACCCCCTTGGTAGCTTGGCACGAGCAGTCAGGCTTATCCCGGAGGCGATGTGTAAAGCGTTTGCGCGCGCACCCAGCAACAACACCCAAGGCCCACCACAAAGGAAACTCCACACAAGGTATTATATAAAAATAGCCTTTGTATTATTCCAAAACACATTAGATAAAAACACACACTCTACAATGTGCCAACAGGCACAGGCAGAATTTACAAGGGATTATATGTACAGGGGACAGGGCCACATGGACCACTGTCAGGAATTAGCACTTTGTAGAGATAGGAATAATGCTTTAGAACATAGCACATACAATCACTGTAGCACTAAATAACATATGTAGCACACGACCAGTAACTACTGGTACAGGTAAGTACCACCTACGCAACCCTAACCACCTTAGGAAAATGTCACGCAGGGAACTAGGACCTCACTAGCACCACCTGTACTAGGAGAAAACAAACAACCACCTAAGTATCACAATACCTGTAGGGGTAAACGCACATTACACATGATGCATCACATTCAGAGGTGTAGGGAAGGAAAACACATGATGCATAAAAACATTCAGCGGTGTAAAACAAGGCACATGACGCATAAAAACACATTCAGAGGTGCAGGAAAGATAACAATAGCGCAAAACTCACATAAGCCACCACCTGTGGTAGTCCCTAGGCCAACTGGCCTTGTCGGGGCTAGGACACCCTGCGTCCAGCAGAGTCAGGGCAAGACTGCGCACGCAGTCAGGGCAAAGCATAAACCAAAACGCAGAGGCCACAACCTAAACGTTGCAGCTGCCCACTAAGTGCTGGGCAGCTGGGAAAAGGAGCAGGGGCACCACTGTGCCTTGAACACGAGTTTGTCCGCCCTTGGAGCCTTCTAGGCTCTGTACAACTATCTGCCCCGTCGTTGGAGTCCCTCTGGACTCGAAATTGCCAAAAGAAATGCCCCCTGGGAGCCTTCTAGGCTCCTAAAGAATGTGTCCCCAACGTTGGAGCTACACTGAGCTCTACACAAATGCGCCTCGTGGGAGTCCCTTCTGGGACTCTGAGCGAAGGGAAGGAACTGCCACCACGTTGTAACGGCCCGCAACCGCGGCGCCGCTAAGAAACCAAGGTAAGGAGGGGAGGTCAGGACTCCCGCCGTGGTGCGGGACGCGCTGGTGCCAGAGATCATTTTCCCTTTAGGAAACGCGGCCAGCCACAGCCCATCCGGACCCCCCCCCCCCCAGCGCCAGTACCTTCAGATCTGCGGGGCAGGGGAGACCTCCAACTGGCCTCGACTCCGGGCGACGCTGCTCCGCTTCTCGGAAGCTCCCCAGGGTCAAGGTGCAGGGTTGCTGGCCAGTCAATGGCAGCACGGCCCTCTGTGGTGAGCCCCCAGGCTCAGGAACGCCTCCTCCAATGGCAGCGCGGCCCCGGCGACGAGCCTCCAGGCTCAGGAGCACATCAACCAATGGCAGCGCGGCCCTTTACACGGAAGCTCCCGGGCCGGCGGCGGTGATTCTTTCGGGACCCAGACTTTCGCCAGCATAACACGGGGTAGGCTCCCGTTATCTCTACATGAAAGTCCCTGGCGGGGTGGGCACCCGCTGGGGTATAAAAATGTCACAAAGTCCCTGGCGGGGTGGGCACCCGCTAGGGATATAAAAATAGCACACAAGGCGGGGTAGGCTCCCGCGTCGCTCTCCCTCGTCGGGGGAATCCCCACGGCAGGATTTCCTCGGGGAAGCCGGCCGCTTCGAGCTGCGGCAGTCAGGGGATGCGCTCCTCCGTCGCTCTAGCGAAGTATAAAACAAAGCGCCCCCAGGGTGCTGCAGGCAAAAAGTCCAGGAACAAAGTTTTCCTCTGTGCGCAGAGCCAGCTCACTGGGCCTCCAGGCAGGGAGGTAGTCCAAGTGGCGGTCCTCTGGCCCAGCAACAGCAGCAGCCTCTTCAGGCAGGATCCTGGAAGAGAACAGTTTCTGTGTGGACACAGCCCCATTTTTATACAGTAAAACCCTTTGTTCTGGGTTCAGGGTGAGGGGGAAAACCAGTCGCAGCTGGTTGGGGAGCACCCTTGATGTGCTCAGCCCCTCACTCTATTCACTGGCAGGGCTAGGGTCGTCAGTCGCACCACAGGGGGTGGAGCCAGCATTGTGTGGGGAAAGCCATGCCCTATTCAGGTCCAAGGTGCACTCCTCCCCAGCCATCAGCATGCTAATCTCACACTCACCACTGGGGCAGACCCAACCAGACTCCTGGAGCCAGGCTCACCAGCCAGCTCCAGCCAATCACACGCCAGACACACTTTACACTAATATGCCAACTCCTAGAAGTGGCACTTCCGCACATGACATAATCACGCATTATATATCATTGCGAAGCATTCGATCACACGAGTCCGCACATACCAAACTCGGGCCTGCACACCCCACGCATCAGGAACTACTAGGGACACATACATTCCCCATGCATTCCTATGGGAGGGCAGGCCTATCTCACCACATGCACTCAGAGTGCGCACGCACTTTACCCTGGGACACAGGGAAAGTGCGCAGAAACCAAAAACCACTATCACCAGGTCACCAGTAAAAGCAAAAAGTTCAGGGGTGAACCTGCCAGAAGGGCCAAGTCCAACAAGCCCTATTTATTTAACACACACCCAAAAAATGCTATTCCACCCCAAAAAACACCTTTTGCAATAAAATCCAAAGCCATCCATGGTGTAAAAGAAAATCAACAGACAACACAAACTGTAAATTTAAATAACGCACCAAAGATTTGAGGCTGACTACCTCTGGGCCTACTGGCAGACTAGGCCACAAGCTTGGAACACTCAATGTAAGCCTATGGCAAAAACACAATGCCTGCCTTAACAAAATGGCCGCCACACACATGGCCAGGAGGACACAACAACAAGCATAATCCAAGGGGAACAAAGAAAACAAATACAGGCCTTTATGGAAAAAAGGCACACACTACTAAACTACCACCACAAAATTGCCACAAGCCACATGGGCACTCACAGTCACAACAGGCCATGGAAAACAATGAACTGAAGCAGGCCTATAATATATGACCGGACAAAGGAGGCCTGCTAAACAACACAGCTTTAATACACAAATGAAAATGAACAGGGCTACGAAAGGATTGGAAATAACTTACACATCAAGCACACACATCCCACAAAGGAATTTCACACACACACCAACAGAGAAATACACCACAGCCACATTTAGCATTTCAAATAATCCTATGCCATCCATGCCCTACATGATGTTGAAAATTCTACAGACACCACGAAACATGAACCCATGGGTACCCTACTGGCTGAAATTGCAGAGAAAAACAACTAGGCCCCTATTGAAAGCACAGGCCACCCGCCACAACAATAATTTTAAAAACAATGAAAAACCCAGAAAAATGTAGGTAATACAAATACAAGCCCCAATGAAACAAACACACCAATTCTCCAACTTACTTGTAGTAAATTAAATCTCAAATCAAAAAGTCCTCAAATAAATCCAATCCAATGGTATGAGCAGACAGACACAAAAAGTGATCCTTCCAGCTCCAAATCCAAATGAAAGTGAACAGCACATGCACAAAGCACTGGGAGGAGCCTGCTGGACAGGAACAGGAAGTTGTAGACTCAGGGGCACTTCCTTCCTCTTGAAAAAAAGAGTTAAAAAAATTAAAGGACTCCTCCTTACACAAAAGACTACAGCAAAATCACAATCTGAGGAGTTTTATGAGCTAAATGATCATTTTAGAGAAGGTTTTATGAAGATCGTGAGATATTCTTCGCCAGATTGTAGTTTTTGCATGTTCGGGATCGCGATCTTACCAAGACAGCCGCCGGAAGTCAGCTCGCGCTCCCGAATGACGTGTTCGCGTTCACACACTCTCGCGGGATTGGGCAGCCATAGTACAAATCTCGTGGCGCTCACGAACGGACAGAAAAGCAAGTTGGCGATCGCAGAATCACGGTAAGACGTTACCGCACACGCAAGAATGAATATTGAGCGCGCGAGGAAGTAAAACTACTACGCTACGCGCTAGATTGCGTAGCAATTCGCAACTTCGTGCTCTATGCGAAGCGCGAAGTTGCCTAAACTTCGCAAGCTCCGCAAACGGAGCGTAATTCAACGCCCAGGCTTAGTCATGTACAGACAAATCTATCCATGAGCTGGGCATGCACACACTTCGAAATGTTTCTTCATGGCTGGGCAATGTGCAACAACAATATCAAACTCTGTCCGTGACAAGCCGGAAGAAAGCAATGTACAGGCAGGCATCCATTCGTACAGTAGAAAATGTCATGTTTGTAAACCATTGATGCCTATAGAAACATAACTTACAATGTGTGTCTCTTCCAAATACAGGTGGTGCTGGGGACCCAGCACCAAATGAAGAGGATTCCCAGTCCCAGACTCTGGTGGACACTGAGCTCTCTCGTTTGACTCTGTCTCTGTCCTCTTCGGATGACGACGACCAACCTGGCCCCTTCGGTGTGAGTCATCATGCAGCACCAGCAGCATCAAAATCTGCACCCCCTGTACCCATGTCTCCAGCATCTGGAAACCGACACGTCACCCCCGCCAACATGGACAGACCAAGGCCACTGAACACCCACAGCACAGGGACACAGGACCCCCCGGAAGCTACAGCAAACACCACCAGCAACACCACCCAAGGGGTCCCAGTGTCACCTGTGCGGCCTGCCGCTGGTCCTGCCCATGTGGATAGGGGTGCTGGGAGGGGTGGGAGGCAGAGGGCGCACCTTGCACAGGGGTCTGGACTGCATGATGACCCCCAACTGGCACGCATCATAGATGCATACCAGGATAGCACTGGAGGATTTGGCCAGGTGGTTGGGATCCTCTAGGACATACAACAGGAGCAGGCTGCCCACCATGCCCTCATGGAGGCAAAGTGGGATGCTCTTACTGCGGTGCATCGGGACATACTCCAATGCCTCCGCCAGATCAACACAAACCTGTCCACACCTACCTGTGTGGCCACAACATCTGTTGCAACACCATCTGTCAGAGCCACAGGGAGGGAGGAGGACTCTGGTGGAGAGTCCCCTGCACTGCAGAGGCCTGCACCTGAGGATTCCCCCCCTAAGAAGAAGAGGGGTCGTCCGAAGAAGGACACATGAGAGGCAGATGCCCAGCACATCCCCCAGGGCCTCTAAACCTGTGCTGGACAATGTCCTTTGTGCGCAACCCGTTCACCTTGTTCAAACGCACACAACTCGCCCACATGACATGGAGGGTTCATGTTGGTCCAATGTAGCAGATGACTGTGTTCGAAAATAAACTCACCAGTACACCATACTTGCCTCTGTTGTGATTCCAACTTGTCATGTGTCATGGAGATGTCGATCTGCTACACAACACAGTGCATGCCAAATACTGCAACAATGTGCCGAATGTTAGGTGAGTCATGGGGATGTGACACATGTGAGAGAAAAACACCACTATGGCAACACAACACATACTCACCATGGCCATGTTACTCATCCCACACAATGATGTTGACCTAAAACACATATGTATGCACAAACACAACTTAATCAAAAAAAGAAGAGGGGGACCAGGAGCTGGTTATGGTCCAATGTCCGTGCTCCACTCATGACAGTTAAATCAATGAGGACATTGTTCCCTGTTGGCCGTGAAACAAAAATAACGATCACCTGCTCAACACAAGTAGAAATAGAAGAGAGAGTGTAGAGGGGGGGAGGAGAGGGGGGTAGAGGGGAGATGAAAAGAGGCAGAGAGGAATTTCCCCAGTCTCAAGGATCCAATCCCGAAGGGGAGGACTCTATGTAGCCTCTAGTTAGCCCTCACACACCCCGAGGGATGTCTTGCTTCATCATTGGGCTTGTTGTTGCTCCTCGTCGGGCCGGCGCTGCAATGCCCGACGGTCCCCCGAAGGGTCTCTTTATCGGAGGTCTTTTAAAGAGAAAAGCCGTAAGGTGAATGCGGGTATGTGAGCCAAAAAACAGTAAGGTGGATCCGAGAGGTAAGTGATTGCGTGCGTGCAAGGTGTGTGAAATAAAAATGCCTAGGGGTGTCCAAAAAGTGAATTTTAATATTATGGAGCCTCTGGCAAAGTAAAAAGACCAAAAGGTCGCAGGGTCACTAATAAGCGCAAGGTGCTAATGTGACTTTAATAAAAGGTCGACATGTTTCACGCCTTAAATGCCCGAACGGGTCAGTGGCGTTTCATCAGGACCAAATAAGAGTGAAAGGTTGTGCACGGTGAAGACGGGGGTGCCAGAGATTGGAAGGGTAACCCACGTCTAAAGGAGGTTAAGAGTGGTACGGGGCTGCGGGGTACAGTGACCTAGTCAGCAAAGACAGAAAGAGCGTACCAAGCTAGTGTAACCCTCGTGTATCTGAACGGGGCTTCCTAGGTTTTGCCGAGGCTGCCAGCGCCCTATTTGGGTTGCGTCGGGGGCCGGCTCAGTCAGCACCTACCCTCTGCCAGCGGGTAGGTGCTGACTGAGCACATTAGCACCTTGCGCTTATTAGTGACCCTGCGACCTTTTGGTCTTTTTACTTTGCCAGAGGCTCCATAATATTAAAATTCACTTTTTGGACACCCCTAGGCATTTTTATTTCACACACCTTGCACGCACGCAATCACTTACCTCTCGGATCCACCTTACTGTTTTTTGGCTCACATACCCGCATTCACCTTACGGCTTTTCTCTTTAAAAGACCTCCGATAAAGAGACCCTTCGGGGGACCATCGGGCATTGCAGCGCCGGCCCGACGAGGAGCAACAACAAGCCCAATGATGAAGCAAGACATCCCTCGGGGTGTGTGAGGGCTAACTAGAGGCTACATAGAGTCCTCCCCTTCGGGATTGGATCCTTGAGACTGGGGAAATTCCTCTCTGCCTCTTTTCATCTCCCCTCTACCCCCCTCTCCTCCCCCCCTCTACACTCTCTCTTCTATTTCTACTTGTGTTGAGCAGGTGATCGTTATTTTTGTTTCACCGCCAACAGGGAACAATGTCCTCATTGATTTAACTGCACAAACACAACACCTATGCACACTCATTGGAAACAAGTCCACAGGTGAGGTAAGCAAATGTCACTCAGATGTGGGAAGACAGACAACGCACCTAACAAAGCATAGCACAGGTTCATTACACATCAGCAACATGTTTATTCCACAATAGTTGCAAGGCAATTCTACGTTACGGTGGACACACGGTCACAGAGTGTTTGAGAATTGTAGTCCAGGGGTGTGTGGCACATCACTTGATGTCAATTGACTACTCCCACACTGGTGTCGGATTCTGGGTGTTGGGGGTCAGTGTTGACCAAACAACAGGCAAGTTACCCTGTGAAGGACAGACACAAGACACAGTCAAAAGCACAGCGCAACAGGAGAGAAATGCAATACATGTGCACAAAACATGTCACAAGAAACCTACACAGAAACAAGTTAGCAGTACAACCCTATTGTGAAGTACACACCACCTGAATGGACACATCACTGCACGCATCCAGTCAAGTGGCACTCAGACAGCAACAGAGCAGCAACAACACATTCCAGGCTAACTTCATACATTGACATAACAACCCTGTAAACTCACATTCAGGTGAAGAAGTTATTGATGAGCTGTGAGCGGACGTCACCCTCATCCTCATCATCACTGGCATCGTGGCCCAGGCCGGGATCCTCCACAGGTGGCGGAGGTTGGTAATCATCATCCTGGATGAGAGGCACCTTCTTCCGCACTGCCATGTTGTGTAGCATGCAGCATACAAGGATTATTTTGCACACCTTTGCAGGATCATATGGGAGGGCCCCTCCGGTCTTGTCCAAGCAGCGAAAGCAGCTTTTCAGGAGGCCGAATGTCCGCTCAATCACCCTCCTGCTCCGACCATGTGCCTCATTGTAGTGCATCTCGGCTGGTGTCACAGGGTTCCTGAGGGGTGTCAGCAACCACGGCATGTTAGGGTATCCGGAGTCACCTACACACACAAAAATGAACAAGTAGCTGAGTTTTGTAGGAGTGCGGAATACAACATTGCCAAACACACACAATGATAAACAGTCAGTACACACCGACAAGCCAGGCACGCTGATCTGGCATCTGTGACATCAGCGTTGCAATGCGACTACTCCTCATTATGTAGGCATTGTGCGCGGAACCAGGGAACCGTGCACACACATGTGTGATACACATGTCTGCAAGACATACCACCAGAGCATTGATCGAGTGGAAATGTTTCCTGTTCTGGTATGCCTGCTCATGTGCCTGTGGTGGTATCAGGGCCACATGTGTCCCATCAATAGATCCAATGATGTTCGGCATCCTCCCCAGTGTATAAAAGGCATCCTTTATTTCAGGGAGATCAACTGGAAAGCTGGAAATGCAACATCCCCTCCAAGACATCGTGTAGCACACGACTAAACATAGTTTACGACATCCCACCTGATGTAGCCACAGTGTACTGGAAGGTACCAGTAGCAAAGAAGTGCAGGGCTGCCATCACCTTCACCTCTGGGGTCAGTTCTGTAGGGTATGTCCGGCCAGGTAGCAGATGTGGTGCCAACTGCTCCGCCAACTCCTCAATCAGTGGCCTGGTGAAGCGGTACCGTCGGATGCAGTCGCGTTCCTGCATGGTTTGAAAGTCTGGGAACTGTCGATGGACAACTGGTGCCCTGCAGAACAGAGATGAACAAAGGAAGATTGTCGGTTCATCCACGCATGTGGCCATGACCAGGCTCAATAGCACATGATACATCATGACATTACACAATGTACTGAGGTGTGTGCTGTTGGGCATGGACACATATGTCACCTACATGACCATCACCTCACATCTCAATTCCACATGTTCACATAAGTCCCATGTAGTGCAATGGTCAATCATTGGGCTGTGTCACTCGACCTATGTACTGCTGTGACATTACAAACACACACCACAGTAACAATTGAGGCCTGATATCTCCCAGGCATCACAGATCTTTGCCATGCAGATACCCAGGGTCTCTGTATTGCCACATCGACACTGGCATGGACATGGCGTATCACATACACACCACAAGGCAAGCGTGAGTCCCACAGGTAGTGGCCACTGTTGTCCCTGCAGGCCCTACATGTACGTCTCTTAGACACACATACACCATCAAGGATGCTGCATATACCACATGGATGTGGAGACTGTCTCCCATTGGGCACATTTGATCATCCACATATAAGACACAACATGCAAACACAGACTGTGGGTGCACATCTGAGTTGGGGCTACAGGTCTCACTTTGAGGTACATGCCATCATCCCCAGGACTCAGGGTGTATGTGACATGTCCTAAACATATCCAACCTGCAACTGTGTCCGTGACTCATGCCCATTAGTGTACATTTGCACATCACAGTGGTAATGTGCACAACACACAAAGGATCCTGCCCCCATGAACACATGCACAGCCTGGGAGTGGCTGAACAAAAGTGACACACAACAAACCAAATGTTCCCCCACCCCCCAAAGGGAATGCAGCCTTACATGCCGTGGGACACCGTGTGGCCAATGCTGTAGTATGGTAGGTGTGCACATGTGTCCCTGGTAAGTAATTGTGTGTTGAATCTGTCAAATAGTCACACCAATGAGGTCCGACGCGGGTGACAATGCGTACGCACTGCACGGTTCCTGACCGAGCCATGCGTACGCTTTGCCATTGACTGCAATGAGGTCCGACGCAGGTGACAATGCGTACGCATTGCACGGTTCCTGACCGAGCCGTGCGTATGCTTTGCCATTGACTGCAATTAGGTCCAACGCGGGTGACAATACGTACGCACTGCACGGTTCCTCACCGAGCCGTGCGCACGCTTTGCCATTGACTGCAATGAGGTCCGACGCGGGAGACAATGCGTACGCACTGCACGGTTCCTCACCGAGCCATGCGTATGCTTTGCCATTGACTTCAATGAGGTCCGACGCGGGTGACAATGCGTACGTATTGCACGGTTCCTGACCGAGCCGTGCGTAAGTTTTTCCATTGACTGCAATGAGGTCCGACACGGGTGACAATGCGTACGCACTGCACGGTTCATGACCGAGCCGTGCGTACGCTTTGCCATTGACTGCAATGAGGACCGATGCGGGTGACAATTCGTACGCACTGCACGGTTCATGATCGAGCCGTGCGTACGCTTTGCCATTGACTGCAATGAGGTCCGACACGGGTGATAATGCGTACGCATTGCACGGTTCCTGACCGAGCCGTGCGTACGCTTTGCCATTGACTGCAATGAGGTCCAACGCGGGTGACAATGCGCACTCATTGCACGGTTCCTGACCGAGCCGTGCATACGCTTTGCCATTGACTGCAATGAGGTCCGACGCGGGTGACAATGCGTACGCATTGCATGGTTCATGACCGAGCCGTGCGTACGCTTTGCCATTGACTGCTATGAGGTCCGACGCGGGTGACAATGCGTACGCATTGCACAGTTCATGACCGAGCCGTGCGTACGCTTTGCCATTGACTGCAATGAGGTCCAACTTGGGTGACTATCATGAATGCGCGTCGGACAGGCATGGTCTAAGACAGGCGTACGCCTTGGACATTGAATCGTATGGAGACGGGCGCATGTGTATTTTCAAAATACGCGTTGTACAGTCAGTTGACCGAGCCGGGCGCACCCATTAGCCCTGGACTGTCATGGAGACGGATGTGGATTGAAAACTTGTACGAGTTGTGTGCTGGAAATTCAGTTGGATGCCTACAACAATGTTGCAATTCCTAGGGTTTCATGAAGGTGAAGATTTGAACGATGCGGAAGACGTGTACGAGTCGTGCATTTCCATGGATTTGCCAGATTCATAGAATGCAACCGTGTTGGACCTATCACTTGGGACACATGGCACAGAGTCTGCCTCTGCAGCACAGATATGAGGCTGGCTGGCCCCCAGGGAGCCCACTTGCCTGCCCTACATGCTACTGGACCACATCCCTGCTACCACTGCTGCTGTCTCTGCATCCTCTGGCTCCTGCTATGGCACGTACCCTGGAGATGGCCCCAGCCTTCACTGAGGAGGAGAACCAGGCCCTGCTGGACGGGCTCCTTCCACAGTACAGTAAGCTGTATGGGAAACCAGGGGAGCAGTTGATTGTGCAGTCCACTGCCTTCCTAATTATGCATGTAGCCTGACTAGCAGTAATAGCAGTTTGTACACCAGTGGCAAGCATTCTCACTGAGTACTTTCAACCCCCAAAGTGTGTAGGTACATGTAATGAACCGGTGTTCTGCTGTTAAAGTGCATTTGTGCAAGCTTAAACTTCCCAGGCATTGTTAATATGTCAGACATGCAGGTTATTTGTCCTTCCCCATGGTTGCACTACCTGTGTTACTCATTTTCCTTTGTGATGATGACATGTATATCCAAATGTGTGCAGCACAAATATGGCGCATGTGTGTTAATGTACTTTTAACTTTGCCATCCTCACAGGTTGATGCCCACCAGAAGCAGGAGATATGGCTGACCATTGCCCGGGCAGTTAGTTCGGTGGGGTCTACAAGCGCCGGATCCGCAACTGCCAGAAGAGGTGGCAGGACCTTCGGGGCTGGACCCGGAGGATCGCAAGAGTCCAGCTGAAGCTGTCACCTCCTCGCAGGAGGGGCGGACACTGGACCCTGATCCCCCCCATGCTCCGGATCTTGATGGTGGTCTTCCCGGACCTGGATAAGCAGCTGAAGGCCAGACAGCAGCAAGGAGGGGGTGAGTCCATGCCTAACCTGTGTACTATGTCTGACATGCTAATTGCAGTCTTTTGCCCTGGTCACACTTGCACGTTACGTAGGTCTTGTAGTCCAATACTCATGTCCCTCAATTGTGTGATGCACCCTCCTCATCTGTTCCACAGGTGTGACCCCTACAGTCTGTTGCTTGTGTCACTAGGGCACTGTGTCCCTGCAGTCAGCTATGCTTCAGCTTCCGGAAAGCACCTGTTCCTGTGACTCTGTTGTGTGTTTCATGGGTGGTTCAATTGTTTACCCAATGCCTGGGATCTGACATGTGATCTATGTGTGCCCTTGATATGTGTTACAATTGCTGGTCTGACTCGCCACATTTGGCTGGGGTATTGCAAACAAATCCATCCAGCAGGGGACTCCAATTTGTGGTCCTCAGGAGTATGTATATAAAGTATGTCACACTTGCTTAGCCACATGACTACTGTCCAGGGCCAAACACTGTTTCTAGTAGACCTGGGCAGTCATGCCTCCTCAAGGGCATTTAGAAACACTCTGTAATCCCACTCCTGTGTATCAACTTACAGGTTGTGCTTAGTGACATGTGCCTTCAGGTGTCTGCCTCTGTGTCATTATGGTGTGGCTTCCTGTTACGTACCACTGGGGTGTCCATGATTTTGAGGGTCAGCAGGACATCTGAGATGTGACTGTGAGAGACAAGACCTGTGAGACATATAAGTGTGTGATCATCTGACAGCGCACAATGGTATATGCAACTGTGTCCTCAGGCAGCTGGGTTACATGCAGGGCAGACTGTGATGTGTTAATGTACAGGGAGTTGTGTTTGCAGAGACTCATATGTCTGATTTGCATGATGTGGGGTCTTCTGGGTCCTGGATATGTTGTTTGCAGGGGATGGGCAAGTGCACCTGCCATGTGCAGAGTTAGCCTTACCCCTGAGCTATGATTGTGACACAGTGCAGACTCTTGTTGTCTGGATGCCCTGCCCCTGTGACAGGAGACAGTGTTGACTGACTTTCAGGGCATGCCGTCGCCATGGTATTTAACTTGCTATGAGTGATCCTGCATTGTGTTCAAGTTTGCACCATGCACCCCATTGTGGCATTGACTATCAGGACATGAGAACATCATAGTGTGTGTTGCTGGCATGCATCACAAGCATGTGAAATGAGTCTCTTCCCATCCCTTCATCCGGACACCTGTACTGAGTCAGTAGAGAGAGATGTGCGGTGTGTATAGTGACATACTCCTACATGTTCACTTGCATGTTCAACTAATGTGTGGGTGGTGCATGTCTGGCCATTGGGGTATTAGCATCCAACATGCAACAGATATATGTGTGCAAGTCAAGGAGGAATATGTGTGCCATGTTTGATGTTGAGAATGACAATTGGCTTATTCTAAACAGTGTTGGCACTTTGAACTGTGTTCAGCTGATGATGCCAGGGCTTGCCCTGTGATATGATGTACTCACTGTGGTGTGTGCAGTCAGTGCAGGTGACTGATGTCGTTCTCTTACTTCTTATTCCTATCCAGATACATCCACAGCCACAGGAGGGGACAGCTCCACGGACCTGTAGGAGCCACAGAGCCTGACAGGGACAGAAGGAGAGGAGTTGGGGGGACCCAGTGGCACGGAGGGCGAGTGGAGCCACACGGAGGAGTCGTCAGCACCATCCACCCCAGCTGAGGGCCACAGCAGCTCTGAGGATGACTCCCCTGTGGAGGTGGGTGTCAGCAGCCACCAAACCCCAGCTAGTGAGGCTGTTCCCGCCACCGCCCCCACCACCACCATCACAACCCTCCCATCGGCTCCCATCCCAGAGGTCTGTGGAGGCTCCTATGTTCGGGAGCATGTCTCCTTTGTGCCAGGCACCGCACCCCCTGCCCCTGTGTCCCCTGCTGCCCTGAGTGAGTAGTCTGTGGACTTACTTAGACAGATCCATGTAGGGCAGACGTGGATGCTGAAGGTCATCCATGCACACACCAGTCTGTTGACGCAACTGGTGTCATTCTTGGAGGGCATATCCTCCGGCATGTCTGCCCTGCAAAGAACCAATCAGTCCATGGCCTCCTCCCTGACGGCAGCAGTGTCCCTCCTCCAACAGTCCCGCACCCCTCCTACCCCTGCACCACCCATGATTCCTAGCACCCTACCTGTCCCAAGCACACATCCACCTGCACATTCTCACAAAGCCACAGACACGGGCAGCACACAAACACCCAAACCAAGGGCTAGACGTGCACACAAGCAAGCACAGGGGACTGATACCACACTCACAGGGGATAGTTCTCAGACACACACACAGTCATCCACAACCACTCTGCAGTCCTCCAACACCTCTAACTCCCAGCCCCCTTCCCTTGCCTCACCTGCAAACCCATCTCCACAGAAGCTCTTCCTCTGTGACCTTGGCCTCTTCCCCACCGACCCAGCAGATCCCTATTACAATGGTAAGAGGAAGTCCCCACACACAGAGGGGAGTACCCTCACACCGGGACACCCTCCCCCAGGCGCAGTCAGACTGAGGCCCCCACCCGCAAGTCCCCCCCGGAGCCGGAAGAGTAAGACCCCAATGCCGCGAACGCAGCTCCAAGGCGAAGTCTCCGTCCTCCATCTCCCAGGCCACCACTCCAGAGGTTCCCCCACCACACACTGCCCCCGGTTCCCCCACCCACAGATACACCATTCCCAAAATGCTGCGGCCCTCCCCCCTACCACTTGCTCCTTCACACCCGGTCAGACGGTTAGTGCCACTGATGTGGGGACCGTGTCCCCCCCCTGTCCTGCTGACCTCATCTGCACCCCATTCCGCTCACATGGATTTAGGCACTGCAGTGGAGTCCACGACCACCCCGTCTGACTTGGGCACTGCAGTGGGGACCCAATCCACTCCATCTGACCTGCCCACTGAAGTTGTGCCGGCACCCACCCCATCTGACTTGTGCCCCACAGTTGTGACTGCACCCACCACTTCAGTGTCTCTCCTGCATCCACCACCCCTTCAATGCCTCCTTCTGCTGCTCCCTGATCCTGTCCCTGCGGTACCTGGCCTGCCCCCATGTATGCCCCTCCGAGGTGATGTCCCCTGTCCTTACCAGTGCAGGCAAGCAACGTGTGACAGTTGTCACTCAAGTTCACTCCTTGTCATTTGATAATAGACTGGCCATTGGCCTTTTGTTTGAACGGACGTTTACATTTTATTATGCTGAATAAAGCTTTTTTCTTTATCTTTGTGAACTTGATTTAGCTGTACATTAGGTTGATGATGTTTAACATGCCCTTGCACCTGTAATGCTTGGTTTCCAATGTTGAATACTGAGATGTTGATGTGAGGTACTCCATGTGGTCCATTAGATATGTATCCTATTCTGGTCAGTATCCATGTCATCCTTTGCAGCTAACTGGGTGTGTCATGATCAACAATTTGTGGACATCTCTGTGAACATTTCATTTGCATGGTCACATCTGTGGCTTGCACCCATACACATATGATGTGCTTCCCATTGTCCAATGTGTCTATTTCCCTGACTTTGTGCGCATCACCACTGGACCTACAGGTGTGGGCATCATTGGTATAGGAGCAACTGGGTCCTCTGTGCAACTTGCTGTACATATGTTTTGAGTATGTGCAGATGACTTAGGGGAGACTCCCGTACCCAGGCTGTTGTGATCAGAGCCTTCATTGTGTGGTAACTGATGGCTGACTGACCAAGTGTTCTGCTGACTTGACTGAGACGTGCTGTGACTATGTTTGGCACAGCTGGGCTTCCACAGGAGTTGGGTCCCCTCAAGTAAGTGTGTTGTTCCGTGACATAGCCTGGGCCCATGGTGTGTGTTGTGTGAGCATGTGTGTGTGTGTCCACATCCCCTTTCATACACAGGCAGTGTTCCCTTGATATGTTCCTGTTGTTTATGCTTGCTGTGTGGTACTGTGTTCATCTCAACTTTGCCATGGGCTACCAGATGTGTGGGTGCATGACACACTACCGTTAATTGGTGTTTCATAATTAGGATATTTCAGTTCTGAGTTGTGATGATGTTATCAGACGCAGATGGGACACAGTCAGGGGTCCCCAAAGCACTTGTTAGTTCACAATATCATGTAGTTGTCCCTAGGTGATCCCTTTCAGTGATTGAGACATGTGTATGTGTGTATGACTGCTCCCACTTGTCCGGTTCAGGGCTGCAATGTTTGCAGGTGTCAGCATGTGTGCCTTGTGGTTCTCCTTAACCAACACTGGAGATAGGCCGAAAGCAGTAAAGCTGGGCCTCTAATAATAGATAACAAAAAAACTGCTAGTACTGCAACTAATCTTAAACCTCAAATTCACTTATGAGGGCACATCTTGGGGAACAACAAAATGCGTCTAAGACCTTTGTTTTCGTCGAATTAATCGATGAATTTATTTATTTTTATTTACATTTTTAACCTTCCATTTTCCAGAAAACATCAAGGATTAAACCATCCATTAATGGAACCTTCTTTGAACGAAATTCTTCACACCATTCATTTGTTCACTCCAAACACTCTGATCTCACACACCATTCACTAATCACATTCAGCCATTCAAAAACATACATGTACAAAATTAGTAAAATTTGACTTGAAAACACACCTCGAATTCTTTTTGTCTAGACCACAGAAAAAATTACTAGACTAATTAATCCCTATATTTGTTTCTTGTTTGAAACATTAAAAATTCTTATGGTCACATCACAAGGTCTACGCGTTTCGGGACCCCTTCATTCCTGGGGCTCTCATCAGGACCTGTAAGTTGAAATGACAAAAAACCTTTTTCAGTAAAAATAGACACCCGAAACCTCCTCAGAGCACCAAATACTTCAATTATAACTTGATTTACCTCAATAGAATGAAGATAAGATCAGCCGATCTACCAAGTTGTGGAATCTGGAATTGAAGAAATAAATAAAGCGGAATTGTGGCAGTAGTCAAAAAGCTGTGTTAATGTTACAATCACACATTCAATCTTATTAACTTACATTATGTTTTCATTGTTTGAAGTCAGATGGTGACATGAATTGTTCACTGGTTGGAAAACCGTAGTTCAACAATATCTGACGAGGAATTAGCAATGTAATCTCTTGCCAACTGTAAAAGGTATGAATAGTCCTTTAAGTATTTAATTGTAGGAACAAAGTACGTTTAAGGTTGTTATGCTTTAAAGTAAGGTACCTTAATTGAACGCGAGACAATCTTTAAGACGAGTCCAAAAATCAACCGGTCTTCATTTTCTTTGTTAAGAACTGTAAGGAATGAACGATAGCATTAACTTTCTTAACTTTCGCGTATATTCGTTATTTTATTTGGAAGCCTATAGTACGAGCATACCTGAGTCTTCTCCTCGTCAATTGTGATATCCGTTGGTTGATGCTGACGCTAATCACGTGTCAGTGCGTAGTGTCAATATTCGTATTTACTTTGGGAGACATAGAAGACAGACTTTCAGTAAGGAGATCTTAAGTAACCCATGTAGTATATCCCGGTTTGCATTAATAAATGCATAAAGAATTAAATTCAGCGTTGAAAAAATGCGTAAATAAACCTGGGTATAACTTTATTAATACTCGTGAAAATTACGTTCCTGAAAATGGGCAATGAGATGTTAGTATTCACTATAAGAAGGCAGACTTTGAATGGAGGGATCTTCAGTATCTCCTGCAGTGTATCCCAAATAGCGTGCAATTTATTGTTGAAGAGGATGGAACTTTATTAGTACTTGTAAACAATTCACGTTCCTGACTAGAACGGTGTAATAACTTTGACATAATGTAGGCAAACGAAATCTTAGCTCAGTTTATAGAGCTCAGAGAGCTCATTTAGTCCATTGATGGCTGTGTTGAACTTCAATATTAACATTGCTTCTCTTCTGGATAGTTTAAGTTCCAGGAGCCACCTCTTTCATCTCGTTCAACTTTAGAGATCACTGTCCATTTGAGGTCTTTGATTTGATGATTATTAGCTTTCCAATGATTTACTAATGGAGCTGATTGGACATTTTTGTTGATTCGTGAATTGTGTTGGGATACTGTATGCATTGTCAGCCCCCATGTGTGGTGCTTGTCTGCACATGGCCGAGAGTATGTTTTGTTTTCACAGCACTGTTATCCTCACCACATCTCTGTGGGTATGGAACACAACCACTACTTTGCCCCAAAAGTGTTTGATGTGTTGGGACCAGGAATCATACATGCTGTTTGGCTTTTGGTCACTGTGATGAGGGGGGGTTTAGACCCCATCACCACAATGCTCGGCATTTGCTGCAGTTTGGAACCCCACACTTAACTTTTGTTCTACACAGTGAGGGGGTGCTATTTGTACATTGACACAGTGCTATAGTGATGCTTGCCTTGTGTAGGCTACACTCATTTTTTGTCACACATGTGCTGGTAGTTACATTGTATGTTCGAAGTCATAATCACTGTTATGGGCATTTGTCACAGACTACACACTGTTGTCATAATGTTAGGGGGGATGTATTTTGCTGACATACCTAATGATGATGGATGTGTGGCGCATAACCCATCCTATGGGGGGGGGTGGCAGGGGTGATGTACAACATGAGCCCTATGAGTGGGGGTGGCAGTAGTGCTGGGCAACATGAACCCTATGGGTGAGGGTGGCAGAGGTGATGTGCAACATAAGCCCTATGAGTGGGGGTGGCAGGGGTGCTGGGCAACAGGTCCCCTATAAGTGGGGGTGCCAGGGGTGATGTGCAACATTAGCCCTATGAGTGGGGGTGGCAGGGGTGATGGGCAACATAAGCCCTATGAGTGGGGGTGGCAGTAGTGCTGGGCAACAGGTCCCCTATGGGTGGGAGTGGCAGTAGTGCTGGGCAACATGAGCCCTATGAGTGGGGGTGGCAGTGGTGCTGGGCAACAGGTCCCCTATGAGTGGGGGTGGCAGGGGTGATGGGCAACAGTTCCCTATGGGTGGGGGTGGCAGGGGCGATGGGCAACAGGTCCCCTATGGGTGGGGGTGGCAGGGTGATGGGCAACAGGTCCCCTATGGGTGGGGGTGGCAGGGGTGATGTGCAACATTAGCCCTATGCATGGGGGTGCCAGGGGTGATGTGCAACATTAGCCCTATGAGTGGGGGTGGCAGGGGTGAGGGGCAACATAAGCCCTATGAGTGGGGGTAGCAGGGGTGATGGGCAACATAAGCCCTATGAGTGGGGGTGGCAGTAGTGCTGGGCAACAGGTCCCCTATGGGTGAGGGTGGCAGGAGTGCTGGGCAACATGAGCCCTATGAGTGGGGGTGGCAGTGGTGCTGGGCAACAGGTCCCCTAAGGGTGGGGGTGGCAGTGGTGATGGGCAACAGGTCCCCTATGATGGGGTGGCAGGGGTGATGGGCAACATAAGCCCTATGAGTGGGGGAGGCAGGGGTGATGGGCAACAGGTCCCCTATGGGTGGGGGTGGAAGGAGTGATGGGCAACATGTCCCTTATGATTGAGGGAGCCAGGGGTTAAGGGGCAACAGGTCCCCTTTGGGTGGGGGTGGCAGGGGTGATGGGCAACAGGTCCCCTATGGGTGGGGGTGGCAGGGGTGATGGGCAACAGCTCCCCTATGAGTGGGGGTGCCAGGGGTGCTGGGCAACAGGTCTCCTATGGGTGGGGGTGGCAGGGTGATGGGCAACATAGCCCTATGAGTGGAGGTGGCAGTGGTGATGGGCCACAGGTACCCTATGGGTGTGAGTGGTAGTGGTGCTGGCCACATAACCCCTAGGGTGGCCTGTTGTTAGTGGCCAGGATATGGATCCCTTGTGTGTGTGTGCCATTTTGCAGGTACGTGTCATTTGTTTGTGTGGTAGGTGTCTGACTTACCGTCTGCGCCGTCCGTGTCTGTTCCTGATCCGGTCTTAGATGTAGAGTACTGGTATGACCTGCGCGATGGGATTCATGATGTGTTCGTTTCTTACACGCTGCTTGTTGCTCCTTCTCGTACCCACTGCAAACTGGTCCGTCTCGTAGCCGTGGATTGAGTTGTGGCGCAAATCGTAGTTGATATGCTCCTTTTCCGGATGCTGTGACGTGCCGTATGTGGCGACCCGTCCGGCGCGTAGGAAGTACTCATCGTACTTGTCAAGGCGGAAACTGTTATGGATACTGCTTCCGGGCGACTCGGTTCGGCGTTATGGGTTACGGCTCGGACGGAGAATGGAGCTTGAATCACAGCCTACGTGTCGGTCGGGTTTTTGGCAGTTATGCGCATCGTACTTCATCTACAGGATGGACCGGCTACGGGTACGTGTCGGTCGCAAGGTAAGGCTATGAACAGCTCTCGGAGAGCTGTCCGACCCGGATCGGAATCGACCCCTTGATGTGTAAATTACATTTTTAGACAAGACTGTACTCACATGTTGCATTTTACTACATATTTGTTTTCAGAAACTGCTCAGTACACTCACCAGGTTCCCTTTTTTCCTCTGGATGTTCTCCTCCTTATTTTGTTCGTCTCTCTGAGTCAGCAATTCATAATACTGTTTTCTCTCTTTATTTCATCTTTCTCTCTTGTTAGCCATTGTAAATCTTCTTTCTCAAATAAAATCAAATGTCTGTAAAAATATAAACTATAAATTAACATCTAAAATAAATAACTGTATTACTAATTTACTGACTAGCTGGTTTTTAATTAGTCTAGGGTTTATAATCAGCTATACAAGGCATACTTCCTTTTATTTTTTACTCTGTGTTGCACACTGCACAGATATAACTCTGTAGCAATTTATCTCTCTTGGATATATGTATTATAGATATGCTAACTATACCTGAGTGTGTCAGTGAGTCAGTGAATACATTAATGTGTCCTTGTGCGTATCACTGTATGCATTACTCTGTGCTAGGATGTGTATTTATCACAGAGTATGTGGCTAAGTCAATGACTGCATCAGTTTATACACTATGTGTATCTGTATCCGTGTGTCACAGAATATCTCACTATCTGTATAAGTGTGTATGTCAGTGACTCACTGCATCTATCACTCTCTCATGGCATCTGAGTGTATGTATACATGAGTGTGTCTCTATCTCACTCAATGCATCACTGTGTTTATGAGTGTATAAGTGTATGTACTACTGTCTACAATAATGTCTGAGTGTATGTATCAGTGAGTACATGAATAAATCAGGGAGTGCATCAGGGTATGCATGTGTGTTCTTGCATATATATCAAAATACCCAGGGTATCTTACTTAGAGTATGAATGACTATGTGGGTATCAGCGAATGCATCGCTTTGTGCATGGTTGTGGCACTGTATGTTTCCAACTGTCCCAGAGTGTGTAATTGTGTGTATAAGTTAGTGTATACATTATTTTAATGAGTGTCTTACTGTGTGCATGGGTGCCACAGTGTAATATTTAATCAGTCCCAGGGTCTTTGAGTGTCTATATAACTAAGTATCTGAGTATATCAATGTGTCCATGAGTGTGTAACTGTATGCATCAATGTCTCCCAGGGTGTCTAACTGTATGCATAAGTGAGTGTGTTAGGTTAATAGTGAATGCATCACTGTGTCCATAGTTTCCCTATAGTTCTACATTACAGTTTGTAAATAAGCATTCAAAAATACTGTTCTTTTATTACTTACTCTGCTTTGTACAGTACACACATATAACTGTCTATCCATCTACCTCTCTTATACATAGGAATTACAGATACAGTGAATGTATTCTTGTGTGCACGTGTTTAACTACATATATTACAGTTTCACTCAGACTATTATTGTGTGTCTTATTGTATATTGGGTCCAGTAACTCCAACTATGATTTTTTTTGCTGGGTATCTTTCTAGAAATGTTACTATCGACTTTATAGTGGTTGTCCCTACAATACAGTGTCTGCTTAGAATCTCCCAGTACGTATATGTATGTCACCTGTCTTACATCCCTATTACTTTGTGCCTCTGTGTGTGAATGTATATATAATTGGGTTCTTGATTTTCTCACTATATTTTCTACTATCTCTACAAGTCCTGCTATATACTTCAATTTCTATCTGGGGACCTCAGCTTACATTTTAATGTTTAGCTAGTTATCCAACTGTATAGATCGATAATGCTCTGAGTGACTTAGTGCACACATCAGCTTCTTTTTGACTCTGTAAATCTATTCATCACTGTACCCTTTCTCTGTTACTGTATGCAAAGCTATATCATTATGTGCGAAAGGTAAATATGTTTACCTATACTTTGTTGTCTTAACAAAAGCATGAGTGTAAACCAGCTTACCTAATTTAAATATCTGTGTATATGTCATTGCATAACTGTATACATAATAAAATGCCTTAATATCTCACTGCATACCTTATAATTTCACTCCGTGTGTCCCTCCCTACATTGGTGTTAAGTTTTGTTTTTGGTGTTTTTTTTTCTTCACCACTTTTTCTTCATACTTCCTGACCAGAACACTTTATTGTCATCTTCTACTCACTTTAAACATTTCCTCATATGTTTCTCTAAAATCCTGCTCACTTTCATTCACCTCACTCAGCCCTTCTGTATCAACTTTTTTTATGCTGCAGCTTAATAAAAAACCTGTTAAATGTGATTGTTGGTGAATATTAGGGTCTCAAACTTGTTTCAAGAAAGCACACAAATACCTAGCAGAAGAATAGTAAACCACTCTCATATAAGGCAACCATTTATGGCACAATATTTAACTTTGCTTTCAAGTTTACAGAGGCTGAAAACAAATAGAAACACAGCTTTCATTTAATTTTATTTCATTAATTTAATAATCGTACAGCTCTTCTTAATAGTCACATTTCTTAAGCCTTTGTTTGACTCCTCTAAAGAGCTCAATTCGGTAAGGGTTTTGGGCAAGGTCCACGGATCTATGAAGAAATCCGTGGTGCTCAGTGCTGCCTCCCATGCAACCTCGCGGTGGATCTGCAGATCCACACAGCAAACCAATTTTTTTAAAAGCTACTCCTAAACACTACCACTTACATACCACTCCCTACAAATACCTACATTTATACCCAAACAATCCTTATTAATTATTTCTTTCATGAACAATGTCTCCTCAGATTAACATTCTAGACTTTTCTTGTTTCTTACTCCAATACTCCTGTAGCTCTGTTTCCTTGGTGACCAAAATTGTTACATTCCCGACTACCAGTAGGTCATCATTTCCAAACTGTTTCTCCAGTAGCATGCTAACTCCTAAACCCAAGACAGCAGGTGTGGTTGACTGTATGCAATTAGAAACATATCCCACATAGCCAATCAGACATGTACTTATTTTAAATTTATACCACAACCTAGTTTTACACAGCACCATAATTACAGCATTCAATCAAATGCATTTTTTTAAAATTTTGTTCGCTAGGGTCTCTTTTAACTGATTTCATTTTTAAAGCTGACTCATTCAGCTTCAGCCTTCCCCAGCCTTCTCCAGTGTGCTACTGCTCCATTTTCAAAATGGTTAGAGTATGGATTGTAGGTCATAGCTTTCTGTTCTGGCCTGGAGAGTTTGCTGTAAAGTGTGAGATTGATAGGAACCGGGGCTTGCCTAATGTGGATATTAGTTGGTTTGTCCAGAGAGGGTTTAAATGGCAGCAATTGCTTCCTTTGGTTGAAAGCCTAATAGGTTCCAAACAATCAGACCTCATAATTATGCACTGTGGTGGAAATGACCTGGGCCCACTGACTAGGGTAGGACTGGAAATCCTAATGAAGAATAACTTTGAACAATTAATGCTACTTTTCTTTCACACTGCCTTGGTGTTTTCTTACATATGCCAGAGGCAGAAATGGAAGTGGTCTTCTGCATTTTGTCCACAGATAGAGAAAGGCAGGAAACATGTTAATAAAGTGTTTCAGCATTCCTCAGAGACCAGAACATGGGCTCTATCTACAATAATAATCTGTGCTGCAACATGCATAGAATATACAGGAGAGGTGGTGTTCACTTCACGGACGAAGGCAGCAGAGAATTTCTGAGCAACTTGAAACTCTGAATCCACTCGTATGTGTAGTCATCATAGACACACGATGAACACAATGGCTCTTCTAAGAGCCCCCCTATTTTCCAAACAGTTGCTATTTTTAACGGTAAATCCTTATTTTTTTTAAATGTATCGAATCCGCGGAGCCATCACAGATTCACAAACCAAAAGCACACACTCAATAGAAAACAGCACATTTAATATTTCTAGTAAAGGGTTCTGAATGGACCTCACAGTGGGTATAATAGAGTCTAAATGGATATCCTTTTAGGTGCAAGTGTCCCAATGCATATCTTAGGGACTGTAACAGTTGCTGTATGAGTTTATCAGTAGGTGTGAGACTCTCTATATCAGTATCTGAGTGCTTATGAAAGTGTCTATATAGGTGTAACTCTAGGTGTGAGAGTGTCTGTATAGGTTTCTGAATGGGTGTAACACTGTAAGTAAGATGACTGAATGGGAGTGACACTGTGTTTATGGGTATGCGAGTGGTTGTAAAAGTATTTATATAAGTGTAAGCGTGGGTGTGAAAATCTCTGTATGGGTTTGTAAATGGGTGTAACAGTGTCTGTATAGGTGTAAGAGTGGGTATGCAAGGGCCTGTATGGGTATGTGAGTGAGTGAGTGTGAAAGCCTCTGTACAGATCTAAGGGTGCATGTAAGAGTCTCTGTATGGGTTTGTGAATGGATCTAACAGAGTCTGTGCAATATCTGAATGGGTGGGACAGTCTCTGTATGGGTATGGGAATTTTTGTAAAGATGTCTATATAGGTCTATGTGTGGGTGTAAGAGTTTCTGTATGGGTTGTGAATGGGTGTTAGAGTCTCTGCATGGGTTTGTGAATGGGTGTGACAGTGTCTGTATGAGTATGAGAGTGGATGTGAGAGTGTCTGTGTGGATATATGTATAGCTGTGAGAGGAAAAGAAAGTATAAATATATAAATATGAATTCTTTTCAGTTGCACTTAGTCCACGCATCCCCCTTCAGAGTTACACGGGGCTGAGCTGAGCCCTGAGAAGGATTCAAGGATTTCAAGAGTGGCCCAAAAAAATGTTTTTTACACATTTATTACCCCAGGTCACATGCTAAACTCTCTTTTATAACATGAACAAGGGGTTAGGAAACCTCTCATCTGACCCCTTCATTCAATTTGCAAACACATTTTCAGCCCCAGGGACTGTTTCTCCAACGAAATGGCGGCGGCAACTTTTCTGTGAAGGTGCAGCCAGCCAATCAGGACTTTGCTGTGGTGGGTCCACAGATGGTCCATATCCCTATATATACACACATTTGTTTTCTAATGAATATCTCTAAAACTACTGAATGGATTTACACCAAATAAGCGAAAGCTTGAACTGTGTAAAAATTCAATGTAATTCCATCCAGCTGTTCAGGCTTGTTCAAAGGTCCTACGAAAATTAACATGGGGAAGATGGGTTTCTGGATCCCTTCTTTTTCTCGGCCCCCACATGACGGGTCACCCTGAAACTTTCCAGATACAAACTAACATAGTTATCAAAAATTTTGCGAAGATTCATTATCCGCCATCTAAGACTGAAAGACTGTGTGTGTGTGTGTGTATATATATATATATAACCAAAGGTTACATCGAAGATATAGTTCATAAATGAAATTAAAAAAACCTTAGAAATTCATTGAAAAACTAAAGGTTACAGGGATGTAGGCTCAGGTTTTACTCATACAAAACCAGTTTTTTAATTCCATTTTCAAACGATAATGTTTTTTTTCAGTGAAAATATAAATATATATATATATATATATATATATATATATATATATATATATATATATATGTATGTATAAATATATATCTATCTATATATATATTACCTACTGGCGGTCGCCAGTAGGTAGATGTAGTTAGGACCTATTTTCCATAGTAAATCTGCAACATTCTATTTGGAATAACTTTGGAGCCGATTGACGAATCTTCGCAAAATTTTCAAAACTTTTGGCCAGCTTGGGTCCGCTCTTATCTTGAAAGTTTCACGGTGATTCATCAAGCAGAGGCCGAGAAAAAAGGGGGGTCCCAAAACACCTTTTCCCCATGCAATTTCCCATAGGACCTTTAGCCGCAGCTACAGCCCGAACTGCTAAACGGAATTACACCAAATTTGGCAAAGAGGTAGTCCTTAGTTCAGACTCGTGCCTTTTGCTTAAATGGTGTAAATCCGTTCAGAAGTTCCTGAGAAAATGAAATTTAAAAGTACATATATATCTATGGCCTCAGAGGATCCGCGCACCCTATGCGCACCCAGCGTGCCCCCTGCTGCGCACGAGCTGCATTCTTATTGGCTGTCAAAACTCCAAATCAGGAAGTGTTGGCAAGCATCTTGTGCCTCGGTAGAACCGAGGCACAAGAAACCTAAAAAACAAATGCGAAAAACGCAAAAAGGGGGCAGCGTAGAAACACCCTGACCCCCTAGGCCTCCTCAGGGGGTCCCATAAGGACCCCCAGGGCTAAAAAAAGCATTAAAAAAAAAAATCGCCGTGATTTACGCACCCAGTGCGAATTTCGGCCAAAAATAATTAAAAAAAGAAGTGCGGGCTCCCACGCTTCTTTGGTAATTGGCCCCCGGGGGGCCAAATCCCGGGGGCAATAGTTATGTAAAGGGGGGCCCAGAGGGGCCCCGCAGCCCCGGGGACTGCCACCCCCCGGCGCTTTATTTAATTATGTGGGGGGCTCTCAGGCACCCCCAGCCCCGGGGACCGCCACCCCGGGCTTCTTAATATTTGTTGGGGGGGCTCTCAGGCCCCCCAGCCCCGGGGACCGCCAACCGCCGGGGCTTATTAATATTTGTTGGGGGGCTCTCATGCCCCCCCAGCCCCGGGGACTGCCATCCCTGTGGCAACTTCAAAATCTGGGAGGGGGGCTGCGCGGCCCCCCTCCTGGAGTCTTGTATAGGCCCTAGGGACTGCCACACCCCCAGGGCCGGGGACACTGTAGTTTGCAATGACAGGGCAGGAGCCTCGCGGCTCCCGCCCTATCATTGCAAACTGCTTTGCTTCATTGAAACGAGAGCAGGAAAAACCTGCTCTCACTTCAATAAAAAAAAGCAGATTGCTTTTCCACATGGGGAGCAGCATGTTAGCTGCTCTCCATGTGGGAGCAGGCTGGGACCGTGGGGGGATTGGGGACCACCCAATGGCCCCCAACGAAGAGGGCCAGCCCCGGGGAATGGGGTCCCCGGGGTTAGTAGTAGCCCCCCTCCTAAAGATTATTATAATTTTTTTTAAACGGCCCCGGGGGATTGGGTCCCCAGGGGCCATAAGTGGCCACAGGAGGGGGGCTAGGCAGCCCCCTCCAAAATATTTTTTTTTTAAAAAAGGGCCATGCCACGGGGGATGGAGTCCCCGGGGCAAATAATGGCCTCGGGAGGGGGGCCACGTGGCCCCCGTCCCGATTTACTATAATTTTTTTTTAAAACAAATTGGGGGCAGGCCCTGGGGGATGGGGTCCCCAGGGCCAATAAATTAGAAAAAGAAGGGGTGCTACACATCCCCCCTTCTAAAAAAAATTCTTTTTTAAAAGACAGGATCAGACCGGAGGCCACGCCCCCTCCTTGCACCACTCTGCAAACGCGCCCCCTGGCGCGTTTGCAGAGGGGGAACTAATTCCCCTTGAATACTGGGGGTCCCTGGGGGCCAACTAGCCCACCAGGAACCTCCAATATGCGCCAGGGGGCTGCGTTGCAAAGAGGTGTAATGAGGCCACGCTCCTTTTTACACCTCTCTGCAACGCAGTTCCGTGGCGCTTACTGGAGGTACCTGGTGGGCTAGTTGGCCGCCAGGGGACCTCAGGATTCAATGGGACTTAATCCCCCAACTTAAAACGCGCCACGGGGTGCGTTTGCACAGTGGTGAAGGTATGGGGCGGGGCCTGAGGTGATATGTGTGCAAACACGCCCTGTGGCATGTTTTAAGTTGGGGAATTAATTCCTCTTCAATCCAGAGGTCCCCTAGGGGCCACCTAGCCCACCAGGTACCTCCAGTAAGCGCCACGGAGCTGCGTTGCAGAGTGTTGTAAAAAGGGGCATGGCCTCTGAACACCTCTCTGCAACACAGCTCCCTGGTGCATACTGGAGGTACCTGGTGGGCTAGTTGGCCCCCAGGGGACCGCAGGATTGAAGAGGAATTAATTACCCAACTTAAAACGCGCCACATGGCGTGTTTGCACACGTCACCTTTCTTCACCATTGTACAAATATTTCTCTAAAATCAGCCGAGCTAGTCATGGCCTCATGGGTGTGTGCATGATGAAGCAACTGTTCCTTTGGTGTTTTTTTAATGTATTTCATTTTCAAGCATCATTTAGGGCCTGGATGGCATTGGAATTAGTTGGGAAGTGTGTTCTTTTGGGGAGGGCTTTCTGATGTTGTTGGGCCTGGCCATGTGGCTGGTGGCCATTTTGAAGCCTAGGCCTGCAAGCTTGCCGGGCCTTGTCTGCCAACAGGGATGCTTTCATCCACTAGGATCAGAGCAGGTAGCCACAGCTTTATTAATCAAGTGTTTTCTGTGTGGTCTGTTGAATTTAGACATCATTTAGGGCATGGATGGGATTGGATTGAGTTGGGGAAGTGTGTTTTTTTGGGGTGGGCTTTCTGATGTTGTTGGGCCTGGCCATGTGGCTGGTGGCCATTTTGAAGCCTAGGCCTGCAAGCTTGCCTGGCCTTGTCTGCCAACAGGCCTGCTTTCATCCAGTAGGATCAGAGCAGGTAGCCACAGCTTTATTAATCAAGTGTTTTCTGTGTGGTCTGTTGAATTTAGACATCATTTAGGGCATGGATGGCATTGGATTGAGTTGGGGAAGTGTGTTTTTTTGTGGTGGTCTTTCTGATGTTGGTTGTCTTAAAGACATGCTTTTGTTGTGTGTATCTGGTTTGTGTTGGTGTGCAATGCATGCACCCTGCAGACCTTTTTGGGGCCTGTGAATGTTCGTATTTGCATTTTGTTGCATTAAAAAGGCAGAGCAGTGTGCTTTAGCATGCATCCTTTACCTGGCATTTATAGGCCTTTTGTCAGCTCCTGGTGGTTCCCAGGCCCCCTGCTTGTTTGTGATTTGTGTGTCCATGTGGCTGGTGGCCTTTTTTTGTGTTGGGAGTTATTAGTGTCCTGCTTTTGCCATATAGGCCTGCTTGATTTTCCTATTGGCTTACTGCTTCCATCAATCCACCCCCTTTGCCAGCAGCAGCTCCATGGATGCTCAAATAATTTAATGGCAAATAGGGTCCACCCCACTTCCATTACATTTTTATTTTGGTGGTTCTTATTAACTTTCCTATCCTTCCTGAGAGTGTAGTGTGTGACTGACTGTACACAGTAGTATAACATAGCACTTGTTCAAAAAAAGTCATAAATGGCTAGACTATATCTTTTGTTTGCACTAGTACAGTAGTAAGTAACTGAACCACACCAACAAATGCAACTTTTCACTGATGTTCTTCTCCTGGCTTATTTTTTTTTAGGTACACAAAGAGCCAGAGGAGGAGGTGTCATCAGCATGACCCGGCTACCCGTTGTTCTGCCAGCCAGACAGAAGTGCTGCTGCGCATCACGTGCATGTGTGACCAGAACTTGTTGTGCATCTGCATCCTGCCTGACATCTGAAGAAGATGGCCCCAAAGAAAGGTACCAGGTCCATTACCAAGAAAGTTGCCGGGGAGAAGAAGGAACAGAAAAAGGAAGTGCCATTAACGACGACTGGTGGTGTGCCAGCCAATGTATTTTTTGGCACCAAAAAAGTTACGCCTGCAGCAGCGTTGTCCGGGAACCAAGCTGGGAGCAGCACCTCAGCACCAGTGATCCAACCCCACCAACCTAGGCCCAAGGGCTTTAGTGTCGCAGAGGTAGCCAGTCTACTAACGAGCAGCGATGTTGAAGAAATGTCATTATCACAAAGTAGTACACAATCAACACAGGTGCAAACTCAGCAGATAAGTGTGCAGCCGCAACAAGAACAGCAGCAGTGGCAACAAGAACAGCAGCGGCCGCAACAAGAACAGCAGCGGCCGCAACAGCCCACCATAGTAGTTGTTTCTCCTGACGTAGGGGCATTTCAGGAAATCGAGCTTCCTGCAGACAAAGTGGAGCAAAGTCAAACCACTGTTTCAGAAGATCTATTGTCTTCCAGACCACCAGCAAGGAAAAGGAGGCTTAGTCCATCATCTTCTTCTTCAAGCCCCGCTTCTGATGATCGTGATGCCACTTGGCACCCACCAGCTCAGTCTGAGAGTGATATACGCCACAAGACAATGCTTCTGAAAAGGAAGGTCCCAAAAAAACTTAAAGTTATGGAGGTAGATGTAGAAGAGGGGGGTGATGCTGATGTTGATGAAGACGAGCCAGTCATCACGCACATTACTCCCGCCCCAAAGGGATTGGAGACCAACATTCTCACCCTATCCAGAAAGGCTGCTACTGAGCGGGATGTAGCACGGATATCACCAACACAGGTTACACCACCACTACCTCCAGCTGCCATATTTTCCAAGGCCCGGCAGGGACCTACATCCAGCTCAACCATCTCAGTAGGTAGTGGTAGTAAAAGTCACAGTCTAGGTGCACAGGGTCACATTTCAAGCACACCCAACCAGTTCATCTGGTATTGAAAGTGGCATATCCAGCAGTGCCAGAAAGTTCTCCTCCCCAGTTTGGGACTTCTTTTCTGTTAGCACCAAGGAGGAGAACGTTGCTATCTGCTCAATTTGTCGGCAAGGTGTTCAGTGGGGTGAGCTTGGTACAAACTATGGTACCGGAGGCCAAGCAAGTCATCTCAGAATACACCACACTATCGTGTGGGAGAATCACCTACTTCAGTTAAAAGAAAGTAGAAAAACTCAACCCATTGAAGTTGGTCAGGAAGAATCAGGGAGCGATATTATTGCGGTGGAAGGTGAAGAAGAGGGAGGCATGTCTAGCCCTGTCCCCAGTAGTACAGTGGTACCGCCCACATCTTCCTCAGTAACATCTGAGTGGCACCGCAGTAAGAGCCATACTCAGAGTCAGGCTGAGACACCAAGGCGACCGAGTACTGCAATGAGACAAACTGTGTTGTTGAGCCTAAGTGGGTTAATGAAAACAACACCACAAAGGAAAATAATCCAGCCTACCATTGAGAGCATGTTTAGGTTGGAGGGGCAGTTCCAACGCAACCACCCAACGGCACGGTTGTACAATGCGAAGCTGGCTAAAATGTTAGCGCTGGACCTTCTTCCTTTTTCATTTGTGGAAGGGGTTGGTTTCCTTGAATTTGTGTCAGCCATCTGCCCTAAATGGAAGGTTCCCAGCCGGTCCTATTTCGCAAGAATTGCTGTTCCGGCACTACATCATGATGTGCTGGAATTGGTTGGACAAGCCTTGCTGCAGAGTGCTGTTCACAATATCCACCTGACAACAGACATGTGGACCAGTTGCCAAGCCACAGATTACATGTGCATCACTGCACACTGGGTCTCTTTTGTGGGGGTTAGAGATAAGCTATCTGCACGAGGTGCTGTTGACACAGCTGCGATTTTTAAAGGTACTCGGAATCATGCAACTGTAGCCATGTTCGCCATGGAGAAATCTCATACGGCTGAAAACATTTTAGACGAGTTTCACAGCAAGGTTTTGGAATGGCTGCGGCCAAGAGGGCTTAGTATTGGTTTTGTTGCCACAGGCAATGGCAGTAATGTACTTAAGGCCATGGAACTTGGTTCCTATTTCAGGGTTCCGTGTCTGTCGCACTGCATAAACATTATAGTTCAAGATTTTCTGAAAAAAGAACCCATAGTCAGCAATTTACTGGCCATCTGCCGAAGAATATGCACTCATTTCAGCCATTCTTGTAAAGCTCGGAAGCAGCTGAGTATCATCCAACGTGAACATAGGATGCCAGTCAAGGCACTCATCCAGGAGGTGGCAACACGTTGGAACTCAACGTATTACATGCTTGATCGTCTGAATGAGCAGTACAGGTCACTCCATGAATATGTCTGGAAAAGAAGAGGGGATGCTACTATTAAAGGCATGAACCTTGAGATGGAGCAATGGAGCCTAATTAAATGCCTGACTGAGATGCTTTGTCCTTTTGAGGTCTTCACACGTGAAGTCAGCAAGGAGGACTGTACAATGGGCCAAGCTATCCCATTATTGCAAATGCTAGAGCATCAGCGGAAGAATGTGTCTGAATCATACAAAGGTGTAGAGGACAAAAGGGAAGCCTATCACTTGGTGGAGAGCTTAGCCCGTCGCTGAGCTGAAAATGTAAGGATACAAAATAAAATGTTGTCACAAGAACATTACATTTGTGCCACAATTCTGGATCCACGTGCAAAATTTGGACTGAAGACATTCTTTGCTTTTTCCGAGATTGATGTTGCCTGCTACAAAACTTGTACAGCTGAAGCAGCCAGCAAGTTGGAAAACGAACGGCTGCTAATTAAAAGCCCGCAAGATCAACCCATAAGAAGTACTGCAGCAGGGCATGCAGGATCAAGAGCAACTTCGTCGGCTGAGGGCAGTGAGTTTGTATCACAACACTCACCATCACTATCGACAACAGCAACAATCCCTGGATCATTAGGCCCATTACAATCGTTAGACGATTGGTATGTACAGTTAGGCATTAATAAGCACAGTGCTGATGCACAGAGAAAAGAGCACGAAAGCTTACCAGAAGCACCCCTGAACATTGAGCGGATGGTCCAGGCCTATCTGGACGACCCAACAGAGGTGTACATTGACCAAAACCCATTGCAGTATTGGCATAGGAAAAGGTCTGAATGGCCACTGCTCAGCAGGCTGGCGATAAGCTATCTGGCTTGCCCTGTCGCAAGTGTCTCTTCCGAACGTGTTTTCAGTGCTGCTGGTTCCATTGTAACATTGAGAAGGACCAGTCTCTCGCCCAAAACCGTGGAGAGGTTAACAACGATCAAAATGAATCAGCACTTCATACCACCGAATTACACAATACATGAAGCAATGGAGGAAGATGACGACAGCGGCTCAGGTGACAGAAGTAGTGTGTCACATGATGATTACCTACTACTGGCTGAACCCCCAGAGTTTGAGGACGAGCTATACTTCCCTGACAATTAGGCTTGCACTTACTGTCTTCCTCCCTTTTTATCCCCCTTTATTTGTGTGTCTGTCGGTCCGATTACAAACTTGTGAATCACAACAAATCCATTACCACCGTCTTCTACTCTTCTTATTTCATATACAAGTTTCAGGTGTCTGCAATTTGACAGTACAGTCCCCCGAATCCAGCTCCTCCGCTCCATCATACTGAATGTCCCGCCCAAATCCATTGCCCTCATGAATGATGATTGGATGATGGTAAATAGTAAATACTAGAAGAACAAATTCAAACTTTCCTAGTCCTGCCAAAAGAAGTGGAGCATGAATCAGATGACTACTATAGCTATCCTCCTTTCAGAGCCGAGAGAGACTGCCCATTATTAACTGAAAATAAGATGGAACAGGTAATGATTGATGCCATGCATTGGACGCAGAGTCGCAGACTGAATGATTTTGTTGTGTTTGTTGTGCATAAAGTTATGTAATTGTGCACTAATCATCTTTCTACAGAACACACTAAACTTAACTCAAGGTGAATTCAATTTTCCCTTTCTTGCAAATAAGAAATTTGTACTTCTCCTGCAGCTTGGTGATACATTGCTTTTAATTAAATACAGGAAGGGGACTCACTCAATGTGCGCAATGAGTATGATTGAGACAACAGCACTGTCCATGATGATGATGACGGCGAAATAGACGGCCCGTTAACTTAAGATGAGAAGGAACAGGTAATGACAATTAATGGCATGCATTGGACACCTGACTCTGAGCGATTGGTGTTTGTGTTTTCGTTGTTTGTTTGTTGTGCACAAAGTGAAGTCAAAGTGTACTAGTAATCTATCTTTTTGTACACACTAAAGACTGACTCAAGTCAATAATATTTCTACTCTTGTTGTGTAATAAAAATGTTACTTCTACTGCAGGCCGATCTTCACAGTCAGTCAGTAAAAGTATCGGAGATGATGATGAAGTCAGGAGCACGTTTCATGAGTGGCATAAAAGAAAAACTTAAAAGCCTAAAGGTAAACACGTCAACAACAACCACAGCAGACCTAAATGTCTGTGTAGAAGTGGAATAGAGTGTAGCGGTGGGATGACTGCGGTGCATTGATTTACTAACTTAAACTGTAAAATGCTATGTTTGGAATGGATAATGTGCATTGCCTTTGTCCAACTCTTTAAAAAAAAAAAAAAAAAAAGTACTCTAAAGTCTAACGTAGGATGCGCTACTGCTAAGTAACGTGCCGTCAGGCCTGTCACTGTGGGCCTGCTCTCTCCTGTTATTGTTGAACGTCAATGCTGGAAACAGACTAGAGTAGAGATGATGCATACATGCCACCTCGGAAAGTGTTACTACACCATAACTTGTGCATTTGTTTCAACTTTGTTTCTCAATATCCCCTTTGGTTTTCCATCTACAATTACAGGCCGGCCTTGCCCTATACTTTGGAAAACATTACACTGCACACTTACCTTAGCAATAAATCGAATTTTTTTTTCCAGCCGGGCAGTGGCGAGTGGCGACACACCCAAGATTGATGCACGAGAAGACCAAGAGGAATGCCGAGATGCAAATCCAGTCCACATTTTTTACCAGGATAACAGAGTAACAGTATCAACTTTTATCTTCTTTTAAATAATTTGAATAATTTTTTTGTATACAATCTTTACAACAGTGTGTTCTTTTCATCATTAGGTTTGCTCTCTGTTTATGATTCTTCCCTACCAATATTTAAAATTTCTATTTGCTATCTGTAAAAGCATTAAGGCCGGAACAACAGAACAAGAAGTGTATGTAATCCGGGTCTCTCATCATCATGCATACATTTCCTTTTTCTCCCTTTACATATGGCTATGTTAGTCTTCAAAGATTGTCGTTTGTTTGTCCATGCATACTGTTTTTCAATGTCAAACCTTTCCCAAAACCCCCTTCCCATCCATTCAACAAACCCTAACCCTCTTCCCCCGGGCTGTGTGACTTATTGTCGGTGTGACTAAATTAAATGTACACCAATACTTAATCACACACTTGCTGGGGCGGATGTGGCAAAATCAACAGTACTTCAATTTCAAGGCAGAGCGATGATCTTCTTCTGCTTGCCCACCCATGAGTAGGATATTTTAGAGGGTATTTTATTTAACAAAGGAACATATACCTCAGCATTAATTGCCGGCATTGATTAGATTTGTTTGTTGTCATTCCTCATACACAGCAAAAACCAAAGGAAATGATGGACGGAGTGTTGAACATTGCAAGCACTCACCCCCAGTCAACTGATCTGGGTTTAATCCATCACCTTTCTTTAGACCACTCTGCCACCCCAGTTCAGACATGGCCATATGCAAATCAGTCTGACCCTGTGCCTCATGGGAACAGTCCAGCTCGAACTGCCAAGCCATGTCTTCCCTGGACCGGAAACAAGCTTCCTAGGACCGGTTTCTGGCATTTCAGCCGTCTTCAGCCAGGCTTGCTTGAATCCAGTGGCAAAGTGAGCAAGGGACTCACGTCTGAGCATACCCTGCCAACTTATGGCGAACAAAGCAAAAACCAAAGGAAATGATGGACGGAGTGTTGAACATTGCAAGCACTCACCCCCAGTCAACTGATCAGGGTTTAATCCATCACCTTTCTTTAGCCCACTCTGCCACCCCAGTTCAGACATGGCCATATGCAAATCAGTCTGACCCTGTGCCTCATGGGAACAGTCCAGCCCGAACTGCCAAGCCATGTCTTCCCTGGACCGGAAACAAGCTTCCTAGGACCGGTTTCTGGCATTTCAGCCGTCTTCAGCCAGGCTTGCTTGAATCCAGTGGCAAAGTGAGCAAGGGACTCACGTCTGAGCATACCCTGCCAACTTATGGCGAACAAAGCGAAAACCAAAGGAAATGATGGACGGAGTGTTGAACATTGCATATGCAAATCAGTCTGACCCTGGCTGAAATGCCAGAAACCGGTCCTAGGAAGCTTGTTTCCGGTCCAGGGAAGACATGGCTTGACATGGCACAGGGTCAGACTGATTTGCATATGGCCATGTCTGAACTGGGGTGGCAGAGTGGGCTAAAGAATGGTGATGGATTAAACCCAGATAATTTGACTGGGGGTGAGTGCTTGCAATGTTCAACACTCCGTCCATCATTTCCTTTGGTTTTTGCTTTGTTCGCCATAAGTTGGCAGGGTATTCTCAGACGTGAGTCCCTTGCTCACTTTGCCACTGGATTCAAGCAAGCCTGGCTGAAGACGGCTGAAATGCCAGAAACCGGTCCTAGGAAGCTTGTTTCCGGTCCAGGGAAGACATGGCTTGACAGTTCGGGCTGGACTGTTCTCATGAGGCACAGGGTCAGACTGATTTGCATATGGCCATGTCTGAACTGGGGTGGCAGAGTGGGCTAAAGAATGGTGATGGATTAAACCCAGATCATTTGACTGGGGGTGAGTGCTTGCAATGTTCAACACTCCGTCCATCATTTCCTTTGGTTTTTGCATTCCTCATACACAGCACTAACTGTTAGGCTGTAGGCCTAGTCAAGTGACTCGAGTCGACACAACTATAGTTTGTAACTCTGTCTAGTAAGCTATCCCAACCACCATTATGTTTTGTTGTAAAATATTTTAGCATATTATTGTTGCTCGGTAAGTTCTGTACTGTACTTCATTCTACTACTCCTCTAACAGTCTCTCAAAAGGCGATTGACTGTCTCCTTTTCTTTTTTTGCAAATGCTGCCGCCCTGCCAGTGTCTACTACTACTACTACTACTATACTACCACCACCACCCCAATCATGGCATGTTAGAAAAAGGAAACCATCTTCACCATGCAGCCATTGCTGTGCCTAAGTTAAAAATAAACATCAAGCACAGGTAAGAGAGAGGCAGAATTAATAATGGATATGTTTTCAATGAATTCAATTTCACACACCAGTCCAGATAAAGAATGCATAGACTAGAGGACAGACTGAAAGTACTAGTAGGACAAGTCAATCAGTGAGGTGTGTCGCATCTATCTGTTTGTGTCTTACACAGTCAGCCAATTATTTAAATCAAACAGGCTATGGGCGGCCCTGCACCAGCAAGGAAACAGTGTGATGTAAAACAGTAACCCCACCTACAAAACATTAACAACATTGCATGTAACATAGAAAAATATATTTAATTTACCCTAGCAAAAATAAACTAAAAACCCACAAAAGCTGACCCACCCCCCTCCTTAACCCCAACCAATGCCCGTAGGAAAGTCCAGGAGAAAATAGTAGTCCGAAAACCCAACGCCCAAACCAGTTCCCACCCACCCAAACAAGAATTAAAAAAGGGGCAGAACTTGAAGACAGGGACTAAGGTGTGGGGTGGGACTGAAGGAGGACACGCATCTGCCCTTCTAAATGGGCGACGCGGCGTCTGAGGGCGCGGCAGTTGCACCCACAGTGGGGGGGGCACCAGAGATGGCACTGCGGTGGCGGCGGGCAGCCACCAGATGGTGGCCCGTACCGCTGGAGGGCGGTGGCTGGGGCCCGGGGCACTGGAGGAGGCTTCAAGTGCAGCTGCAGTCTCCTCCTCCTCCTCTGCCAAGACCACCAGCCGCCGGAATTAACGCTGGATTGCCTCCAGCTTCCTGCGCCGTGCCTTGGCGGCCAACTCCTTTCGATTGAGTTTAGGAGTAGCTGTGTATCAAAAAGAAAAAAACAAGACAATTGTAAAATATACTCTTAGAAAAACAGTAAGACAAGTTAATTATTTATACACATAGTGGCATGGTAGAGTAGCACTATAATATAAAGCACAGTAGTACATAACATTTTAAATCTCGCCCGTCCTTCTTCCTTCCACCCATCTTTCACTTTTTAGTTGAACAGTGCACCAGGTGCTCTTCTCCATAACACTTTCAAAGCGGAGTTGAAATCAGATAGATGAGGCCGTTGGTTACTCAATACTCCCGCTCCTATGCCAATTAAAGGGATTCTAGTCTTCTAGTTCACTCTTCAAACGTTCACAACAACTCATACTTACTTAGGACATCAGATGGCGGGCGGACTTTGTCCGCCCGCCATCCTCACGCTAAAAAGGGTGAGGGTCCCGTGGGGACAATTAATTAGGAGGATGCGCCCGGCACAGTGGCGGGCGCATCCTGTTTTTTTTACATTCTGGTTGGAGGTGCCGAAAGCAATGCTAAAAATACATGTTGTGCTGCTTTTCCAAGCACAACATGACAGGCTCTGCGCGGAGCCTGTCACGTTTTGCTTTGAAAGGCAGGGGGGGTACCATAGCATAGGTACCCCCAAGCATACTCTACAATGTCTGCATGTCTTTCCGGCAATGCCGCCACGCAAAGGCATTCCAAAATGCAGATTATATGGCTGGCGGTGTGTTCAGAGAGACACCACCACCATATTGAACCCTTTTCCGCCTGGTCGACATGTGGGGGGTCTGACTCTTTTCTACAGGGATGGTGGGAGGTTTGCCCCTGCGATGTCGGCGGTGAATACCGCCGGCCCGGTGGGGGCAATACGCCCGCCATCCTAATGGGGCCCTAAGTCTCAACAGTACAGTATACATACAGTACACCCTTGCAGTGAGTGTACTGTCAAGTTTAACAATAGTTAAGGACTATGAATCTAACTTACCACCGCCCGCCACTGGTGCTGCCACTCCCCCTACCATTCCATCGTCGGTATCTGCAGCAACTGCCGCATCCTCTCCCTCCGCGTTGCCTTCACTGGCCCTGGCAATGGTGGTCGGTAGTGCGCCTAGAAAACAATACACATTTATTAGGCGTCATATACACCTCCCCCTATTGATCAGTAGCAAGGTTGAAAAATGAGTTAATAGTATACTAACATACATCACTAGTACAAATCAGGTAGTAGTAGAGTAGACCTTAATAGTTATATATGGTCATTCTAGCCTTTGCTTAGTTAGCCCGAGCCATGCAACCATTTTACCTTTGTGTCTTTTATTTTTCCACATGTGACGTTACATTGCAGCTTTTAGTATAAGATACCTTTGAGCCCACATGACCTGCCTCACACTGCTCTGTTTACGCGCTGCGTACAAGCGGTCAACAAAAACATTAACAAGCCACTTTTGAATGAAGTACTGGTGTACTGTTAGTCCATATTGCTTATCCATAAATGCTACACTTTTTGGCACGGCTGAGAAATACTTGCAAGTTGCAATATACTAACGCGCACCATTTAATTTTTCGCATTACAGACGGAAGATTCGCTTCTACGAACCAGAGCTTTGCAGAGCTTATGAATGATGCAACAACTACCAGTACTAGGTTCTTCTAAGGTGAGGGGTCCCTTCATTCAGATCTTCATTTATACATTTATATAAACTAAATTCCTAGGGGATGGTGGTGCTGCCTTCCACCACTGTTCACTTATCATGATTTAATTCCCAACTGTAAGTAAGTGTAACAATGTTTATTGTTTTAATGTTACGGTTGGTGCTGCATTTTATAATAGAACAATGTACAGAGCTTCTCAATTCAAAATAAACATTTTGAACTTACATAGACTTGGTGGTATTTGGTGTGGACTAACTTACACGAGTGAGCAAATTAAAGTAAGGGTGTGCATGTGCATTGCTTCCACGACTGAGAGGTTGGGTGTGTTATGTTCTGGGTTGTCTACTTGTTGGGAATCTTGGGCGGAGGGTTCGGAGACCTAATAGTTATGACAAGACAGTACTATAATCGAGCAGGGGATTGGGGTGGGTTCAGAATTTTTGATTGAGGTGTGTGAGGAAGGTCCAACCTACCAACACGAACATCCTATTTTCTTGTGCAAAGGTCTGTATGTGCAAGATCCCTACAACAGTAGTAATATGTCCTATAGGCTATCATATCAAAATAGTAATAAATCTGGTTGGGCATTTGTTGCTGTGAATTGTCAAAGCATCAAGATTAACAAAGACTCAAGATCAATAAGACTAGAAGTAGTACAAGAGGACGACCCAAAGGACTGGACTCAATGGCTAGAGCTACTGGTGAATCTGAGTTTTATTACAACCTTTCACATAAAGAGTGGCACTGGCCAAATGGGCAAGCTTAGCTACTACAGTACAGACAGACTGGTAGTAGTAGTAGTACTGAGAGTCATCATAGCAGAGGCAGGGATAACAAGATTTTTGAAACCGTACAGATCGAAGGATAATTGCTGGTAAAAAATAGCATTGGGAAACTGAAACAATAGTTGGTGAAAAACATGGTGCAGTAAAAGTTATGGAATAAGAAATATTATTAAAAACAAGAAGACTTACTGGGGCCAGCAGAGGAGCCCTCATTGGTGTCCTCCTGGTGGTGGTGTTGTTCGGACTGTTGTCCCGCCGACTTCCCATTCCCTGTCTGTCTGCCCCTGGGTGCTGATGAACAGGAAAGATATAAGAAAGAGACAAACATTGATGGATGGTGTCAAACAAATACAATATTTTTAAAGAACGGTCAAAAAACACTTATGTAAACAACAATTGCAATAACTAAATTGGCCGATCTCATCTGGTCAACAAGTAGTATCGGGGGATTCGCGGATCGACTACTTAAGTTTCTATTTATCAACAGTAATCCAGTCTTCCATTCTGATTCCAGAATACTAAGTTACAACTAAGCCTAAGTAAGACGTTCCACCCGACCTAGCCCACCTATTCCAGGCATGCCAATTGTACATTAAGTATGCATTTCCACTTCTTTTATTCCTCAACAATGCATATGGTCAAATGGAGGACACATGACTACATTTTTTGTATACACCAAATTTTGGGTTGCTTGATTGATGCTGATGTTCTGCTAGTGCTAAGCCAATTACCACCACTCATTGAACAAACTAGAAAAGGTTCTTATAAAGACTGCCGTACTAGCAGCACGTCACGTAACTGAGGGGGCATCACGCATACCACTAACAAATTAGAAACTCACACAAAGTACCTAAACCTAAGTATCAATCTACCCCTATCTCTTAGTGACTGGACAAAGTAAGGAGTGGACTAGAGTCACTGTAGCATTACGTATTTTAATTTCTCTAAAATAAACTCTTACAGAATCACGCTAAGCGAGCGCAAACGCAAAGTTGCAAACAAGTAAGATTAGTAGTAGCGCAGAGGAGCACCTGTGTCATAACAATCACAGAAGACTTTTAAACATAATTAACCTGCAATGTAAGCAGCAACATTCTAGCTGGTTGGAAGAAAAAAAAGATATTTGCAATATATAACACAGAGCAGAAGAACAGACACAAAGTAGTAATAATTAAATAGTTACACACCAAGCCCCGGGACCTCCACTCCTAGCAGGTCCAGCAGGTCCTGCTCACGGTCCAGGATGTCGGACCACCGGTCTGTCAGCTGCGCCTGGGTGCGCCGGACCCCAGAGAAGCGCGACACTGCCCGGCGCACCTTCCCCCACCGCTGCCGATGCTCCTGGAGGCCGTACCCAGACCCAGGCCTGCCACCTGCTGCCAGGGTTGAGGGGAGGTGGCGCTGCACAAAGAAAATGAGTGCAGCCAACTCCACCTCCCCAAATAAGGCCCGTGCCTGCACCCCTTGTGGGCGCCGCCTTCCGCAAGGAAGGCGGTCACGGCTCTGGCTGCGAGGACGTCCAGCCCTACCCTTAACATGGTTCTGGGACGGGGCGGGAAAGAAAAGGTAATAAAATTAAAGAAGTAAAGGAAATAAATAGCAGGCAATAGAAAGAGAGAAAAAGTAGCTAAAAAACAAAAAAAAGTAGAAAAAACCAAAAATATAGAGGCAGGAAAATAGTTAGAGAAATAATAAATAAGAAAGATAAAATAAAAGTGGCTTTAAACAAAGGATTGAAAAGATGTAGGGAGGACTCAAAATCAGGCCCCAGAACCATGCAATAGAGTGAAAAACAAGATGGCCGCGCCCATTGCGACCACGTGCGCAAGTTTGCGCGATATTTTCTCCCCGAGCAAACAAAAAGCAACGTGATCAAGTAAAAGCGGTCGCGAACAGGAAATATCTACCGCGAACGGGCGCGAACATGCATTGCGCGACCCAGAACAGGAAGTAAACATCGTGAGAGGGTGGGACAAGTGAAAACAAGATGGCCGCGCCTGGGAGAACCGCATGGGTAAGTTTGCGAGCTGCAATCACGCAAAAAATACAGCGAACAGGCGGGAAAAAAACTTCCACGTCTTCGCGATATTTTCGGCGTGTTTGCGGAGATTTTCAGCATTTTCGCGATAGTTTGCAAAAGTTATTTTCGCAAATTCCGCCCACCCCTACTCCAGGATCCACCACTGAGTAAGAAAAAGTAACGATAACACTACTTACCTGCTAAGTGAATTTTCTGCCATAGGATAACATTGGTGATTCTATGTGAAAATACTTCTGTCAACTTTTAAAATACAATAATATTCCTTAAAAATCACTACTGTAACCAAAACGCTTTTACTCAACTGTTTACAGGAGATGTCCAAGGACTGAATCTAGGATGCAGTCCTGTGGTTAGAAAAGTAATCCATAAAGTAACTAATTGCATTTGACTAGAAATCCACATTGAGCTCACTGTTGCATTGTGTTTGAAATTGTGTTGCCCATTGCAACAACTGTAACTACTGTACATAAAAGTCTATTGCCTATTTGCAAAGTATTTAAACTAAAGTATATTTTGTATTGTAATGTATATTTTAATTATAATGTCATTTTAAAAAAAAATATCTAAAAATAAATAGTTTAAAAATGTTGTAAATCAGTATAAAAAAAATCAGTAGAACAATTAATACATTAAAAATTGGCATTTACACAACCTTTGAAATTCACTGAAAAAACCATAGGTTTCAGGCCTGATATAGTTAGGAATTAGCATTTAAAAAACCTTTGAAATTCACTGAAAGAACCATAGGTTTCAGGCCTGATATAGTTAGGAATTAGCATTTAAGAAACCTTTCAAATTCACTGAAAAAACCATAGGTTTCAGGCCTGATATAGTTAGGAATTAGCATTTAAAAAACCTTAGAAATTCACTGAAAAAACAATAGGTTTTAGGGGTGTTATAGTTAGCTGGACATTTCACTCAAACAAAACCATTGAAATTCCTCCGATATAGTTAGTAACTACATCTCGCACTGCTGATGATGTCACATAATACATCATTCATGACATGGTCAGTAACATCACTGATGACATCTCAAATGACATCACTGATGACATCATCCATGTGACAATCAGATACACCTCATCATACACTAGTATAACCTTTCATCACTCACTGTAAAATACAGAGTGCCAGATTTAAAACCATTGACACACCAATACAAGTTTCTAAACACCCATGCAGTGATTCCTAGATCTATACACACATCTAATCACTTACCTATAGATTGACTCATACATGCTGTCAAGGATCAATAGAACACTATCAAATATACTTATACACCTATACCGACATTACACACCAGCACACATCCTAATCACTTATGAAGTCATCCTACTCACTTATGCAAACAATGGATCATACTTACTTTTACTTAGCTACACACTTATAAAAACGCCACTTCATCTATTCATATAGATAATGACTCATACTTAGTGTGTTATAAAAACACTATTACAAGTATACAGTTATCCATACAGTCACTCATACAATCACTGAGTCTTATGTATACTTATTTATATACAACAACTGACACATACACTGGCTTTTATTTTTCTAGTTTGTTGGACATGTACCATTGAGACATATATTGGCTCATCACCAAACCCATAAAGATATTCACTCACCCAAACAACTGTTATAACATGTAGTTTTAACTTCATATACCTACTGAATCAACTATTCACACATCTTTGGGCAGTCACACACCCCCCACCGAACCACACACACATTCACTCTTCCATACAAATACTCAGTTAACTAATCAATAACTAATACAGACTTTCACGTAGCTAGCAACCAACTGGTGCAGCAGTTTACACAACAACTAACAAAGTGATACAGATATTCACACAGTTTAGTCACTATCCAATATATTTAGTGAGACACTATAAATTAGTCAAGTAAACAGTCAATCACACTGCTACTAAATCCTCCATCCAGATATTTATATTTATATATCCACTCATTCTTCAATGCAAATTGCTATATATATATAATACATATTAAAATAACGAACCAAACCACATTCACTGGATGATGTCATCAGTGATGTCATCAGTGATGTCACTGACCATGTCATGAATGATGTAATATGTGATATCATCAGCAGTGGATTGCGGGCGCGCGAGATGTAGTTGGTACAACTAACTATATCTTAGGAATTTCAATGGTTTTGTTCGAGTGAAATGACCAGCTAACTATAACACCCCTAAAACCTATTGTTTTTTCAGTGAATTTCTTTTTTTTTAAGTTTAGGTTTATTGAGACCAGCAAGAAAATACAATGTACAATCAAAATCCGTTCAGAAAACATAAATAATTATGATATAAACAATAAAGGATATTAAGCATATTGGTTACAATAAACACGGTAAACCTAGAACAAAAAAAACAAAAAAAGGAGAAAGAGGAAGAAAGGGGGGGTGGGAAGCAATATGAATATCATTGGAAAGAGTTCAGAGCAATTAATGGCAATAAAAGAGGTAAAATGAAGCACTACATTGCATGTACTTTAAAACTCTAAAAAGAATATAGTGATATAATGGGAGGAGTACAGTATGCAAAAACAATAATAAATTATTCAAACAAAAGACAACGAAACTAAATCAGGGCGGTTTGCGGACATCATCTGACATTCTCACAGTAGCAGTAATCGAAGTATTCGAAGGGGGGGAAGCAGATAAATATGTAGTGAGAGGGAGCCATAATAAATCCCTTTTAATTGCTAGTGATACAGGGGTAACATAATTAGTGTCAAGTCTGTGATGAAAACAGATGGCGTTCCACCAGGCTCTGTAAGTGACTTTATCAGCATGTTTCCAATTCAAGGTGATTAGATGTAAGGCTATAGCAATTAACAAATCAATTAACTGAAAATGTGACGGAGGTTGAGGCCATGAGGGGGATAAAGAACCGAGAAAAATATTTGAGAGGGAAAAGGGAACTTTAGTGTTAAATATTTTGTTAATTTGAGACCAAACTAAATGCCAAAATTTAGCGATATTGGGACAATCAAATAACATGTGTTTTAAGTCAGCCTTTAAACATGAGCAGGACCAGCAGTGTGATGAAGTGGTAGAAGAGAAGGAAGCTAAGTGTGCGGGTGAATATAATGCACGCTGATATACAAAATAAAGAGTCTGAGTGGTATTGGCCGCCCGTGAAGTTTTATGAATCTTTAACCACAACTTATCCCACAAAGAGATAGACCAGGATTGTAATAAGTCCTTTTCCCATGCCAGTTCAGTCTTTGTTTTGCACCGCGGCGAGAGAGATACAAGACCTTTGTAAAGGGAAGATGCAGAAGGGGAAGCGTTTAATAATGGAAACAATGTAGAGCAAGTTGTAGGGAAATTTGGAGAAGGTGGGAGTAATGAAAGATATTGGTGAAGAGAGGGAATCAGAAGGTCATATTGTTTCATACAGGAATTAGGAAGGGCAAAGTTAGATTTGAGGACTGCGAAGGATAAAGGTTTATTATCCATCAAGAGTTGAGAAATCCACTTCAAACCCTTGGAGTGCCATGCCTTCCAATAGAAAGCACGATTTTTAATACGTAGTAATTTATTATGCCAAATAGGTTGTTGAGAAAGTGAGTTAAGCGAGGGGTAGGAAGCTGGTAGGAGAGGAGTTAAGAGCTTTCGTGTATAAGAAATAACAGGATGACGCAAAGAAGAAGTGTGTGCAGAGAAAGCAAGGGATTCCATAAAGGCGAAGGGGGAAGTGAAAAACTTCTCGATGCTAAGCCAAATCGGAGGATAGGTAGGAGGGTCCAAGGAGAGCGAAGAAGAGGCTTGTTTTAGGGAAAACGCATGATGATAAGATTTAAAGTCAGGAAACTTAAGCCCACCATTTGATTTATCTTTTTTGAGAGTAGATAAGGCTATCCGAGGGGGTTTACCTTTCCAGAGGAATTTTAATAAAATGCGATCTAATCTCTTAAAGTAATAATCTGGGATATGTACAGGAATCATTGAGAGAGAGTATAAAATAACGGGAGCAAGCATCATCTTAATAGAGTCTAATCTACCCCACCAAGAGAGAAAAAGAGGGTGCCACTTAGTAATAGAATCATTTAGCTTCTTAGCAATGTATTCAAAATTGTGTTTAAGAGTTTCGGAAATAGACGGGGAGAACCATAATCCTAAATATTTTAATTTGGAGGATTGCCAGGAAAAACCAGTGTGGACAAAATAGTGTTTAAGACACAAAACATTAAGGGGTAAGACTTCATATTTATCACGATTTAGGCGGTATCCTGAAAGTTTTGAAAACGCATCTACCTGGGAGAGGAAAGGAGGAAGAGAAGTATCGGGATTGGAGCAATATAAAAGAATATCATCTGCATAAACAGACATTTTGATTTGGCGGGAACCTAAATGGAATCCTGTAATTAGGGAATCCTGTCTAATTGTGGTGAGGAAAGGCTCTAACGCCACTACAAATAGAAGAGGGGATAAGGGGCAACCCTGCCGTACACCTCTTGAAAGAGAGAAATAATCGGAAACCTTACCATTAGCAAAAATAGATGCCTTGGGACCAGAATATAAGAGAGAAATCAAGGAAATTAAATTAGAGGGAAACCCTATCCACTGAAGAGCATGGAACATAAAGTCCCAACCAATCCTATCAAAAGCTTTCTCGGCGTCTAAAGCTATGGCAGCAAGCGGGTAATCTAAGGAAGAGGCCTTGCTAAGAATGTTAAAAAAGACTCTAGAATTATCAGAAGATAAACGACCTTTTACAAAGCCCGATTGCTCCGAACCAAGAAGCTCAGGTAAGATTGGGTCAATACGTAAGGCAAGAATTTTAGCAAAAATTTTGTAATCCGTATTCACTAAAGATATCGGGCGATAATTTTTACAGAAAGAAGGGTCTTTGCCTTCTTTGGGAATTAGGCAAATCATAGCATCCTGAAAGGTACCTTGAGACGCTCCGTTTGTGATAAAGGAAGTAAATAAAAAAAGAAGTTGTGGGAGAAGGAGTTTCGAAAAGTGTTCATAAAATTCAATGGTAAATCCGTCAGGGCCAGGGGTTTTCCCTCGCCTTAAAACCGATACGGCATGAGAAATTTCTGTCAATGTGATATCTAGCTGTAGTGAATCAAAATCAATGTGTTGCGAGGGGGGAGAAGAGATGGATTGGAAGTAGGAAGAAAGATCAGAGTGAAGTGGTTGGGCCTCAGGAGTATAAAGAGTTTTATAAAAGGAGACAAACTCATTTAAGATATCTTCATCTTTGAGAAGAACGTCACCATTGGAATCCTTCAAAGAATCTATCCTAGTTCTATCCCGACGTGATTTTAGATAATTAGCCAATACTTTCCCCATTTTATTCTGACCTCCATAGTAACGAGCACTACTCTTCAGAAGATAAGAAGAAGCCGCTTCCGTGGATGCTTTGTTGAAGGTGATTTTAGCTGTGATAAGAGCTTTCAAAGAAGCTTCAGAGTACGAGTGGTAATAGGCGTATTCTAATTTTTTAATTTTGGCAAGCAATTGAGCCGAATGTTTCTCAAAAGCTTTTTTCTTCCGAGAAACAAAGTTAATAATAAAGCCTCTGGCAGATGCCTTAAAAGAATCCCAAATCATAGCAGGAGAGGAATCATGAGTTGTGTTTATGGTGAAGAATTCCGAAGCAAAAGAACTGAACTGGCTGGAAAAATTAGGATCTACGAGCAATGAATTATTAAAACGCCAACGTCCAGCAAATGGGGTATAAGGAAGAAGATCAAAATCAACAGAAACTGGTGCATGGTCTGAAATTAAAATGGACCCTATTTCTGAATGAAGTACGTGTTGCGTTAAAGGTTTACTTAAAAAGAGGTAGTCAATACGAGATTGTGATTTATGTGGGGGGGAGAAAAAGCTATATTCTCGAAGATCAGGGTGACCCAGTCTCCAGATGTCAACTAAAGATTTTTGACGAATGGTGGAAGTAAATTGTGAGTGCATTTTGTTGTTTACAAATCTGACTGGGGAATTCCTATCTAAAATGGAATCACAAACTTGATTACAGTCACCCCCAAAAACAATATAATCGTCTTCAAGGGAGAGCAACTTATCAGAAATATGTAACCAAAAAACATTATCAACTGAAACTGGAGCATAAACGTTAAAGAAAACCAATGGTATTTTGTCAATAAGTAATTTAACAATTAACCAACGACCTTCAGAATCAGTCTCTTGAGAGATCACCGAGACATTAAACTTTTTATGAGTAAGAATAAGAACACCATTTTTCTTACCTAAAGCTGGAGAAGAAAACACATTGCCTACCCAGCATTTTTTTAATTTAGATGCTTCAGCCTCAGAAAGGTGGGTTTCCTGAAGAAAAGCAACATCAGTTTTTAATTTTGCTAAATGGGATAAAACTCGTTGTCTTTTAATAGGATTGTTCAATCCTTTAACATTCCATGTGATAATTCTGAACTTGACTGGATGAGATTGAAGTCAAAAACCATGAACATACAATGCGATAAACAGAGTTGAGATTGAGAAGAGTAAAGAAATGAGAACTCAGGAGTGTACGAAGAAGAAGATAAGAGAGGAAAAGATTGAAAACAATAATTTTAAGAAATTCGATAAGGGAAAAGAACAATAAACAAGGAGTATGAATTTGCGAATGATCAAAGAAAGGAAGAAGAGGATAGAATGAGGGAGGCGTAGGTGGGAAGAAAAGAAAGGGAAAAAAGAAAAAGAAAAAGAGGAAAAGAGGAACAATGGCAAAAAACAGCAAAAAAGGCATAAAAAGAGAGTGTGAACAGGAGACATACTTACATGAAGAAGATCCAAGAGAACAAGGGGGGAGAGGAGAGGCCACACGAGACAGGCAGCCCATCCAGGCTGACCAGACGGAGGACGAGGGGGAGAACGCCCATAATATAGGATATCTACGGATGCGAGAGAGAACAAAAACAAAAACATAAAAACTATTTAGCACAATGAGTGATGAAAAATAGGAGATTTAAAACAGAACAAAATGATTAGGTACCAACTCAAACTAAGAAGACCATCCAAGCTAGGAAAGAACACCAAAGATTACATGAAGAACGATAATGAAGAGAAGCAGTGAATAAAAGAACCATAAGAAAAAACATCAGAACATCAAGTAACATTTGAAGACAAGGGTCCCGAAGCTTCCATGGTCTCCGTCCTGTGAAAGTTTATGAAACTCTGTAACTGCTGCGGGTCTTCATAGGATGTCGTCTTGTTATTGAACGTGACCTTAAAGAGGCAGGGGTGAAAAAGACCATAACGCGCTCCCATGGCACGAAGAGTAGGTCTCATATCAAGAAAGGCCTTACGTCTGTTAGCTGTAGACTTGGCATAATCTTGAGCGAAAAACAAAGTGGCACCGGACCAGGTGACTCGCTGAGAGGATTTAGCCGCTGACAAAACCTTTAGCAAATCCGTGTACTCCAAAAAGTACAAAATGACACCTCTCGGTCTCTGTGAAGAAGATGCATTCGAAGGGAGACGTCCCAACCTATGGGCTCGTTGAATGTTGAGAGCAGTGCCTTCCGGCATATGGAGAATCTTGGGTAGAAAAGTTTTAAAGAAGGTAGGAGGATCCGACCCCTCCGATCCCTCCACCAGACCATAGATACGCAGATTGTTCCGCCTATTACGATTTTCAAGATCCTCGACTTGGCGTTGGAGGACAGAAACTTGAGATTGAAGGTGAGATACATTGGTGTTAGTGTTTGTAAAAGAAGACATATGACTTTCAACTGCAGTAATTCGTGAATCAAGTTGAGCCCAAGTGTCAGTGAGAACTTGTAGTTTATTATTTGTTTCCACCATAAAGGGACGAAGGGCCCTAATCTCTTCCAGTAGTGTCTCCATGGAAACAGGCGAGGTCGATTTAGGAGGAGAAGGCGGGTTATGCTTTAAACGCTTGGTGACAGACTTCACAGCAGGCACTGGTGAGGGAGAGGGATCCATATTCCCCGCGGGGTCTTGTGATAATAACAAAGAATCCTCTAGTTTGGAGAAGGCAGTAAAAACTCTTGAATTTTTGATGAGGGTATGCTTAGGCGTAGGATGTTTAGCAAGAGAGCCTTTCGTTCTCCCCATAGGAGGCAAGTCCAACAGTCTAAGTGAGAGGGGCAGAGACGTGGTCCAGAAGTAGAGTAGCACTAGTTAAATGTTTAACATCACTGTTAGATCCAGCAAGTATCAAGCAAACCTGGCGGGCCTCACTGAAGTGCGTGCTCAAGCAGAATTGAAGAATTAGTCACTGAATTGACGCATCCGAAAAAATGAGGCAGTTCCATAAAACTATTTCAATATCCGAAACGAAAATACTCGTCAAGAATAATCATGAGTGAAAGAAGAACTGTCTTATTTGAGGACAACAGCACAGGAAAACACTCTCGTGAGGTGCATGCATAAAATGGCGGCTGATTCGGTGGAGAAAACGCTGCACAAACTACGCACCTTCCGTATTTTCCAGGGATGCATCATTAAGTTTATCAAAAGTTGGTGAAAAAATGAAGAAAAAGCCAGAGATAATCAGCAATAATAACCAAGGGGGGCAAAAAACCACTTTTGCAGCATGTTTCTTCAAGACATTAGCTTACATTCTCCTCAGGCGAAAAAACAAAATGGCGGCCGTTCCGAAAACGGGACTGCCGGGGAAATTAAAGAGGATTAAATGCAGCTTACTGACACAGCGACTGCAAATTTCGGCGCTCCGGATGTTCAGACAGCTTGTCCTCACTTTGTGGCATCCTCGCACTCGCAGTTACGCGAGAAAAAATCGGCGTTATCCTCCCGACCCCGGGAGCGTCAGGGAAAAGCCGCCATCTTCGTTAGGCGTTAACCACGCCCCCCCTTTTCAGTGAATTTCTAAGGTTTTTTAAATGCTAATTCCTAACTATATCAGGCCTGAAACCTATGGTTTTTTCAGGGAATTACAAAGGTTTTTTAAATGCTAATCCCTAACTATATCAGGCCTGAAACCTATGGTTTTTTCAGTGAATATATATATATATATATAGATAGATGATAGATAGATTATACATATGTATATATATTATCTACTGGCGGTCGCCAGTAGATAGTTATAGTTAGGACCCTGTTTCCATAGGAAAACCGCAACATTCTATTTTGAATAACTTTGGCGCCGATCGACGAATCCTCGCGAAATTATCAAAACTAATGGGGCGCTACGGTCCGCTCCTACCCTGAAAGTCTCGGGGGGATTCGTCAAGCGGGGGCTGAGAAAAAAGGGGGGTCCCAAAACGCGTTTTCCCCATGCATTTTTCCATAGGACCTTTAGACACAGCTACAGCCCGAACGGCTGAACAGAGTTACTTGAAATTTGGCAGAGAGGTAGTCTACAGGTCAAGGAAGTGCCTTTTGTAGGTCTGGTGTAAATCTGTTCAGTAGTTCCTGAGAAAATAGCATTTAAATCAATATATATATCTGTGGCAGCTTACGGTGCGCTTACCGTGCGCTTACGGTAATCTTACCGTACGCGTACGGTGACGTGCGCGAGCGCGATTCTGATTGGCTGTTAGATCTTAGTAAACATTCGAATCGGTCGAAACCAGGAATTGTCGGCCGCCATTTTCTCTCTCGCACTCTGAGGGGGGGAGGAAAAACAAAGCTGGATAACATGAAAAGGGGCAGGCTAGACAGCTCCTAACCACATAGCCATGGTTAGGGTGTCCCAAAAGAACCCCCAAGGACAAAAATTCAATTTTTTTTTTTGAAAAAACGGTAATTATGCTTACCGTACGCGTATGGTAAAAAAAAAATAAAAAAAAAAAATAAATAAATTTAAAAAAAATACAATATCCACAATTCCCCCACCCCGTGTGCAAAAGGCGCCCGAAGGGCACTATTTGTGCATGGCATATGAATCGTTAGAACAAATAATAGATAACCTTTCACAACGAAGCGCATAATATGTACTCAGTGTGCGGACGGTGCGCGAAGCGCATCTTGCGTACATGGCCCATCCAGCGTAACGTGGGCACGCAGTGCGCGAAGCGCACCGCATGCTCACTGTGCGTGCACGGTGCGCGAAGCGCACCGTGCGCGCACGGAACGAACTGCGTGAAGTGGGCGCGCACGCCACGAACGGCGTAAAGTAACTTAGCATTTAAAAAACCGTACAAATTCACTGAAAAAACCATAGGTTTCACACACGTTATAGTTAGGAATTAGCATTTAAAAAACCTTGCAAATTCAATGAAAAAACCATAGGTTTCACACATGTTACAGTTAGCTGGACATTTCACTCGTAAAAAACCTTTGAAATTCCCCCGTTATAGTTAGTGCAGGCAACTATAACTCACGCGACCGCAATCCTCTGCTGATGACATATGTGTCTTTGTGAAAAAAAAATATTTGTAATATATGTATAGCTAAAATTTAATGGAAGAAGACATGGGCAAATAAGTGTCTAAATACAGTATTAGCATCAGCAGAGGATTGCGGTCGCGTGAGTTATAGTTGCCTGCACTAACTATAACGGGGGAATTTCAATGGTTTTTTACGAGTGAAATGTCCAGCTAACTGTAACATGTGTGAAACCTATGGTTTTTTCATTGAATATATATATATATATACTGATAGATAGATATTTATACATACATATATATATTTGTATTTATATTTTCACTGAAAAAAAACATTATAGTTTGAAAATGGAATTTAAAAAACTGGTTTTGTATGAGTAAAACCTGAGCCTATATCCCTGTAACCTTTAATTTTTCAATGAATTTCTGAAGTTTTTTTAATTTCATTTATGAACTATACCTTCGATGTAACCTTTGTTTTTTTACAGTGAATTTCTAAGGTTTTTTAAATGCTAATTTTGAACTATAATGTCCCTGAAACCTTTGTTTTTTCAGTGAATTTCTATGTTTTTTAAGTAGTAGTCGCATTTGTAGAGTGGTGGAGAAAGGGGGCTGGGCCTCTGACCAGCACTCAGGAATCCCGCTGTGTAGGACTTACAGGAGGTACCAGGAGGCTTCTTGGCCCCCAAGGTCCCTTAGGAATAAAGTGGACTTTGTCCCCCAACCATTAGTGTGACAGGAGGTGTGTTTGCAGAGTGGTGGAGAAGGGGCATGGCCTCCGAAGACCTCTTGGCAATCCTGCTGTGTGGGGCTTAGTGGAGGTAACAATAGGAGTAGTTGACCCTCAAGGACATCCTTGGGGGCCAACTCCTCCTCCTGTTACCTTCAGTAATTCCAACACACCAGGTTCACTGAGAGGTTGTCGGAGGCTCCACACCCTTTTTCCACCAATTTGAAACCTCACCTCTTGGCACACTAATAGTAAGGGAATGAAGTCCCTTTGGCTATTGAGGGTGCTTGGGGGCCAATTACCCCCCCTGTTTCCTCCAGTAAGTCCCACACAGTGAGTTTGCTCACCGGTTTTCAGTGGCCAAGCCCCCTTTCTTGACCACCAGGGAAACACGCCTCCTGGCACACTACTAGTTGGGGAATGAAGTCCCCTTAGCTCTTGAGGGTCCTTGGGGGCCAAATACCCCTTCTGTTACCTCCAGTAAGACCTACACAGCTGTATCGCTGAGAGGTCATCAGAGGCCATGCCCTTTTTCTCCACCACTCTGCAAACCCACCTACTGGAACACTACAGGTTGGGGGACAGAAGTGGAATTCGTTCACCAACCAGCAGTGTGCCAGGAGGCGTGTTTGCCGAGTGTTGGAGAAAGGGGGTGTGACCTCCAAAGATCTCTCAGCAATCACCTGTGTGGTACTTACTGGAGGTAACAGGAGGGCTTGTTGGCCCCTAAGTATCCTCTGGAGCCAGGGGACCTTCATCCCCAACCAGCAGCATCACAGGAGGCGCCTTTGCAGAGTGGTGGAGAAAGGGGCTGCACACCCCTCTCCCTGGGCTGATTTGGGCAATGGGGAACCCATCCCCAAGTCTTTCTTTTTTTAATTAAAGTGAGGGGTCAGTGCTGCTGGGGGGTGGTGGTCCCCAGGGCCATCTAGGGCTCCAGGAAGTGGGCTGCGTGGCCCCTCTCCTTTGTTTTCCTTTGCCCTGGGAAGGTGACAGTCCCCTGAGCTTTGGCAGGGTCCACGTGGCACCCTGCATTTTTTTAAATTAAAGCCCATCGAAGGTGGTAGCCCCCCACAATAATTTGCAATAAAAACCCCAGGAGGTGACATACCCTGGGGCTGAGGGAGGTCAGAGGGGGTCTCCATTTAAAAAGAAATAAGCCCCAGGGAGGTGGTGGTCCCCTGGGCAGTGGAGGAGGCCATACGGGCCTCTCTCCATTAATATTTAAACAGGCCCCATGGAAGTGGTGGTCCTTTGGGCGTAGTAAGCCCCAGGAAGGGGTCCGTGTGACCCCCTCTTTTTTTGCATAATTCCCGGGACCTGGACCACCCGGGGGCAATAATGAACAAAGCGAGGGAGTCCACGCTTTAAAAAAATATATTTTCCTCCGGATCCCCACATCCCGCCAAAACTTTTTTTTAAAATCTTTTTGTGCTTGTGGCGCCCCAGTGCCCTAGGTGGTCAGGGTGTTTCTACCCTGCCACCTTTTCTTCTTTTTCTGACGAGTCCCAAATTCACTGCCAACGGTTCCTGATTGAAGTGTTGGCAGCCCATCAAATTTCAGTAGGGTTTCAGTAGGATTTTGGGGTCCCAGAAATCTATATTTTTAAACTTAAATATCTCTGAAACTACTGAACAGATGTACACATGCTGTCGGACCCAAAATCTAGCTTTCTGCCAAATTTGGTGTCATTCCGTTCAGCGGTTCTGGCTGTAGTCGTGTTCAACAAATGAAAAATCCCCAGAGACATAAAATGGAGAAAACTTGTTTTGGGACCCCACTTTATTCTCAGCCCCGCTTGATGGATCACCCCAAAACTTTCAATACAGCAGCTGAACCAAAAAGGGGACCTTTTTGAAAATGTTGTGAAGATTAGTCATGCGGCGACAAAGTTATTGGCAAAACCAAAAACGGTTTTCTTATGGAAACTTGGGTCCTAAATCTAATATGTGTGTGTGTGTGTGTGTGTGGGTGGTGCATGCATGTGTGTGTGTGTGTATACATATATATATTCACTTAAAAACCATAGGTTTCACACATGTTATAGTTAGGTGGATATTTCACTCGTAAAAAACCAATAAAATTCCCCCGTTATAGTTAGTTCAGATAACTATAACTCGCGCGCCCGCAATCCTGCTCATGACGTCACATATTACATCACTCATGACATGGTCAGTGGCATCACTCATGACATCACTGATGACATCATCCTTGTGATAGAGTGGCGGTCGCGCAAGTTATAGTTATCTGAACTAACTATAACGGGGGAATTTCATTGTTTTTTTACGAGTGAAATATCCACCTAACTATAACATGTGTGAAACCTATGGTTTTTTAAGTGAATTTGCAAGGTTTTTTAAATGCTAATTCCTAACTATAACGTGTGTGAAACCTATGGTTTTTTCAGTGAATTTGTACGGTTTTTTAAATGCTAAGTTATGTATGTATTATTGTTTTTTTTATATATTTATTTTACAATAAACTACGTATTAAAATTTTTGGGGGGTTTTTTCACCGTGCACGCACGGTGCGCGCACCCCGCGATTTAAAAAACAATACATTTTTTTAAAAAATTCTGCCTTCGGGGTCCTTCAGGGACCCCCTGACAAAGGCTAGGGGTCAGGAACTCTGTACCCTGCCCCCTTTTCACGTTCGCCACCTTCCTTTTTCACTCTCGCACTGAAAACAAACAAAATGGCGGCCGACACTTCCTGATTTTGACCGATTAGAACGTTGACTAACATGTAACCACCAATCAGAATTACGCTCGCGCACGTTAGGGTGCTCGCACGGTGCGCGGCTATAGATATGTATGTGCTTTTAACTGCAATTTTCTCAGGAACTACTGAACAGATTGACTCCATATATGCAAAAGGCACATCCCTGACCTGAGGACTACCTCTCTGCCAAATTTCAAGTAATTCTGTTCAGCCGTTCGGGCTGTACCTTCGACTAAAGGTCCTATGGGAAAATGCATGGGGAAAACGCGTTTTGGGACCCCCCTTTTTTCTCGGCCCCCGCTTGACGAATCTCCCCGAGACTTTCAGGGTAGGAGCTGAGCGGAGCGCCCCATTAGTTTTGAAAATTTCGCGAGGATTCGTCAACCGGCGCCAAAGTTATTCAAAATAGAATTTTCAGATTTCCTATGGAAACACAGTCCTAACTATAACTATCTACTGGCGGCCACCAGTAGATAATATATATATATTCACTGAAAAAAACATAGATTTCAGGGGCGTTATAGTTAGTTGGACATTTCACTCGGACGTCACATATTACATCACTCATGACATGGTCAGTGACATCACTGATGACATCACAAATGACATCACTGATGACATCATCCTTGTGACAGACCTCCTCTCACCCTAATATAACCTTTGACACACACACCCAAAAATACAAACTAACATTTTCAGAACAATGGACATACCAATACCAGTTACAACACACCTATTCAGTAATTCCAAGATCTACACACACATCAACTCATTCACCAACAGTCCCTATACAGTCACACATACATGTACTCACTCATCGTATGTACTCATACACCTATACATCTCGTTACACACCGCCACTCATCCATAGAGTTACTCACACACATGGTCACACATGCAAACAAAGTATCAAACATCCATTTACTTGCACATACACAGTTATACACACACTACCACACTTACTTCTACAGAAACTTACACATACTTACTCCCTTAAACAATCACTTATAGAAACACCTACTTATTTGTACAGGAAGTCTTCCAATTTCTCACTCTCACTTATATACACCAATACTCACATTTACTAGTTTAAAACATATGTAGTTACTCATAAAGACACTATTGAGACAGTCATTCACTCACTAACACACCCAAACACACACTCATCTACCTATACAGTCCTGCACACATGCTGTCTTCAACACATACAAACAGTGAGTCACTCATTCATGCATCTAACACTAAGTAATACCCCCCACCGAACCATACAGATACTCAGACACTCATACTGATACTCAAAAAACCAACTAATAACCCATATAGACACTCATGTAGCTACTCACCAACCCATGCAGCAAAGTGAGAGACTGATACAGATGTTTACATATTTAAACATTACTCACTAACCCATGTATTCACTAAGATATACTTAATCAGTCAGTTATACAATCAATTTTACAAAAACATATCATCCATTTGGACACTTATATACCCATTTATTCTTCCATCGACCTTGAGATATACCTATATAAAACATATTACATTTTCAGAAAAGCACACATTCACTGGATGATGTCATCAGTGATGTCATTTGAGAAGTTTTCAGGCTAGTCCTTTGGGAGCAACTGTTTATGTTGCCACTCCAGAAACCGAAACCATTTATCCGAGGGCAGAGGCCCTGCAGATGGCACACGAGGTGGGGTGCCCAGTTGTGTGCACCAGCGGGGCAGCGAAGTGACAAGCACCACAACCCACAAAAAAGGTAATGAGGGCACTGAATAACACAGGATCTTCTCTTTGTATCTGGCAGGAACAACAAAGGTAAAATGCCCTAGTACCAAAATGTAGAATTAGTCTTCAAGAGGACCTGCGATGCCGCTTCTGCCTCCTGTACCCTGGAGGCAGCACATGGGTCACGCGGTACGGTCATACTGCGGTGGGACGCACACTCATTGACCTCTCATGGCACTGCTCCACAGGTCAGGGAGGACTCTTTCAATTAGCTATGTTTTCTGATGACGTGTCGCGCCGGCCCCGTGCAACAACAGAACTCCTTTAGATCCAAACAGACTCTTCCACTTTCTCACCGGAAGTGAAACCAGGCCACAGAGACACTTTCACAATACATCAGCTGAGAATGCACTTTTCGGTAAAAAAAGACACATTCCTTCCTCCTAATTTATCAAATAAACATCTCACTGAAGAACAGGGGCTAGCTTTGATCGGTAAACAGCCGTTACAACAACTTTTTTACTTTGCGATACCATTACAACGCATGCATTACCACGCATGCGTTGTACATCGCGAAGTCATTACAGCACATTTTTTTACAATGCATAGTCATTTACCACGCATGCCTTTACAACAAATTTTGTTGTAAAGGTATGTATGGTAAATGACCATGCGTTCTAAAAAACATGTAGACGATCCACATTGTTGTAAGGAAACAGAGGCTGTTCCGTTTCCTCACAACAACGTGCACCACCCCTCAGAGACGACGTGAAGCAGGAACTAAGAGGAGAGAGGAACCACGAGGAGTGATAGGTAGGGGGATTGGGCATGGGGTGTTTTTTTCCCTAGGTTTTAGGGTAGTGCAGTGGTGTTTGGGTAGTGTAGGGGGTCATGCTGGGGGTAGTGTTTTAGGGTTTAGGGTAGTGCAGTAGTGTAGGGGGTCGTGCTGGGGTAGTGTTTTAGGGTTTAGGGTAGTGCAGTTGTGTTTGTGTAGTGTAGGGGGTCGTGCTGGGGTAGTGTTTTATGATTTAGGGTAGTGCAGTGGTGTTTGAGTAGAGTAGGCGGTCATGCTGGTGGTAGTGTTTTAGGGTTTAGGGTAGTGCAGTGGTGTTTGTGTAGTGTAGGGGGTCGTGCTGGGGTAGTGTTTTATGATTTAGGGTAGTGCAGTGGTGTTTGGGTAGTGTAGGGGGTCATGCTGGGGGTAGATTTAGGGTTTAGGGTAGTGCAGTTATGTTTGGGTAGTGTAGGGAGTCATGCAGGGGGTAGTGTTTTAGGGTTTAGGGTAGTGCAGTGGTGTTTGTGTAGTGTAGGGGGTTGTGCTGGGGGTAGTGTTTTAGGGTTTATGGTAGTGCAGTGGTGTTTGGGTAGTGTAGGGGGTAGTGCTGGGGTAGTGTTTTAGGGTTCAGGGTAGTGCAGTGGTGTTTGTGTAGTGTAGGGGTAGTGCTGGGGTAGTGTTTTAGGGTTTAGGGTAGTGCAGTGGTGTTTGTGTAGTGTAGGGGGTAGTGTTTTAGGGTTTAGGGTAGTGCAGTGGTGTTTGTGTACTGTAGGGGTTCGTGCTGGGTTCTAGTGTTTTAGGGTTTAGGGTAGTGCAGTGGTGTTTGTGTAGTGTAGGGGTCGTGTTTTAGGGTTTAGGGTCGTGCAGTGGTGTTTGGGCAGTGAAGGGGGTTGTGCTGGGTGTGGTGTTTTAGAGTTTAGGGTAGTGCAGTTGTGTTTAGGTAGTGAAGGGGGTCGTGCTGGGGGTAGTGTTTTAGGGTTTAGGGTAGTGCAGTGGTGTTTGTGTAGTGTAGGGGGTCATGCTGGGGGTAGATTTAGTGTTTAGGGTAGTGCAGTGGTGTTTGTGTAGTGTAGGGGGTCGTGCTGGGGTTGTGTTTTAGGGTTTAAGGCAGTGCAGTGGTGTTTATGTAGTGAAGGGGTTCGTGCTGGGGGTAGTGTTTTAGGGTTTAGGGTAGTGCAGTGGTGTTTGTGTAGTGTAGGGAGTTGTGCTGGGGGTGGATTTAGGGTTTAGGGCAGTGCAGTGATGTTTGGGTAGTGTAGGGAGTCATGCTGGTGGTAGTGTTTTAGGGTTTAGGGTAGTGCAGTTATGTTTGGGTAGTGTAGTGTAGGGTGTCGTGCTGGGGGTAGTGTTTTAGGGTTTAGGGTAGTGCAGTGGTGTTTGGGTAGTAGAGGGGGTAGTATTTTAGGGTTTAGGGTAGTGTGCCCAACCAGCCACAATATCCGTGGACAAAGGGGATCCTGACTCTTTTGAACGCTCCGCCAATTGAATAATTTGGGTCAAGGGCCCTACCACGTCCAAGACCTATCAATTCCTTTCTTGGGATCCCTCATATACTTGGAGAAAAAGGTACATAGTTTCTCATCAATTTCAGGCGTGTATGCCACCTTCCCCTTCAGTGAGGGCCTGCGGCATTCTCCCCCATCCTATTCCTGACCTCCCTTTCAAGAGGTTGATGGATTTTCCCCACCACATACTCTGCCACTTTGGTGTGAGGGGTCCACTCCGCCGACCTAGGATGGTAAATTTGGGTAGGCGCGAACATGTCCGAGTAGACCCCGTCCCCAACCCAGGACTGAGAGGAGTGGGACTCTGGATGCCAGGGACGCCCGAGTCCTTATCCTCATCAGAGGATTAATAGTCCTCCAATACACCCTCTCCCTCTAAAGGAAACCTGCCATTGGGGTCTACAATAGTGGTGACAGCGTCGCAATTTTCTCCGGACTCCTCCTCCTCCCGACAGGGTGCATGTTTTAGCATTCGCGCATTCTTGAGGAAGGTCTCCGTAAGTTTAGCAAATCCTTCCAAGTGCCCCGCGTTTTGCTTAACGGCCCTTTTATTCCCCATCTGGGAGCTACTGGGACCCACCACCACTGGATCTAGGTCACTGAACACCCCAGGGATGCTTTTCGCCAGCTTATCAACCTGATCCCTAAGAGGAGCCAGCGCCCTAGAAATAGCCAGAGAGATGGCTTGGTCCACTGCTGGAGGGAGAAGTTGTAGGGCCATTCCTCCTCCACTTCCTGGTAGGAGGAGTACAAATGGTCTTCTGGAAAAGACATGATAGCAGAGGGTGGGAGCACAGAACAAATGCCCTTAAAATACTTAAGTTTGATACCAAAGACAATGGTCCTAGACCTGTTATTGACACACCAGGGCAAGAGGCCCTTACTCAGTTATATCATTCACTTAGTTAAGAGCTATATAAGGATAAATTGGGTAGCTCACAATATTAAATACAATATTTCAACATAAGAAAGCAACATCCAAATTCAAAATCACCATACATTTATTGTACATTTTTAACAATTAATCTTTATGGTATATATCAAGGTTGCTATAGTGAGAAGCCACACGGACGGCCGAATAGAACGTTTTGAAGCTTGGCATTACCCCCAGTTCTTTAGAGACACGCACACGTTTCCCCACGGTTCCTGTGCTCTACCTTCAGATACCGAATTACGGGTATTTTCAAAGCTGTGCATCACGAAGGGAAACAGGAACTCAGTGCCTGAACCCCATGCTTTATCTTAAAGGAATCCTGCTCTCTGATTCATAACGGGCACATGATTAAGTCTAGGACTCATCTAGGTTGCCCCTCTTGTCCTGATGAAGACCCGCATGGCCAAGGCTTAAACTACCCTTAAGGCCACCCAGATGGGTCGAAACGTCGACGCCCCCAGTTCACCCGCCTGGGACACGCAATTCCCTCATGTGCTACACTATGAATTGGTTTCTAGTCTGATTTTTAAATATAATTGAGTCTGCATACTCTGTAACGTGACCAGGCTACATTGGACGGTGATTGACAACCGGCCCCCATGTGAATTCATTTAAATTCTTCATGTCACTACGTTCTTTACTCTTTCTCTTATTCACTCACCCTCCAGCACCCTTGCTACATGCACGTTCCCTCTGGAGCAACCTTGATATATACCATAAAGATTCATTGTTAAAAATGTACAATAAATTTATGGTGATTTTGAATTTGGATGTTGCTTTCTTATGTTGAAATATTGTATTTAATATTGTGAGCTACCCAATTTATCCTTATATAGCTCTTAACTAAGTGAATGATATAACTGAGTAAGGGCCTCTTGTCCTGGTGTGTCAATAACAGGTCTAGGACCATTGTCTTTTGTATCAAAGTTATACCCAGGTCCTTGACTATTGGGTCACCCCATCTTTTGTAATGCCTTAAAATCCTTAAGGCAGCCCCCTCGCCGGTGGTCCAACAGCTGGGCTTTCCCCGAAGCTGTTATAAGAATAGACTGAGGTGCAATACCATTTACCACCACCAGGTGGCGGTGGTCACTAACGAGGCCGTGTGGGGAAATCACTGCGTAGCGGTGTCAAAATTGGATGAGGGTTGGTCGGGAATCAAGCGGACACTAAAGAAGTGACCGGATTCCCAACCTAGCGTAAAGACCAGCGGGAGCGCTTGACGGAGCTGCCTCGCTCAGACCAGCTGCACCTGACAGGATCTCACCGCGCACAGCGGGAGGAACTGCGAGGGGACGAACGCTCTCGGGCAAGAGCCTGCTGTGCAGGGAATATGAAACAATACCAAGGCAATAATGCTAATCACGTGCATAAGAACCCGCTATAAAAACAGCAACAACGTCAGATTAAGCCAAGAATGTAAGGAATGCACTTAACTGACGAGCAGTGAAGAAAGAGGAAGCAGAAGGGACGTCACAATATTATATACAATGGACTGTGATATGATTGGACTATAGTTGCCTTGGAGACTACCCCGCCTAATGGTTCATGGGTTGTGTAGTCTTTTGTTTAATGATTGTTGTGTTACATTTTCTTTGAACTGCTATGCAAATAAAGTGAGGAAAGATATGCATAATCCTCGCCTCCGTCCTGCCATAGAATTCATTAAACTTTATTCGATCTGATTTAGAAACATAGATCATAAAAGTGTACATAAAAACAGTAAATCCTCTTTCCTAATACAATACAGTGAGAATTAATTAAAACCAGTAGGTAAAAACGGGTGTTACAAAGCCGGGTTCAGAACAACTTCAGGTTCACAGAATCGTAAAGTTCAATGTTTCGCAAGATCAATCTCATGTACTTCGTGCAAAATACGCAATAAGGGGTCCAAGTAAGATGTAACGTTCCAATATCTCCAATATCTGACCAGTCTGCACTATATAAAACTGCAGAAAAACAAAAAATAAAAAGTGTTTTGCACACTTCTGTCATTGGGCTATATATGGGCTACATCTGGGTGATATTTGTGCTACATTTGGGCTCTTTTTTCTCTGGTGGCCATTTTGGGAGACTTATTTGTTATGAAGTTTCCTAATTTCCTCATTTACTGCAGTCTCCTCAGTAGGAAATGCTTTCAGTTTTTTACTTTGATTCCATCAGGAAGGCATTCAGATATGTCACACATTTGCGATAAATTCAGAATGTTAGCACTCTAGTTGTTCATTAGATCACTGTAGTAAAGCTACTGCTCACCAGGGAGTTGACTGGAAGTCTACTGCTGGTATTGAAAGTGATTGTTTCAGTCTGCATGTCAGAATTTTCCAATGAAATAGAAGATGATTTGAGATCTCACTTAAAACATGCCCTAAATTTTCTTTCTGCAGCACTAACCATAATTTCTATGGCAAAATGAACCCCTCATTATGTTCCTTTTTAAATTAAATTTTTTAAATGTTACCAGTTTATTCCAATCAAGATGGCTTCAGGTGTGCCATAATTTTGTCATAAGTAAGACTGTTAGCTCTCTAGTTGTTCTTTAGAACACTCTGGGAAGCTGCAGTAGAACACAAAGGCATTAACTGACAGGCTGCTCTTGTTGAAATATAACAGGAAGATATTTGAGATTCACTTAAGACATATCCTATTTTTTCTTTCAACAGCACTAACCATAATTTCTATGACAAAATGAACCCCCTCATTTTGTTCCTTTTTAAAATTAAATGTTTTAAGAGTTACCAGTTTATTCCACCCAAGATGGCTTCAGGTGTGCCATAATTTTGTCATAAGTAAGACTGTTAGCGCTCTAGTTGTTCTTTAGAACACTCTGGGAAGCTGCAGTGGAACAAAAAGGCATCAACTGACAGGCTGCTCCTGTTGAAATATATCAGGAAGATATTTGAGATCACACTTGAAACATGTCCTAATTTTCTTTCTACAGCACTAACCATAATTTCTATGACAAAATGAACCCCCTCATTCTGTTCCTTTTTAAATTAAATGTTTTAGGAGTTACCAGTTTATTCCAATCAAGATGGCTTCAGGTGTGCCATAATTGTGTCATAAGTAAGACTGTTAGTGCTCTAGTTGTTCTTTAGAACACTCTGGGAAGCTTCAGTAGAACACAAAGGCATCAACTGACAGGCTGCTCTTGTTGAAATATAACAGGAAGACATTTAAGATCATACTTGAATCATGTACTCATTTTTCTTTCTACAGCACTAACCATAATTTCTATGACAAATTGAAACCCCATCATTTTGTTCCTTTTTAAGTTAAATATTTTAAGTGTTACCAGTTTATTCCAATCAGGATGTCTTCAGGTGTGCCATACTTTTGTCATAAGTAAGGCTGTTAGCGCTCTAGTTGTTCTTTAGAACACTGGGAAGCTGCAGTAGAACGCAGAGGAATCAACTGACAGTCTCTGCCCTTGTTGGATGTACATGATTTACTGAGAATGACAGACTTCATTCTCACATGACTGAGAAAGATAATGTGAATTTACAGAAAATATGCTCTCATTTTAGCTTCAGTTTTCTCTCAAACTTGATTCATGATATCCCAGCAGAATTTTTTTCACAGGGTAAAATCAACTTAGAACACACCACAATTCCTGAAATTAGTATGGTACCATCAACAAATGAATTCTAATGTGACTAAAATCTGTTATCACCCTTTATAGTTCTCCTTTTGGTAACCCTCAAAATCTTCGATTTACTACAGTGCATTTCAATGGGGTATTATCATGTATATTGGTCCCAAGATGGCTGCCAGCAATTCCAGGGTGAAGTGCTGACAGCCAATCAGATCTCACGATGAGATGTGTCGTTAGGCTCCGCCCAGATATTGAAACTTTTTCTTTTTCTAAATTCTCATGAACTACTGAACAGATTTACACCATTTAACAAAAAGGGATCTTTCTGAACCAAGGGCTACCTTTTCGCCAAATTTGGTGTAATTCCGTTCAGCAGTTCGGGCTGTAGCCGTGTCTAAAGTTTCCTATGGGAATTAACATGGAGAAAACACGTTTTGGGACTCCCCTTTTTTCTCGGCCCCTGCTTGCCGAATCACCCTGAAACTTTTAAGATAGGAGCTGACCGGAGCGCCCCACGAGTTTTGAAAATTTCACGAAGATTCGTCAACCGACGCCAAAGTTATTGGGAAAAGAATGTTACGATTTTCTTATTGATAATAGGTCCTAACTATAACTACCTGCTGGCGACTGCCAGTGGGTAAAATATATATATATATATATAATTCACTGAAAAAAACATAGGTTTCAGGAGCGTCATAGTTAGCTGGACATTTCCCTCATACAAAACCCTAGAAATTCCCCCGTTATAGTTAGTTCAGCTAACTATAACTCGCGTCCCCACAATGCACTGCTGATGACGTCACATATTACGTCCATTCTCAAAACCATAGATACTCCAATACCAATAACTACATACCCACTCATTGACTCTTAGATCTACACACACATCCACTCACTCACCTGTACAGTCACCCATACTTACAGTCACTCAGTACAGGACTATCATATGCATTTATACACCTACATAGACACTCACACACCACCAATCATCCATAGAGGTACTCTCACACCTAGTCAGTCATGCAAATAATTAATCACACTCCCATTTACTCACCTATGCAGTTATACACACACACAAGTTCACTTACTCATAAAATAGTACCACATTCTTACGCTCTTATACAATCACTGATACAAGCACACACTCATCCATACAGCCACTCTCACAATCACACACTCTCACATATACCAACTTATTTACTCTTCCACACATCTATACTGCCTTTCACATATGTAGTTACTCACACATATACCACTGAGATATACATTCAATCACTAACACACCCATACATACACTCACCCAACCATACAGTCCATCACAGATGCACTCTTAAAACCATGCACCCATAGAATCACCCACTTACACATGTATGAACAGAGTCACACACACCCCACCCACACAAACACTCAGGCACCCATACAGATACTCAGACAACCAACCAATAACCCATAGAGACACTCATATAGCTATTCACAAAATCATGCAGCCGCTTATACACCAACAGACAGACAGATACAGACATTCACACAGTTTAGCCACTAGTCTGCAGTAAGATACATTTATTGACACACTTATAGAGTCAGTCATACACCTACTAAATCATCCATTCACACACTTATACACCCACTCATTCTTCCATAGGTTTTTCCCTATATATATATTAAAAATATTTAAAATTTACAGAAATACACACTCATTGGATGACGTCATCAGTGATGTCGTCAGTGATGTCATTTCAGATGTCATCAGTGATGTCATCAGTGATGTCACTGACCATGTCATGAGTGATGTAATATGTGACGTCATTAGCAGAGCATTGCGGGGGCATGAGTTATAGTTAGCTGAACTATCTATAACGGGGGACGTTCTAGGGTTTTGTACGAGGGAAATGGCCAGCTAACTATAACGCCCCTGAAACCTATGGTTTTTTCAGTGAATTTCAAAGGTTTTTTAAATGCGAATTCCTAACTATATCAGGCCTGAAACCTATGTTTTTTTCAGTGAATTTCAAAGGTTTTTTAAATGCTAATTCCTAACTATATCAGGCCTGAAACCTATGGTTTTCTGAGTGAATTTCAAAGGTTTTGTAAATGACAATTTTTAATGTATTAATTGTTATACTGATTTTTTTGATACTGATTTACTACATTTTTTTAAACTATTTATTTTTAGATATATTTTTTTTAATTACATTATAATTACATTATACATTACAATACAAAATATACTTTCTCAGAAAGAATTACTTTAGTTTAAATACTTGGCAAATAGGCAACAGACTTTTAAGTACAGTAGTTACAGTTGTTGCAATGGGCAACACAATTTCAAACACAAAGCAACATTGAGCTCAATGTGAATTTCTAGTTAAATGCAATTAGTTACTTTATGGATTACTTTTCTAACCACAGGACTGGATCCTAGATTCAGTCCTTGGACATCTCCTGTAAACAGTTGAGTAAAAGCGCTTTGGTTACTGTAGTAATTTTTAAGGAATATTATTGTATTTTAAAAGTTGACACTTCGAAACTTTTTCCCATAGAATCACCAATGTTATCCTATGGCAGAAAATTCACTTAGCAGGTAAGTAGTGTTATCATTACTTTTTCTTACTCAGTGGTGGATCCTGGATCCAGCACTGGCCAACCTCCTGTAAACAGTTGAAAGAATGTGTTTAAGTCATACAGACGATTTTTTAGGAATATTTTTAGTTTGTGAAAATAGACACACAGAAACTTTTCTGCTGAAAACCACACAATGGATTCCTATGGAAGAAAATACAAGTTACTGGTAAGTACGCTTAGAATTACTTTTCAGGGTCAATGCTGGGCTAAAAGATGCAGCCCTGGGTTCTCTCCTGATAACAGGGGAGTAAATCGGAATTCGTAGTTCGGCTGATTTTAGAGGAATATTTGTACGTTTCAAAAATGGACACTTAGAAAATTTTCTGGTGAAAACCACACAATGGATTCCTATGGAAGGAAATACAAGTTACTGGTAAGTACGCTTAGAATTACTTTTCAAGGTCAGTGCTGGGATAAAAGATGCAGTCCTGGGTTCTCTCCTGATAACAGGTGAGTAAATCGGAATTCGTAGTTCGGCTGATTTTAGAGGAATATTTGTACAATGGTGAAGAAAGAGGGCGGGGCCTGAGGTGATGTGTGCAAACATGCCCTGTGGTGCGTTTTAAGTTGGGGAATTCATTCCTCTTCAATCCTGAGGTCCCCTGGGGGCCAAATAGCCAACCAGGTAACTCCAGTATGCGCCAGGGAGCTGCATTGCAGAGAGGTGTTCAGAGGCCATGCCCCTTTTTACAACACTCTGCAACGCAGCTTCGTGGCACTTACTGGAGGTACCTGGTGGGCTAGTTGGTCCCCAGGGACCCTCAGGATTGAAGAGGAATTAATTGCCCAACTTAAAATGCGCCACAGGGCGTGTTTGCACACATATCACCTCAGGCCCCGCCCCTACCTTCACCACTGTGCAAATGCACCCCGTGGGGTGTTTTAAGTTGTGGGATTAAGTCCCTTTGAATCCTGAGGTCCCCCGGCGGCCAACTAGCCCACCAGGTACCTCCAGTATGCGCTAGGGAGCTGCGTTGCAGAGAGGTGTTCAGAGGCCACGCCCCTTTTTACAACACTCTGCAACGCAGCTCTGTGGCACTTAGTGGAGGTACCTGGTGGGCTAGTTGTCCCCTAGGGGAACTCTGGATTGAAGAGGAATGAATTCCCCAACTTAAAACGCACCACAGGGCGTGCTTGCAGAGTATCATCTCAGGCCCCGCCCCCTACCTTCACCACTGTGCAAACGCACCCGTGGGGTGTTTTAAGTTGTGGGATTAAGTCCCCTTGAATCCTGAGGTCCCCTGGTGGCCAACTAGCCCACCAGGTACCTCCAGTATGCGCCAGGGAGCTGCATTGCAGAGAGGTGTTCAGAGGCCACGCCCCTTTTTACAACACTCTGCAACGCAGCTCCGTGGCTCTTAGTGGAGGTACCTGGTGGGCTAGTTGTCCCCTAGGGGACCTCTGGATTGAAGAGGAATGAATTCCCCAACGTAAAACGCGCCACAGGGCGTGTTTGCACAGTATCACCTCAGGCCCCTCCCCCTACCTTCACCACTGTGCAAACGCGCCCCGTGGCGTGTTTTAAGTTGGGAGTTTAAGTCCCCTTGAATCCTGAGGTCCACTGGCAGCCAACTAGCCCACCAGGTACCTCCAGTAAGTGCCACGGAGCTGCGTTGCAGAGAGGTGTAAAAAGGGGCGTGGCCTCATTACACCTCTCTGCAACGCAGCCCCCTGGTGCATACTGAAGGTTCCTGGTGGGCTAGTTGACCCCCAGGGACCCCCAGTATTGAAGGGGAATTAGATCCCCCTCTGCAAACGCGCCAGGGGGCACGTTTGCAGAGTGGTGCAAGGAGGGGGCGTGGCCTCAGGCCCGATCCCCTATTTTTTTTCTTTCTTTTTTTAGAAGGGGGGCTGTGTAGCCCCCCTTCTTTTTCTAATTTATTGGCCCTGGGGACCCCATACCCCAGGGCCTGACCCAATTTTATTTTTTCATTAAACAAAAAAAAATCGGGAAGGGGGCCGCGTGGTCGCCCTCCCAAGGCCATAATTTGCCCCGGAGGACCCCATCCCCCGGGGCATGGCCTTTTTTTTTTTTTGGAAGGGGCTGCCTTGCCCCCTTCCTGTGTCCCCTTTTGGCCCCGGGGACCCCATCCCCCGGGGCCATTTTTTTAATTTATTAATTTATTGTATTTTTAGGAGGGGGGCTGCGTGGCCCCCCTCCCGGGCCACTACTGGCCCCGGGGACCCCATCCTCCGGGGCCTGTCCACCTCGTTGGTGACCGTGGGGGGTCCCAATCCCCCCACGGTCCCAGCCGGCTCCCGCTTCCTGCGGGAGCCGGCATTGCTTTTCCACATGAGGAGCAGCTATATGCTGCTCCCCATGTGGAAAAGCAATCTGCTTTGCTTCATTGAAGCGAGAGCAGGTTTCCCTGCTCTCGCTTTAATGAAGCAAAGGAGTTTGCAATGGCAGGGTGGGAGCCGCGAGGCTCCCGCCCTGCCATTGCAAACAGCAGTGTCCCGGGGGTGGGCACCCTGGGACAATGCAGGAGCCAGCCCTGGGGGGGTGGCGGTCCCCAGGGCCATCATTGGCTCCAGGAAGGGGGCAGCGCGGACCCCCTCCCACATAATTTAAAGCCCCAGGGGTGGTGGTCCCCGGGGCTTGGGGGTCCGTAACGGACCCCCTATTTTAAATAATTAGTGCCCCGGGGAGGTGGTGGTCCCCAGGGTTGCGGGGGGGGCCATGAGCCCCCCTGCATACATTGATATAGAGCCCTGGGGGTGGGGGTCCCTGGGGCTTGGGGGGCCTTTGAGCCCCACACCCATATCTAATAAAGCCCCGGGGGATGGCTGTCCCCGGGGCTCGGGGGGGCTGAGAGCCCACCCCCATAATTCGGATAAGCCCCGGGGGGTGGCAGTCCCCAGGGCTGGGGGGCCGCTCTGGGCCCCCATTTATGATAAAGATATTGCCCCCGGGACTTGGCCCCTCCTGGGGGCTAAATAAAAACGAAGCACGGGAGTCCGCGCTTCGTTTTTTTCGTCAGCGCCTCCCTCGAATTAAAAAAAAATAATAATAATTTTTTTGGGCCTTGGGTGTTCTTGTGGGACCCCCTGAGCAGGCCTAGGGGGTCAGGGTGTTTCTACCCTGCCCCCTTGTCGCGTTTTGCGCCTTTTTTTTTGTTTTCTTGTGCCTCTGTTCTACCGAAGCACAAGATGGATGCCAACACTTCCTGATTCAGAGTGTTGGCAGCCAATTAGCATTCAGCTCATGCTCAGGAGGGTTCGGGGAGTGTGCGGGGAGGGTGCGCGGATCCTCCGAGGCCATAGATATATATGTACATTTAACTCTAATTTTCTCAGGAACTACTGAACGGATTTATACCATTTAAGCAAAAGGCACGAGTCTGAACTGAAGACTACCTCTTTGCCAAATTTGGTGTAATTCCGTTCAGCAATTCGGGCTGTAGCTGCGTCAACAGGTCCTATGGGAAAATGCATGGGGAAAACGTGTTTTGGGACCCCCCTTTTTTCTCGGCCCCCACTTGACGAATCACCATTAAATTTTCAGGATAGGAGCGGACCGGAGCTGGCCAAAAGTTTGGAAAAGTTTGCAAAGATTCGTCAATCGGCGCCAACGTTATTCCAAATAGAATGTTGCGGATTGCCTATGGAAAATAGGTCCTAACTATATCTACCTACTGGCGACTATTATTATATTATATTTATAAATAGGTGTTTCAATTACCTGTTATATACTTGTGGTAAAGGCATATGAGTGGTAAAGTCTTGCGTTGTAAAGGCTATGCGTGGTAAAGGAATTGCGTGGTGAGGATGCATGGTAAAGGCATTTTTTGCAATGTCATACAAGCGCTTATTACTGTATTTGGATGTTAAACTGGTACTAATGGGGTTAAACCCTTTCCTGGATAGTGTTAACATGTGAAAGAAATAACAAAACTTTGAATTAATAAAATTATTAAATATGTTGCCTTTTCTTGCTCCTTAAATTATTCGACCATGCCACAAACTTTGGTCCTCACCCGCCTCATAATTCCAGTGGTACTGGAGATAGCAAATCCTCCACTGCAGTGCAGTCATTTCCGCTTCCTGGAGAGTGGTCAAAAACATAAATAAAATTTGGATAACAGAGCACAGCACAAAAAAGGTTCAAACTGGCAAACAACAACCAGTAATTGTTTAATACAAAACTCAGAAATGGTAGGTATCATGCAATTTTGATTGACAATTTCCAAAGTCTTGACACGTAGATGTTGTAAATGAACAGCTATGTAGATGTTGCAATTAAACAGCCAACACGTGTTTCGTCATAAAACGACTTTCTCAAGGCTGTTGACAAAATAGTGTGACAAGTTGCTTATCGTCAAACACAAAGGGGAATAAGCTTAACAGTTAACCAAGAATAAGCATTCCATTGTTAGCCAAGTGATGAACCAAACTCTGAAAAAAGTGTCAGTAAGGGGTCTAAAAAACACTAGACCAAAGTGGAAATGCGCTAACCCATGTGTAAGAGAAGAAATCTGTAAGTATCAGAAAGATAAGCCTTCATCTCACAAGCATGCCATCAACATAGTGCACGAAATAGAAGAAATAAATCAAAATACCCTATGCAACACCCAATTATATCGTAAGTTAGATATAATTGGAAAAGAAAAAGGAGAGAGAAAAAAGAAAAAAAAGGAAACAAAAATGGAAAGAGAGAAATGTTCGTTACAGTTACCTTAAAATGGTACTTGTATGTAGTGAAAGCAGTAACGAGCAATCATGCTTTCTCCAAAGTGAATGGTCAGAAATGTATATTGATTTCTTAATACATCCGGCACAAAATAACAAAATAGTCACTAAGAGTGAAGACACATGCAAACAGTAAGGAATTATGTCTTCCGCCTGTTTGTTTCACAAAGCAGAGACAGTTGCTAGTTAAAAATTAACAGTCTTAAAAAAGCGAAATCCTCTAAGCTTTATAAAGTGATTGAACACATAAAGAGGCAATTGTTACGACAGGGCCAATATTTGAAAATGACTGTGTTAAAATCTTTGGTAGCTAACTACAATCCAAGAAAGAAAGGAGAGCGTAGAAACATAAAGGACACACCATAAATGAGCCAACTGTTCCAAGAACTGAGAGACCGAGGTATGTTTTCCCTAAAACATACTCTATCTAAAGACTAAAAGAACAATAGTACACAAATGTTGCCATAATCCATCAGGTAGAGCCCTGGACTTGCTCCAAGCCGTATACGCAAATATCAGCAAAACGTACTTAAAAACAAGCATTTGCAATGCAATCGGTCTCGCATTTGGGAAAGTTGGAGCATTTGGCGTTGTAATTGACAATGTTTTTTACGTATCTTTTTTTTTTGCAGATGCATGCAGTGATTGAGAGTCAGGCAGAGCGTAGGTGTCTGGTGGATTGTGAGTGTGTGCATGTGTGAGTGAAAGTGATTGAGTGAAAATGAGTGACAGGGAAGGGAGTGAAACAGAGAGGGGAATGAGAGAGTCTGAGTAAAAGAAAATAACTGGGACTAAGGGACAGTAAGATTATGAGAGTGCACAAGAGTGAGTGAAAGCATATGAGGGTGTGTGCATGAGTGAGAATAGCATTTAACTGAGAATGAATTGAGTGTGTAAATGTAAGTGAGCTTAGTTGAGTGAGAGTGTGCATGTGAGTTACACTTGTGAGTCTGCTCATTGCATCATTGGTGACCACTGGATCACCCAGCGTAGATCCTGCAATGCTTGTAGTGTGACTACGGCTCAGTCAGCTAAATTCCTCCTTGGCTAAGGGAAAGTAACCAGGACTGGAGCAGCAGGATTTGGATTGTTACTGGGGTACTTTCGAGCACAGAACATTCGCTGGTGGATACACATTTTTAACCAATGTTGTAAGGCAGAAGTTCTTGGCGTGCAACTCCTGGTACCGTGCTCTGTCGGTGCACGAACATTTTCAAGGAAAGCTGGAGAATGATTAAGTTCTACAGTCCCAATGTGCAGCCTTTTAACACACACAGTGAGTGCTTGCCGTACAGTACAGTAACCCAGATGTAGGTGGTCCCCCAAACCGACACTGCACATGGTCACCCCCAATTTAACATTACAAGCCAACATAAAAAATCAAAAAAAGAAATACGTGCCTCATGGCCCAGGACCAACCCTTAAGCTTAAAAAAAATGGACAAAAGACTGTTGCCTTCATTGACCCGCATGCAAGTGACTAAAGCGAAAAGCTTCCTAAGAAACCCATGTTTATGATGTATTACAAACATCCATGTTAAACATGCTGCATAATAAAACCAGTGACCCTGAAAGTGCTGTAATATCAAAACAACTGAAAATAACTTATGATTTGTATGCCATAAAGAAACATAACCAGACAATAAATTACATAGTATCTTCTATAAGGATACTGGGAAGTGTAAATGTGGCCAGCTGTGCGTGATGCCTCCACCAACTGTTTAAAACAAAACCAGATTCAAACCAGAGCTCTATAAGAAGCCTGGAGCAATTAGTGCCACATGACCCAGAAACTCGCCCTTGAATTTAAAAGAAAGAAATGAAATACTTGTGCCCCCCAACCATATAAAACAAGTGATAACGGGGCGCTGCCTCTTACCTTCACGAAGAGCTCCACTTGGCATTGCTCGTCCGATATGCTGTCCGAAGTGAGGGGAACAGGTGCAGGGAGGGAGGGGACGTCTAGATTGTCCTCTTCTGACCGTCCTGCCCCTCAGGGGTGCCCCTGAACCTCAGTGTGTGCTGCCAGCACAGGCGAAGCCCAGCTTCCGGTCCCCACCACTCAGTACCAAATTTCCCAACAGCACCAGTGCGAGCAGCGGGAGTGATCCTGCGCCCGGCACTCAGTGCAAGACTTCACCGCACGCCCAACTGTGGGTTCACAGCAGAAGCCCCAGAACGGCAGCTAGCTCCTCCTTCGGCCTCTCTGCGCCGCGCCCGCAAACTGCCACAAAGTTGGCATGAAAGGGAGCGATTTTGAGCTGGAAGCGCTGACACACCCAGGAAAGAGCAGAGGCAGGCAGGGCACTGCGTGCAGGAGTGAGAAACTCTGATTGAGGCCAGCTCACCCCTCCCACGGAGACCCGGCCCGGTGGAGCGAAGCACACTCCAGACTCCACGACTGGACGGAATACAGAGAAACGGTCCCAAGTGCTGCGTTATTTACAGAGAGAAGTACTGCGGGAACAAGTGCGCCCTGGTCCTGTCCGGGCGTGAGAGGAGGCACCAGGCAACAACGAAGTAGTCCCTACATTCAAAGATACCGCCCTGCAGCATAAGGTAACTGTAGTTGGTCGATGCTGCTTCCTCCTAAACCAGAAGAAAACAGAAGTGACGCATCGGATCACCAGTCAATAATAAGCAAGATAAAAAGAGCAATGCCAGATTTAAACCAATGGCAAGGGACAAAGCAAAAAAATGCAATGGGTGGAGTTTCACCCTAATACTAATTACTTGATGCCTCGTAGAGGCAGCGCATGCACTGCCTATGCGAGACCTAAAAAACTGTGGTTGGGGCAGGACATTAAAGTGTAAGGACTGCGAGGAGGGAGACGGACGAGGAGGCAATGCGTGTGTTCTGCACTGACAAAGGATTCCAGGCTTCTGTATGGTAACAGACCAGCAAGGGCAGCTGCTTTTGTATTAACATTGGATAAAAGTCTAATGCTGCTAAGTCATTACTCCACCTTTAGAGGAAAATCATGACGAATATGTTCTTGTGTATGTAAAACCTTGCATTCAATTAACATAATGCAATACTATTATCAACGCGCTTACAGTTTAGAGACACCTAACTTCAACCAAACTGCTTTTCAAATGGAACTGAGCATCAATTAAATATAGCATTTTTATGGTGCATGTTATTGAGTATGTACATTTTGGAGCTTTCACGTTTTTCTACGTAGTTTTTTTGGTTCAGAACCAGCACCTGTAAGAGTTACTAACTAAATCTAAGCTAAAATAGCTAAATTATACACTGTGTGCTTGTTTGTGTTCTTTAATACCCAGAAAGTGGCGCCTGCTGACTTTGAAAGTGGTGCAGTATAAATGTGAACATTATAGAGACTTACCTTGACGTACCTTGAAGTACGCCGAGTCCCAAGGTAAATCCTGCATCCTCGCGCTGCCTGCTTGTAAAATATGTAACCTAGCCAGGAAAAATAAACCTGAGCCAACCCAAGCACTGCTCTTTTGCTGCATATAATACTAAGCAGCATAAGAGCAGTGCTATGATTGGCTGGGGCATGCAAGCACAACACTCCATTGAAGACCGATGAAATTGTGTGTTTGCTGACGCAGCTCCATGGCTGCCTATAATGTGGAAACCTGAACTGCGCATGTCAGGTTGGCCACAGCAAAAATACCGGCTAATCTGACATGAGCAGCTGAGTTTCAGCCTCAGTTGCTCCACCCATGTTGAGCTCCATAGCCCGCCCTAAAGAAATACAGGGAATGGAGGGACGGCCACACAGGGCTAATTTAATTTGCCAAAAATAGTCTGGGACTGTAGTGGCTCGCAGCTGTAGGGGGCCAATTCCCTCTGCCCCTATAAAGAAACCACTGCTGTGCCCAGAGTTGGCTTTGAAATGACTTTACTCACAATGACCCATACTTTTCATACATTCAATTCGTTTCATATACAATGTCAGTATATGAAAAATATAGAGTGATTTGTAAACATAGATCAGTGATGGGTGGAATCATCAGAAATTACATAATTCTATAAGTGCCATCTAGTGGCAAAAACTCTCTCTATCTCTTTCTTTCCATGTTCCTTCCTAACTCTCTCATTCTCTCTTTCAAAAATACCAATAAAAACCAATAACACAAAAACTAATTTTATTGACATTTTTGTGCATTTATTTTTTCCTCTGCTAAAGAATTACGTTTGAGTAGGTGTTTTCCAACATTAATTTAACAGGTCACACTTCAGCCTTACTCTATTCTATTCTGTTGGATTTGTAGAGCTCATTTCTACCCAAAGACTTCACAGACGAACCAACACACCCGCACCGTATCTGAATCCAGATCAAAAGAACAGCTAGTTCACAAACAGCCAGGCTTTCAAAGACTTTCTAAAAGTGGATTCTAGATCCTTGTGGCACAATCTGCACGGCAAAGAGTTCAATAACTTGGGGGCCAGATACATAAACGAGTGGCCTCCCCATCTTGCTCTGAGGATTTTTGATACCGTCTTGACATGTGCGTTAGCCAACCTCAAATCCGTTCCAGGAATGTAGGGTGCACCCAGAAATTGTAATAGCTGGGGGCTTTTGTTGTAGAAGACCTATGAGCAGTTCATTGGGCCTTGAATTGTACCCACTGTTCCATCGGGGCCAGTGAAGGTCTAGTAGGGCCCTTTTTGCTGACTGATGCCTGGGGATGTTTAAAATGAGGAGAGCTGCTGCATTTTGAATGGACTGTAGCCTTTTTATTGCATAGCCAGTGGAACCAAAATACAGAGAATACCCATAGTCTAGACAAGATATTATCACAGCTTGTATAATGAGCCTTCTGGAGGGAAAGGAAGAATATCTTGCACTTTCCTGAGCAGTCTAAGAGTGCCGTAGCAGCTCGCTGAAAGGTTCTTTTTCTTGGGATTCCATATGAGTGTATTGTGTAGCCATACACCCAGGCTTTTTATGGGACATTTGGGGCGGGGTGAAGTCCCTAAACAGTCCGGCCATGGTATCAGTGCCTGATTGTCAGTGTTATTACCCAGTGGCATAATATCAGTCTTGCCCCCAACTTGCAATCCAGAAGGCTACTTCCTTTAAACAGGGTGCAAGTTGTTGACAGTTTGAACAATGTTCTGGGGAGATAGGCATGACAATTTCGGTGTCACCTGTGTATTTATTTATTTGTTAATTTATAAAGCGCGCAGCTACCCAACAGGGTCTCCCAGCACTGTAAAAGTGGAGGCAGAGCCACGCAAGCGCAAGGCAACAGGCCGGAACAAAAGTCAAGCCAGGTTGCTAAAAAGAAGAGTCTTTAAGTACTTGTGGAAAGCTAACAGAGAGTGACAATTCCTGAGATCGATTGGGAGAGCATTCCAGAGCTTGGGGCCCAGGTAGGAAAAAGAGCGGCCCCTCAGACGGATAATGACGAAACCTGGGAACTGAAAACAGGGAGAGACTGGAGGATCTCAACTGTTGAGCTGGCACATAAGGGGTTACCAATCTTTGAATATAAGAGGGAGCAAGGCCACATTTTACCCAACACATGTAACATAGTGCCTTAAACTCGATGCGCTTATTGACTTTAAGCCAATGAAGTTGATGGAGTAGAGGAGACGCAGAAGAGCATCTAGGCAGATGGAAAAAAAGACGCACAGCTGCATTCTGAATAACCTGCAACCGATGGACTGAGGCTTTATCTGCACCCAGATTCAGCACATTGCCATAGTCCAAACTGGATATTACCAGAGCCTGCAAAACCATTCTCTGAGCTGCCCATGGAATTAACCAAAGGATTTTTTAATCCATTTAAGAACAGCAAAGCAGGACACCATGACCCTGGACACCTGAGGTTTGAGGGAATTATTTTTATTAATAATAAAACCCAGGTGTATGAGACTTTTGACAACCCAGAGACACGTACGGTATTGAAGGGGGAAAACATGGAGGCCGCAGGCTAGCGGTACGCACGTCTCTCCCGGAGCTCCTACTCCTATTTGCCACGTTTCTGCCTTCCGTGACTGTGATGAGCCTGGTGTGAGCGGTCCACCTCTGATCGCGCTCTGCTCTGTATCTCGGGCTCAAGGGTACAGTGGTACCGCGGGGGCTTGGGAGTCCCAAAGTAACGCGTTTTACAGATCTCTCAGCAGCGGCAGCAACGTCCCCAACGGCCCTATCTCCCGCACATATTTTTTTACATACGGGACAAAAAAAAAAAGGTTACCTTTGAAGGGGTCCAACGTCTGGTGTACGGCGGAGTACAGCGGTTTGGTGCCGGCGCGGGGGGCAAGACTCTGGTCGGCTTTCGTGGAAGTTCTCCCCCCGGTGGACTGTGAGGTGGGAGTCGATGTGTTTGGCTCCGGGGGAAAGACTCCGCCCCCCTGCCTGCCTTCTGAAGTGGAGACAAGCAGCCATGGAGCTGAGGAGAGGTCGAAGGGCGGCGGCTTGTGGGATCCTGTTGAGAGGTTTGGTGGGGGGGTGGAAAGGAGGGGGGTGACTGCCATGGTGGGTGTCCAAGGAAACGCAGGGGTGCCTGTCCAAGGGGCGTGTGACTCGGAAAAAGAGTATGGGGGTGGGGGTCGGGGAAAAATAGAGGAGGCAGGGATAGGTATTGGGAACAACAAACTACAGAAAATACTTGGGGACTCTTCTGTAAAAAGCAAGGGGAAGGTGCGGATCGGAGCTGAGCGCACCACTTAGATCTAGGCGGGCTGCTGACAGGATACCTCAATTGTTGTGAGGGGGGCGGGGTGGGGGTTTAGTTCTATTTGATTGTGTTTGTTTTAGGGTAAAAAACTGTGCCCTCGCAAGGGGGGCTGAATCTAAAGGAAATGGCATATGGGAGCAAAAACAATCAAGATATTTTGTGCCGCAACGTTTGAACACAGTGATGCCCAGCCTCCGGGATGTGGGATAAACTGAGAGGATGTGTGATTATTTGCAACATGGCCACCGGCCTCAGGGTTGTAGGCGCACAGCTGTGTATGTCATCATGTGTGGTCAGTGCACAATAAATAAATAATTAAAAAAAAAAAAAAAAGCAAGGGGAAAACACAGGGAAGAGGAAAAAGCGTACGAAGCTTAAAATCAGACGCTAAAGAAGGTTTGAGAAATTTAAAGGTGGAGAACCCCCCCATAACATTTTGCTCAGAGAGAGATCAAGATGAAGGAGGTCGGAACCCAGACTACTGCAGCGAGAAGGATAAGGGGGGCCATCTAAGTAAGGAGCCTGGAAAAAAAAGGGCAAAGATAAGAGCGCCTTGAACAGTGTAGTGCGGATTACTCCTTCCCTTCGCTCCTTCTTCAAAGTACTTCCCCAGGTCCTGACTATCAACTCGGAAGGATCTGGTAACTTGACAAAAAGAGCAAGTATGGCTGAAACCAATCCGCCAGAGCTATGTGATGGCCCAAACAAGGGGGGACATGTAGGTAAGTCTCCCCCTCCCATAACGCCCTCGCCTTTACAGGCTCTACAGGCGCCCACCTCAGGGAATTCAGTGCCCCCCCTCTCTTCCCCTGCCCCTCCCACCTACATCCCTACTTCTAAGCCTACTTATACCTCTAACTCCATCGTTACATCTATCGGTGCTTCCAACGATAGCATTGACATAACCCAAGCACATGTACAAGACAAGGGTGGCGCAGGCTTCATGTTGGGCACTTGCATGGGGGATGAAGGTGGGAGAGGGGAAAAGGAGTCAAATAACTCTATTGAAACCATTTTGACCGCTATGTCAGCTATGAGGGAGGAGATCAGGAGCGATTTCGCTATATCCAAGGCAAATCAAATTGAAATAAGAGCGGTTTGCGAAACACTGGAAAAGAAAGTAGCAGAGATAGAGACATACAACGGATCCATAGCGACTTCTTCCGCCTCAATCCTGGCAGATCTAACCCACGCACGATCCTGGTAAATTTTCCGACATACTCTTTGAAAGAAATTTTTTTGAATTTAGCTTTAAAATCAAAGACACTCAAGGGCCCTGGTTTTCTGTGTGAGATTAGGTCAGACCTATCTAAAGTGACATTAGATCGGCAATGGGAACTGGGCCAGAGGATGGAAAAGCTTAGGGCGGCAGGAGCCACAGTTCAGATGCGATTCCCTGCCTTCTTGCGGGTCATGTACGACAACAAGATGCACAACTTCCGATCCCCCATCGAAGTGGACGAATTTCTAGGAAAAATGGGAGAGAGCTCAAGAGGAGGATGTTAAAAGATTGGGCCGACTGGATCCTCTCTGCCTTTTTTGTCATTTTCGTCGCTTCCTTTCTCCCTGTTATAGTAGCGGGGTAAAGCACTGGGTTGGACAAGGGGGTAAGAGGTTGAAGCACTGTTTCAAAAGAAAGAGTTATAATTAAAAAAAAAAGAAGGAGAAGGAAAGTTAAAAAAAAAATAGATAATAAAAAAAAAGGAAGGGAGAAAGGAGGGGAAAGGAGGAAAAAAAAAGAAGGGAAGGAAGGAAGGTCAAAAAAGGAAAAATAAAAGAGAAAAAAAAAACAATTTTGTTTTCCTATTTGGTGAGGTCATCAGACTCTGAAGTAAGAGGGGGATCCAAGAATGGAGAACTCGGAGCCGCAGAAACAATTCTTTATAAATCACTAGCAGTTTAGTAAAAAGGAGTAGGACGGGGGGAGGGGAGACGTAAATCTTGCCATACATCAGGCAAGAGTTAGGAAGCAAGGGTTTTCCAAGGGAGGGGGGAGTGTCGAAGGGGGGGCACAGGGGGAAGGGGGGAAAAGCAATAACATTTCTCAGGTGTCAGACCTCACAAAGGTTAGGAATATAGTCAGTCGTATAATCTTTTCATTAGTAGAGAATGGGTCTTTCCAAGCTTGTGGCAATACTTGTGGCAATACTGTCCTTATGGCAGTGGAAAATCAAGATGGGAGATGGCCTAAATTCAGAAATAAAGGAGAAAGAGCGAGAGAAGAAAGAAAGAAAGGAAAAAAATCCTATACAGATGACCTCTATTAGGTTTGTATCCTGGAATGTCAATGGCCTGCGTGTAAAGAGTCGAAGACATAAAATTCTACAATATCTGAGAGATTCTCCCGCGCAGGCCATTGTCATCCAGGAAACCCATTTACTAAAGGCAGAGGTCTCTGATATGCTAAGGAAACAAAGTTGGGTAGAGACGTTCCTATGCACGGACCAAACAGTAAACATAAGAAGGATACTAATAATCTTCAAAAAACCAGTTAAGGTTCAAATTTTGGATTGTAAGGAAGATCGTAGCGGGAGATGGTTAATTTAGAGAATTGTATTGGAGGGTACATTGTTAATACTGGTAGGATATTACGGGCCGAATCAGGATGACCCTTTCCATTTGAAAGTAATTCAGAACCATCGCATGCTCTTACAGGATCCAATTATTTGGGTTGGTGACTTTAATATCGTTCTTAATCCTTTGTTAGATAAGTCTTCTAAGTCAAGAGCATTCGTCCCATCTAAATCAAGGTTGGCTTTGTTGGATATAATGGAAAACCTCGGTTTAGCTGATGTATGGAGGGAAAGGTCAGCTAACAAGTTGGGGGTTTCTTTTCAAAATCTTAAATATAAACTTAAATCAAGAATAGATCATGCCCTTTTTAGTTATACCTTAAAAGATGCTCTAAAAGGGCTCACTTACCTTCCTTCACATATGTCAGACCACATGGCCATTACATTTGATCTCCAAGGGGCCACCTATAACTGGTCTTTCGACCGTACGATATTATTAGAAGAGGAGGAGATACATTTTTTGTTATCAGAGGTAAAGTCTTTTTTAGACATAAATTTGGGCTCGGTAGACATCAATATAGTTTGGGATGCCATGAAGGCGTATATAAGGGGCTGCATAACTAACAGAGCTACTTATAGAAGGAAGGTTTACCGAGAGAGAATACAAAATATTGAGCTGGAGTTGGTTAGAATAGACCAGCAGCTGGGCTCCAACATGGCTTCCCCGGGGGTGGCAGAAAAACAGGCTAAATTGAGATGTCAGCTTGAAAGCATATTACAGGAAAGGTTAAATAAAAGATGGGAGGCGAGCAAAATTTCCCACTTCGAATTTGGGGAAGCGGTGGGAAAGGTTCTGGCATGGAAAGTTAAAGCAGAACAAGCTAGAAAGTATATTAAAAAGATCAAACGAGAAGGAGAGACCACTATTAGGACTTCGGATCGGGTAATAGGGATTGCTTTTCAAGAATTTTTCCAAGAGATATACAAGGAAGAGGTCAGGGATGACCCGGAAGCCAGGGAGAGGTGGTTAAATAATATCGACCTACCATCTCTGCAAACATCACAAAGGGTTTATTTAGAGTGGGAGATTTCAGAGGAGGAGGTGGGAAAAGCGATCGGTCATTTGAAGAAGGGGAAAGCGGCGGGACCAGACGGTTTACCCGGAGAGCTATATCGAGGGATAAGCACCGTTATTACTTCAGCATTGACGTGCCTTTTTAATGGTATTTTTTTGAGAGGGGTGAATCCCCCTGACTCATGGAATGACGCCAAAATTGTTCTTATCCCAAAGCCAGGAAAAAACCTTTTGGAGTGTGGGTCTTACAGGCCGATTTCCCTTCTAAATAATGACTATAAAATCTTTACATCTATTTTGGCATCAAGGTTAGGGGAGGTAATCGGATTGATAATCCACCAAGATCAAAGGGGTTTTATAAGGGGACGCCAGCTGGCCGACCATACTGAGATCTGGTAGGGGCAATTGACATTGCAACAACATTTTCTCTTCCACTGGCCACCTTGACATTAGACGCCACAAAAGCCTTTGACAGGGTCAATTGGCCTTATCTGGTGGAGGTCATGAGAAGGTTCGGGTTGGGGGAGGTCTTTTGTCGGGTTATTGAAACATTATACAGGGCCCCCATAGCTAGATTACTAGTTAATGGCATCTTAACAGACTCAATAAAAATTACCAGAGGCACTAGACAGGGCTGCCCGCTATCCCGCTCTTATTTAATCTTTATATAGAGCCGTTTGCTCAAGCTTTGAGAGAGGAAGTGGACATTCCTCCCTTTGTATTTGGTGAATGGGAGAAGCGGATAGCGCTCTATGCGGACGATATCATGGTCTACACGTCAGATCCACAGAGAGCTTTTCCGATGGTAATTAAAAAGGCAGGAGAATTTGGGCAAATCTCGGGCTATGATATTAACGTCAGCAAAACAGAGATTTTGTGTTGGAATGTCCCAAACGTACAGTACACAGTTCTGTCATCCATGAGATACTTGGGAATACGCATTACCCAAGAAATAGGGAGTCTGGCACAGACCAACTTAGATCGTGTCACCACGGAATGTAGGAAACTCTTGAAATATTGGTCGTTCCTGCCACTCTCGATCTTTGGCAGAACAAATTTAGTTAAAATGTCCATTCTTCCAAAGTTTACTTTTATCTTTAATTCTATCCCCTTGTCTTTTGCACGGAAAAAACTGGAAAATAGTCAGCAAGAAATAAATTCGTTCATTTGGAACTTTAAAACAGCTAGGCTGACTTGGAAGAAGTTGAGAAGGAGGAGGGAAAAGGGAGGGCTAGCTCAGCCAGATCTGCTATATTATGCGTGGGCATTTCAGCTGACCTATTCTAGGATGCTTCTTAAAACTCCCGCAATATCATCTTTGGGGGTCATGTTCAGGGCCATGTTAGGCGGAGTAGATATCCCACCGGACGGATTTCTATTCAAGTTCGGAGACATGAAATACTTCAAAAAAGTCAGATTAAAGACCTTGCAGTCAGCCATATCAAACTGGGCTCAGATTAGAAAAAAAGTCAGGCTACACTATTACTCTAACTTCGCCCCGGTGTGGGATTCTCCTGGGCTCCCACCTTGTTTGCAGGACAGCCTAGCAACTCCATTAAAAGACGCTGGGATTCTAAGATGGGGAGAGTTATTGTTGGATGGGAGGGTACAAGACTGGGAAGTGCTGAGGGAAAAGGTGGGCAAGGCCTTTTCCAGGTTTAAATATATACAGTTGGATAGTTAGGCACGAGCAGTAAATAGGAAAGGACCTCAAGCGGGGAAATATAGCCAGTTCGAACAACAACTGGTAGAAAAGCAAGAAGGGGGTAAAGAAGTGGCAATCTGGTATTGGTGTATAGTGGAGGAGGCGGATGGGGATTTTGTCTTGCCAGACAAGTTATGGGGAAATGAGTTGGCCCTTCAGTGTGAAGACTTATGGATGAGATCCTTTTCTTTTCTGTAGAAAACTGTGAAACCAGCTTGGTTAAGACGCAATCATTTGTTCACTCTGCACCGGGCCTATCTCTCACCGCTAAGGCTTTCCAAGTTTCTTTCAGGGAAGAAATGTAACAAATGTAATTTGGTGGCAGCTTCAGATACACACATGTTCATGGATTGCCCGGACATTAGGCTGTTCTGGAACGAAGTAAAGGTCACATTGGATTCGATTCTAAGTATATCACTGAACATTACTCTACCGCTAATAATTTTTGGATTGGAGGAAAATGTAAACGGTCAGTCAAAGTCTTTTCTCTTCTACTCTATTATCTTGGCAAGACGACAAATATGTAAATTTTGGGTGGAAGCCAAAGCTCCATCACACGCAGCTTGGTTAACATCACTGTACGAAACCTTAAAGTCTGACTTGGCCAGATCATGTAGTAAAAGAAATCTATCTTTTTGGGATCTCTGAATAAATTGGAGATAGGATGACCGGGTTTTTTTATTTTTTTCCCCAGGTCCGATGACTATGTCAACTAGGCTCCACAAGACCTTGGGAAGTGGTCTCTCCCGTACGTAATTCCCGGTCGGTCACCATTGACTGGAGTCTCTCCTTTTTTTAACTTAAGAGGTTAGTCTCCCACCTATTAAATACATTCTGCTCGAAAAAGGTCACGAAGGTGGATAGACCGCTAAAACACCTTAAGGCAGATACTTGTGGTGGTTGGCTTCTCTTTTGTGGATGGAGGTAATAGCAAATGAGGACAAAAAAAAAAAAACAGCGACACGTGCGATCTTAGCGAGGGGACGCATATAAAGATTGAAAAGGGTGGGGTTTAAAGTGGAACCATGAGGCAACCCGCATTTCAGAGGTAAAGTGTCTGAGTAGCATGTCCGATCAAGCCCTTGGAAAGTCCTCCCCTTGAGAAAAGATGTTAGACATATTAGTGCTCTATCTTTTATAACCACGTCTGCAATTCTCTGGGTGAGTACTGCATGGTCTACAGCAGAGGTCTTCAATCTGTGGGGCGCGACCCCCAGAGGGCCGTGGAGTCACAGGAAGGGGGGAGCGCATTCCCCAGCCGAGCGCTGTACCAGAGAGTGCCTCGCACTGGGAGCTGCTCACCAGCTGATGAAGGAGGATGGGTCTTGGTGACAACGACCATTAGGGGGCAGTCAGGCTCTGCAGGAGGCCAGTACTAGCTTAATTGACCTCGTGCTGGGCCTGTTCATGCACTGCGTCTACAAAGGAAAGTGCAATGGGGGCTGGAGCAGGCTGTTCTCAGCGAGGGGAACATGGGATGGAAATCAGAGGCCAGAACCACCCAACTTCGAACTTTCCTTACCTTCTTTCTGCTATTTCGAAATTTGTCATTTTTCCTGTTTTTTTAACCTAATCTACACAAATACTTTCGATTTAGATTGTTTTATTGTGGCGCATAAAAAACCTGTATTGGAAAGGCATTTGCAGAATATTTATATTTCAACTACATGTTTGAAGATTATTTGTAAGATTTATTTCAATTAACTTTTAATTTTTTATTCTTTGCTCTCATTGAGGCATAATTCTGCTATATTTATACAGTGCAATCGCACGACCTTTCATGTGTGAAGATGGTTTCCGCAGTGAAAGCCCGCACAAATATATTTAAATAGACGTTCCCCTACTTTCTGGAAAAAAGACAACCCACCTGGGACGGTTAATTCTAATAGTTAATATGCTTCAGCTGGAGTGTCATTCAAGGAGTGTCATGTGCTGTGAAATGGAAGCAAAGCAAAACCAAAGTGGATGAAGGACAGAGTGTTGAACAATGCATACACTCACCCCCAGTCAACTGATCTGGGTTTAATCCTTCATCGTTCTTTAGCTCACTCCGCCACCACAGTTCAGACATGGCCATATGCAAATCAGTCTGACCCTGTGCCTCATGAGAACAGTCCAGCCCGAACGGCCAAGCCATGTCTTCCCTGGACCGGAAACAAGCCTCCTGGGACTGGTTTCTGGCTAATCAGCCATCATCAGCCAGGCTAGCTTGAATCCAATGTCAAAGTGAGTGTTTTTGTGAAATGGAAGCAAGCAGATAGTTAACTCCCAGGGTGCAGTGGCTTGACTGAAAGAAATACAAACGTGTGCTAGGTGAAAAGGTAAATATAGGGTGCTTGAAGGCAGGTACTGGTTTTAATTGATCGAATCATTCAAAGCTTTGTGATGACACAGATGCATTCTTTTTGAGTGGTAGTGCAAAGAGAACAATTGAGCTGTGAAGTGTGTGCTTTCAATTGCAATTAAATTTGTATAACGCTTACTACCCCAGGAGGTGCTGAAGGGACAGTTTTGTAAAAAATATGTACAATCTGGGTATTACTAAAATGTAAGTTTTAAATAATGACTTACATATTCACGGTGCTTTCTGTAACAAGCTGTAACCTTCTAGCACAGAAAATGCACACATAACTATTCTCCACTGCACCATTAAAGAATTAATTCTGTGGGTCCCTGGTTACACATAGAGCTCTGAAGTGCATTAAACCAATAAATGTGTCATAATGTACTATTGTGCATTTCCCACTGACTAACACCTTTTTAAATGTATTTTTCACTTAAACTACCAGTTATGTTATACGTAGCTACCTGGCAGTGAAAAACCTAAACATTTTTACAGAATACATTGTTTAATAATATTTCCCCACCGTAAAAGTGATTTGCCACAGGAATTAAGGGTGTTTATGGTTGTTGATGGAGAGTAACAGGTTATAGAATATTTTGTCAGGAGGGGGTCCTTACACCTAAAATCGTTTGAGGAGGGGGTCTCGGCATCAAAACGTTTGAAGACCTCTGGTCTACAGTGTCAAAAGAGGCGCTGAGATCCAAAAGGATGACTGCTGTGGAACCTTGTTGGTCCAGGAGCCGTCTGAGTTCCTCCACCACCGCTACAAGTGCTGTTTCAGTACTGTGTTGTGGTCTGAACCCATTTGGGTAGGATGGAGAATTCAGTTTAATTCCAAAAAAGAAGTAATATGTTGGTTTACATGCTTGTCTAAATGTTTAGACACTCCCTGCAGCAAGGAGATACACCTTTAGTTATCCAGACATAATGGGTCCAAGCTGGTTTTTTTTAGCAGAGGCTTCACCACTGAATGTTTCCATTGAGGGGGAACCAGCCCATTGGTTAAAGACAGGTTTAATAGGTCCTGCAGTACTGGAAAGAGGTTCTCAGACTCGTGTTACAAAATGTGAAGGGGCGGGCCAATGGTGAGCCCGACTTAACCATGCTAGATAGTACTGAAAGATGGTTGTCATGATGGCAAGGAAGGTGGACAGGCCTTCTTCAGGGCTCCCCAAGGATTTCCTCCTCGCTGAAGGATCTAACACCTTCTCCCTGTCAGGAAAGGATGAATAGATGTCTGTAATCTTTTTTTAAGGAAAAAGACAGCCAGATTGTTACTGCGTGCCACTGTCGGTTCTAGTAAAAAGCTGTGTGTTCTGGGCTCAGTAAGAGATTTCGGAATCTGAAAAATGTCTTTAGGCTAGTTGTAAGCCTTATCAATTTTGGCAGTAGAGTAGGAGTCTTGAGAGGCTCTGATTTCGGGATGATAGTTCCTGGTTGCCTTCTGATACTCTTGATTACTCAACTCATCATAAGACTACCTCCATTTTTTCTCCAGTCTTTTACATTCCTTCTTAAGAGAGAGCAATTGGAATTGAATCATGGAGATTTTCAGCCCCATAGATCGCATTTGTGCCATGTCATCAGGACGACCTGGTTCAGAAAATTATTGATACAATCAGAGAATCTTGAGGTGGCCATAGAAGTATGGTTGCCTAGTTCAATCCAAGACATGCTGAGAGCAGCTTTCCAATCCTAAAAGTTTAATTTAAATCAGCAGCAGTCCTGCCGCTTGGCCTGTGGTGGAGGGCTTGGGCGGTGGTTGGGAGGAACACAAGATGATAGGTTTTGGATAATGATCTGACCAAGTTACTGGCAGTAGTTGATATACCTGCAGATTTAATATGTTACTAAAAATGAGATTGATGGTATACCCTTTCTCATGGATTGGACCCGTTACCATTTGCGTAAGCTCAAAATAGGCAAGGTCTCGAAGTAAGTTCTTAGAGGCACAACTTTTGGTGTCATCAAGATGAATGTTAGAATCTCCCAATAGGGTGAAGTTGGCTTTGTTCACTGCTGAAATTTCAACCATGTCGGGAGTGCCTGGAGGAAGTGGGCAGATGGACTGAGGGTAAAACTCCAGAGAGGGAGAAGGTTGGGGTGAGAAAAATTGAGAATAGGAGACTTTTACAATCAGGGACAGTGAGAGGAGTAGGGCTGCACCTAAAAGTCTCTCTATAGATGATAACAACCCCATCACCTCCCTTATCTTTACAATCCTTTCTGCAAATAAGGTAGCTTGAGGGCAAAGCTTGAACTGTATCTGGTGGGGATCAAGTTTCGTAAAGAAATTATGCAACCGGCTGATTGTCCTGGATGAGTGAGAATAGGTACAATTTATGAACTGCCAAGGACCTGCAGTTAATCAAGAAAAAAACTCCACTTTACCTGCTCTTTCTCAGGACTGACCTTTTATAGGGTGGAGTTGAGGGTGTAAGGAGAAAGCTTTACATAGCAATTCCGATACATTAAGGTCATGCATGAAGGCAAGACTAGAGCGCCTACCAAAATGGCATCTCTAGTAATACAATCGGGGTAAAGTGCAGTGAAAAACTGTATAGATTCAATGCCCAACTCCCACTGGTCCCCGCAATGACAACACTCTCCTTCAGTTAAAAACATAGACTAACACAGAATGAATGGCTTAAAACTTTTTTTAAATGTCCTCGTCAACTGACTAATAGTCAGCCTGTGAAAAACGGTTCAAAGGTTGTAATTCATTTAGCTACTATCTGTTCCTTGTCACACAGATATAGGGCTTGCTTGCTTTAACTTTTATTAGTATTTTTACCGTCTTATAAATATGCGGAAAGAAAGTGAACTGGTTTCCATCTGTAGTTAGCCACCGAAACAGAAAACGGGATGCCTTATTCATAATCACCCTGTGTCTCCCATTAGGAGCGTCCTCGGAACAGGATGTACAGGGCTGCCAAGTTTTCCGATTGCCTATGTGTGACATTGATATAGCTGCAGATATTTTATGCGTGACATTTCAGTATCATGCGTGTGACATTCTAAGTGACACAGAACAGCTAGCTGAATGTTTTTACTGTAAAATTCCAGAAAAAGCATTAAAGTTGTTTCAGCTCAGGTACTGTGAGTGTGATGCGGGAAGAAGGATGACTGCTTTAGTGTTTCCATAATCATAATGACTTCGGTGCTTTAGGTGTGTATCAATTCTGCAGCGAGACAAAAGCAAACATTTCAATAACACTATCTGCCAAGAGACCTGCAAAGAAAATTGCTTTTGTGACACCAATGCCAGAGCTGGACTTCAGAAATACCAAACTCAATATTGCCATGAATACCAATAGACCCGATTCAGATGGGAGGCTCCCGATTGTTGTCTCCCGCCTGAAGGAGCCTCTGCTTTAATAGAAGTCATTGGGAGAAATACATTACCCCCCCCCCCCATTTCTTGTTTTCAAATCTACCACTTTCCTGTTCTGAAATGTTTGCATGTGTGTGATACGCTCTGTGACGTACCCATAAATAAAGCCTAACGCCCTATGGTAATTGCTGCTCCCCAGTTACACTTTATAATACGTCTCCCTTATGGAACCAAAAGACTCCCTTTCTCCAGCCGTTAGTAACACTGTCAGGGGAAGACATTTCCATTGACGTGCACATACCAATATACTGCAGGAACTTACACACTCGAGGGGAACTCAGGAGATCAATAGGGAACTACTTCTGTTGTCCAGATAGGAAACTGAGCTGCTACCAGTGGGCATGTCTTACAAATCGAATGCTGATGTTCTGTTTGTGGCCGAATAGTGCAAAGGGCCAGACTTTCATATCTCATGTTACTCTTGCACCACATGCACATACACACGCATGCACACAGACACGCATGCACACACATGCACGCCCCCTCCCACTGCTCAGCCTGACTACAGGCTTCTCTAAGGAGCGGGATCGTAATCAGCAAAACAGACACGTTATCATACCGACATTGCAAAGCAGGGTGGGAAATAAACTAACTGTAAATCTTAAACTAGTAAACGTTACTGGTGTCCACGTCCTCCAAGCTCACTTTTTTCGCGGTCCAGTTTCAACAAGAAAAGCACACCGGAGTGGATGCCTACGTGCTTGTACAGGAGCACTGTAGTCGGTTCCTGCTTGTGCCCCGGGGCACTGTAAAGTTCAAGGTACAACATAGCAATGCCAAAGACACGCGCTGCGCTGGGAATGGAAATGCAGAGATAGGATTGCGTGGGCGTTGCCGCTCCTTCCCGCGTGTATTGCGCATGTGTTATAGAGTCAGGCAAAAAAAGTCGTCAGCAGCGCGACATCAAAAAAGAGTGCAATCAGCCAGCCAATCCCACAACAAACAAGCATTTCTTAATGCAATAGGACTCGTATTTACGTGAGTCCTAAGCATTAAACGGGAGGGTGGGGGTCCAGGAAGACACGAAAGGGAGTGAGGGAGGGTGAGGGGGGACTGAAAAGTCACGGACTGCAAGAGAGGGTGCGTGGGGAACACAGGGCAAAAATAGTTTTGGAGTAAAGGGGCCCAATAGCCAGGGAAGGATATAAATGACAACATGGCCGTCAGGAGGAGGGACTAAGAAGTTGAAAACAAATCAAAAGGCTGCATTTATGAGTTAACCCAATCAAAAATATGGCCGGAAAGTGGGCGGAGCTTCTCCCCACAATAGTGTATACTGCATGTCTCGCAAAGTGAACAGCGTGTTGCGCTGCAACGCTATGCGAGACCTAATGAAGTCAGACAACTGAAGAAAACGTCATGGTAAATGCATCAAAGATCAAAATATCAGGCTTCTAAGTATATTCGAGCATCAGTCCAAACCTGTAATAAACCGGTACATGACTAAACAATCTATTAAAAGCTCACTGCATGCAAAGCATAGAGCGTTATGAAACAACTTACATTGCCCGGATCAGTTTCCAGCATACGTTCTCGATATGTAAGCGGCCACCATGGAAAAACACCACATATGTACTGGTACGCGTCTCTAGAGCGTAAGAAAACGTAATGCGCTTGTCAACGGTAGCGTGACAGCCATTGTTGTAGTTTCCTAATGTAAAAAATCGTGAGCAAAATGCCAATAGGCATTAACTGACTCGTATTTCAGAAAGTGGTCAATACAATGCTAGGTGCCATTATCTGACCCACGTTTAGGAGAAAGGGCTGTGCTACATAAATAAAAGACCCATAAGTGTTTCCACTTTGGAAAGTGCAACACACCTTTATATTGCACATGTAGTGTGTCCTATGGTAAATCTTGGCACAGCCAAATTGGTGTAAACTTAAGCAAAAGGACCAACTTCCTTAGTCATATATTCCATCAAGATTAAACCATAATTATTAAGTTGTGAAAACCAAACAGAGGACTGGTATATAATATCCATTCTGATAATATATACAGAGTATTCTTTAAGAGACTTGCGTAGTGTGATGAAGTAAAAAAGTGGGAACCTTTACCACACCCGTGAAGAAACATAACAAAAACAAGAAGTTTAGAACGGCAGAAACACCAAAACAGCCCCCAAGTGGAGGTAGAAGGGAGAAAAGCTTCATTATATACATCTAGTTGTACATTGTATCATAAAGTCTTGAATCAAAAATCGCATTAGGAAACAGTTACATCACAGAACAGTCCTTTTCAGTAGGGCAACACCATATGACATAATACTATTTTTCTCAGATACAGGCATTTGACCAAATAAGCACTGATTAAGAACGGAATGTATAATCTCGAAGACATCTGACCAGATACCACTATTAGATCAAACATGTGAATAGTATAAGGGAGCTTTCCCGTCATTACAATGTAATGTACTATATACAAATTGGACAGCATATTTAATCCCAATTATGATCGTATCAGTTTGTACAAGATATATATCATAACTAATGCGAAGGATATTGTCAGTTATAGTAAATACTCAATCCCTCAAAAATACATACATCTCCTTGTCGATGTTAAGCCCAAAATCTACTGTTCGCAATTTACAAATCCATGAAGCCTCTAATTTACGGAGGCAGTGAACTTTATCGCCTCCTCTTGGGTTGTCCGTAATGGTCTTGAGTCCATGAAATTTCACACAGGACAGTTCCCCAAGGCCATGCCTAGTGTTAAAATGTACCACTAGTGGGTAAGTCGTATTCCCATTTCTAATAGCCCTAAAGTGCTCCTGTATCCTTTCTTTCACCGACCTGATTGTGCTGACCACATAGATGTTTTTACATACACAAATTATACAGTATACCATGAATTGTTACAGTTTATGAAGGAGGTAATTTTATACTCAGTTTGTGTGTTGTATCTAAACTTTTTAATCTTATCCAAAGTGTGTGGGCAGACAGAACAATGACCACATTTGTAAAATCCAGCTGGTTGTGTGCCTAACCATTGAAGAAACGGGGGCTGAGAATGTTCCTCAGAATTTGGCCACGTTTGAAGATAATGTCAGGTTTCACACTTATGACATTGTTGATAACTGGGTCTACTCGTAAAACGTGCCAATGTTTGTTCAGAATTTTACATAATATGTGGCTGGAGGAATTGTATGGAGTTACCAAGGATACCCTGTCTTTGTATTTATTGGTGTTTTTAGACATAGGTTTGTGTTTTAACAAATGATCCCGATTGAGATCAGGGGCTTTTCTTTTTGCTTTTTCTAAAATCTTGGCATTATACCCCCTGGCTTTGAATCTACTGATGGTATCTGCCATTTCTTTCATATAAATTGCATCCTCACTACAGTTATGTCTCAAGCATGTAAGTTCCCCAAATGGTATGGAGTTAATCTGTGATCTGGGATGTGAGGTATCAGCGTGCAGGACCGCATTGCACGCAGTTGGTTTTCTATGCAGTGCAGATAGGATGTAGCCTTCTTTAATGTATAATCTCAAGTCAAGGAAAGTAATCTCTTCCCTGCTTTGTTGATCGGTAAACTGGATGTTATATGTATTTGAATTGAGGAAAAGACAGAAGTCATGTGATAGGTCAGTGTTACCAGTCCAAATTAGCAACACGTCATCTATATAGCAGCCCCAATAGATACCGTGATTGATCAGTGAATCAGGACATTTAGACCAGATGAAAAATGTCTCCATCCATCCCACGAACAAGTTCACAAACGAAGGAGAAAATTTTGATCCCATGGCCATCCCTTGATGTTGTTTAAACCAGCTGCCATTGTGTAAGAAGACATTGTTCTCCAAAACCTGGGTAATCATGTCCACAAGCATCGTTATGTGTTCCCATAAGGAAGCGTCCCTTTTTGACAAGAAGTACTTGACCGCTTCTAATCCCACAGCAGAGGGAATAGACGTATAGAGGGAACTGATGTCAAGAGTTACAAAGCAACAATCTTCAGTCCAGTTAAAATCATTAAGTTGGTTGAGTAAGTCCTTAGTGTCTCAATTCAATTCAGCTTTATTCGGAGCAAGTTAATGTCCATAAAAGCAAACACAGTCATAATCACAAATACAAACATGAACACTTATAGCAGACATAATCACATTTCATATACAATATTAATCATTAAAAACATAATACATCTTAAAATTACATATCTACATCTAAAAAACACATACTTTTCCTCAAGTTAATGCATTTGTTTAAAAAGGAAGCTGTATAAAAGCAGATATCAGCAGATTGTAAGTTAAAAATCAATTTCATAGCCTGCTCAACCGTCCGTGTACCATATTTTACAAACATGGGCTTTAACAGAATAACACGGAAGTTGGAATACAGTTTACAAAATAATATAAAGTGCATTGTGCTCTGCTTGGAAAAACCGTCACATCTACAAGGGCCTATAGGGTATTTTCTCATTACAGGATGTGCCACCAGGTGATGCACTATTCCAAATCTCAGTCTGGTTAGTACAAATTTGTGTGTAGGTCTGGTGACTAAAGTTAGATAGACGGGGAATCCATCCATGGACAAATATCTGTTATAGAACATAACAGTGGACAGAGAACCTGCAATTACTCTTCTTTTCCTCTCGGCAAAGGCTAGGAAAGTCACTTTCATCTCTGACTTGGGGATTAATAAGACAGCATTTGGATCAGTTACAATATTCAGGTTAAAAATATCCGAAAAGCACATAATAATGTATTTAATCCAGGGAATTGCCTTTACTTTATCTAATCGCATACAGTCCTGGATTATAGACCTAGTGAAAGATTTTTCTTCATTCAAATATATTGATCTCCACAACATTAAAGGTCTCAGTGACAAAAGATCGGATAAATAATTGACATTTAGTTCATAATGACATAATGCATTAGAGGTCGAAGTGGGTAAACACAACACCTTTTTTAGGAAAGAATTCTGTTCCAGTTGCACCTCGTGTGTGCTACTGTAACCCCAAATTCCAGCCCCATATAATGCAATCGAAACACATCTAGCCTGATAAATTTTTACCATGTCTCTGGTCCTACGATCCCCAATTTTCTGTGCAAATCTAAAAATTCCATGTGCATTTCTAGCCATTTTATTGCGAATATTATTAAATTCATGTGTCCACTTTTTATCTTCAGCGAAGGTTATACCCAAGTAACAGAATTTGTCCACCTGCTGCACTTTTATTTTATCTATAAAAAACCCTTTCGCTGCATGTTTAATTTTCTTTGGGCCACAGATCATTGTATAAGTTTTGCTTTTATTGATAACTAATTTTTTATCTTTAATAAAAGATACAAAACTATCCATTAATCGTTGTAACCCTATCGGAGTTCTTGACAATAATACAGCATCATCGGCGTATAATAACACCGGAACGGGGGTACCGTTAATCACTGGAACATCTGCTGGTACTTTTTTTAAAATAGCATCAACATTATTTATAAATAAAATGAATAAAAGAGGAGCTAAAACACAACCCTGCCTTATACCGCGTTTAACGCTAAAGTTCCTAGTGCATTCACCCTTCCTACCGAAACGTACACATGTTTTTAGTCTCTCGTACATTCTGGCAAGAAAATAAATTATGGCCTTTGGCGCCCCTAATTCTAACAGGGTCCTCCACAGAATAGAGTGGTCGACCATGTCGAAGGCGCTGCTTAGATCAGCAAAGCACATGTAAATATGGCCATATTTGGCTTCGCTGTATTTCCCGATCAATAATTCTAAATTAATGCATTGATCGAGTGTACCCCTACCTTTCCTAAAGCCATATTGGCTATCTGTCAGAATATGGTCCTGTTCTACCCATTCTTCCAGTCTAACCAACATAATCCTACTCATTACTTTTACTGAGGCGTCCAATAGTGAGACTGGTCGATAATTTTTCGCGTCGGACCTAGATCCCTTCTTGTATATAGGTACAATTATAGACTCCTCCCAAGTTTGTGGAGGGCCTATACATACCGCGGCATTAAAAACAACAGCCAACAACGGGCCCCATACTTCCGGCGTCTCCTTATATACATCACTTGGGACCCCATCCGGGCCTTGGGCCTTTCCTCCCTTACTTGCTCTTATCCCATTTTCCACTTCTTCCACAGTAATATCAAGTGGTATGATAGGCCATCTTTCTGGCCCAACATTACTATTTTTATTTGAATCAAAGATACTAGAAAAATGGGTAATCCATCCTTCACAGGAAACATTTGCTGTTAACTCCGGGGTATTTGTTTCCTTGAGGAACGGAGAGTTAATTGTTGACCAAAATAAAACAGAATTCGATAATTCTGCGGCCTGATTAAGAGATTCCCACGCCTGTAGCTGCAAATCCTTCTTCCTATCTTTAATAGCCTTTTTGTATTCTAGCCTCAGAGTAGTTATTAATTTTTTATCCCTAGGTCTTATTGCTAGGGCTTGCTTAAGGTCGGTCAGGGCATCCGAACAAATTTTATCAAACCAAACGAAGCCAGGCTTCTTACTGCCCCTACTACCACTTGTGAACTTGTCGTTAATGGCATTGTTGATATCTTTAAAACTAGACAAGACCCGCTCATGATCTAATCTATTATCTAAAATAAAGACAATGTCTGCTAAATTCTTCACGATAATAGACTTGGTTAATTCAGATGCTTTAGCACCTATCCACCTCAGCCTTACCCCATTAACCCTGTGTGCTTCAATGTTTTCAACTGTAACCCCTACCTCTACATCATTCTCCTCCCACAGAGTCATGGGGACAATAATACAGTTGTGATCACTAGTATCCATTATTTCAATTTCAAGTGGGCCAAAACAATCGGCAATACTGGACGAAACCAACACATGGTTGAGTAAGTCCTTAGTGTCTAAAATAAAGGATGGAAATAAAGGATGGTAAGTTCCTAACAAAAGGTTGTAGAAACTGGTCGATATACTCTGAAATATGTTCTGTGGGGGAACCAATGCCTGAAATTATTGGCCTGCCAGGAGGAAAACCTCCTGGCTTGTGAATTTTTGGTAGGATGTACATACATGGTGCCACTGGATTAGGAGTGTACCGATATTTAAACTCCTGCTCGTTAATGAGACCCAGTTCTCTCCATCTCTTAAGATTGCTCTCCAATGCAGCTGCTATAGACCTCATTGGATTTGCAGTTAATGCAGCATATGCATTAGTATCTGATAGTTGTCGGTCAATCTCAGCAAGATAGCCTTTGGTGTTCATGAGTACCAGTATCAATGCTCAGGTCTGGCGCTATGTCCAAATCTAATAGGATCCATGGTATAGAGGGTGCGTCATGTTCACCTTCGCTAATGGCCAACAGTGTTTGTATGTTTAAGATGTCCTGAATAGTCCTATCACTAGATGAGCCATGCATTGGAGATTTGGCACCTGCAATTTTAGGATTGAGAGCGAAAAATGTCTTCAATTTAAGATTACTTACAAATTTAAAAACATCTGTGTGCATTTGATTGAAATCTGGTTTGAGAGCTGGACAAAAGTTGAAACCTTTAGACAGCACTTTTATTTCATCCTTACTTAATACATGCTGACTTAAATTCACAATTGCAATTTCAGCAGATTTCTCATTATTCAACACATTATGAATAACGTTTAGATCATCTGCCTCAAATGCTGAGACTACTTGTTCAGTGTTTTCGACCTGGTACGGTAACCTTCCTTTCCTGCTTCTGGCTGATCTATTGTACCCCCTCCTGGTCCTGCGGGTGCATATTGGCGTTTGTTGTAATCTAACTTGTTGCTCTTCCGGAATCTTTCTACCTCCCTTAAAAAGGAATTTAATGTTAGGTCTTCGTTTGACTTCCCTGTAGTGAGACTAGAGCTAGTTCCCTCATTGTTGTCACTTCTGATACTTGAAATATCAGACTCACTATTAGATACTCCACTTGCCTGTTCACATTTTGTGACTTACATTTGCAAACTAAGCAGAGGTGCTGACTATTGTCCTTTTGAAACCACTGCCATCATTTCTGTACAAAAACATAAATAATCCTGGATTTGGCAGGTCATCTCGAATCCCTGTGCAATTATGTAACTCCTGGAGCGACCTACTCCCAACACATTATGACCTCCTCCTCACTTCTTGAATTCCACTAGAAGCTGAAGACCTAGCTATTAAATTAGTCTTCTTGTGGGACCATCAAGACTTTCTGTATTAACACCCAGCTTCACCACACGCCTACCCTGTCCTACTCAGTGCCTAGATACCCTCACGGGTGACAAGCAGCATTCTACAATCCACCTTACATGACATTACTGTGCACAATTCTGAAGTCACAAAGGACACATGGCTATCAATGGAATACACAAATATTTTCAGGATATTTCCTGGATGTGGCAGATCAATTTTGAAAATGTTCACAGAGGTCCTTATGTAACTATTTAACTAACAGAACAATTGAGTCACAAATTGCTCAGTAAAACTTAAGGAGAAAATACTAAAATAATCATGGGGCATATCAGCAAGGAACGGCGATGAATAACGCAAAGCACGCTTAGCACTTTGTTATTCATCGCCGTCTATCTCTGGAATTTATCGCCCTGGTAGCGCAAAGAAACAACACGTTGCTCAAGGGCACTAAATATTCCAGAGATAGCGTGGGAAATCGTCGTTTTGCAGGGAACATCGCTGGTTTTCCAGCGATGTTACCTGCAAAAGGGCGATAACCTTGCTGATACGACCCTGTGGTCGTAGCAGCATAATCCACCCCCTATATTTGGGATGGGTAAGTCAGGATTTTAGCAGACGTTAAGTTTTGGAGAAAACAGCGGTTTTCTCCAAAAACTAACATCTGCTAAAATGCTGGGACAGCCTTGTAAATATCGTGATGTGCACATCAGCAATATTTGCAAGGCTGTACTGCCCAGTGACGCCCACTTTGCATCTCATTAGAGATGCATAGGGAGGCGTCGGGAAAATGGTGCTAACATGCGATTATTCATGTTAGCACCCTCTTGTAAATAGGGCGATAGTTTCATCTCCAGTTTTTTGGCTTTTAAAGCCAAAAAAGTGGAGATAAAGCCCTTGTTAATATGCCCCCTGGGGGCATATTATCAAGCAGCATTAATCGGCTTGATAACATGCCCTTGAGAATTCCAATAGAAGCCCATGTTCACACCAGAACATTATCGCCGCATTAGCGGCAGTTTCCTTCCGCTAAAACGGCGATAATTTTATCGACGGTCTTGCTAATATGCCCCATGGTTTTTATCGTGGAGAGGAGTTTGCCTAAAGGCTACGGTGGCCGACCGAATCTCGTCAATGATGCTGAACTTCCTGTGATTCTGGGCAATTCACTCCATCGAACTTACTGTGATTCTGGGCAATTCACTTAATTTACCCGTGCCTAACAAAATTAAATGTAATGCAACTGGTGCTATGTAAGGCCCTCTGATACCCGATTTGGGTCAAGTTCGCGCTATATAAAACTCTGTAAAATAAAAAATAATATATATATCATAATCAAAATTTCGTTAGAAACCATAATAAGAAAAACACAAATCATTAAATTAATCAGGAAAGCAGAATAAGCTTGATAAATCACTTAAATTAACTGTTCGCCCTTAAACGATGTTTTCAAAAAGCCCTTTAGTTGGCAGTCTAACATATCTTGACAATTTTCGTTCACAGGACCGCTTGAATTCTTTCATCGGATGAGGATGGATGTAATAAACCGATCTTGCTCATCAAGTAGATGGAATGGCATCATTGACATGAAGAGCTGATAAGTGTGTGCTGGATAGAGCACCAAAAATAACCCTTCTACTTTGCTCTGAAAAAGTAAATGCATTTTATAATTTTGAAACTGTCCCATTATAGCAAATGGGTATGAATGTTTCCTTGCCATCTGATAGTATATGATATATTTTTCAATAGCAAAACAGATACTTTTGGCATTAAAATTGTGCTCCATGGGCCGATATTTACCGCTGCATTCCAAGGTTGTCATCTCAAACACTTTATTAATCTCAGTAAAATGACAGCTGTGTATTCTATCCTACAAAAGTTACCCTCAATTTTTCAAGACAGCTTCAGATGTTTGTATTTTTTGTGAAGTGACGTGACAACTGATTAGTAAGCTGAATTAAATGGGCAATATACTGCCATTTCGCAGCAGCAGAAGTGATGCCTTCCTGGATTTTAATATACACTAAAATGTTTACCTAGAATAAAAAACAATGGGGCATATTATCTTGGACGGCGTCAAAATTATTGCCGGTTTAGCGGCAGAAAACTGCCGTTAAAGTGGCGATAATGGGCTTGATAATATGCCCTGGAGAATTCCAATAGAAGCCCAGGTTCACACCAGAACATGGACTTCTATTGGAATTCTCAAGGGCATATTATCAAGCCCATTATCGCCGCTGCCCTGCCGGTAAACCGGCGATAATTTTTAACGCCGTCCTTGATAATATGCCCCAGTGTGAGTGGAATTTTGGTTCAACGTAGGAGCATCGATTAGTTTTTATACAATAACTATGGAACCGCACACGTTTCTGGAAACGTTTCGTTACAGTTAGGCATTGTCAAGCTGAAAATCAGTGCTTCCTCTAATGTCTCGCTACTAGGTGTTTTCGAAAAATGTGAATTTTACTTTTAGTGTAAGTATGCAAAATTTCTCAAAATAAGCTAATTTATGCGGAATTAGACAGAATGCAAATCTAGCACTTAGCGACATATGTTAGAGCGAAATGCGTCCATGTTGAATGCAAAAACACATTTTCCCCCATGTAAAATTGCACAAAAAACATGAGTGCAGTGAATGGCAGCCACTTGCGTTCTGGTCGCTCATGTCGGTTCACTGCCCCCACGGTGAAATAATCATGCTACATAGTGTAAAGGATTTCGCGAAATTCGTATAACATGAATTTACCGAAATTTGGGGCATATCAGCAACAACCGGCGATAATTATCGCTAAGCGCACTTAGCGCTAGGATAATTATCTCCGGCTAGCGTGGATTTTTATCGCTGAGATAGCGTGCTATTAGCAACGCTTATCTCAAAAGCGAGAAAAATCCTATCGCTAACTGCCAAACGTGAGATTATTGCTGGAAACCCAGCGATAATCCCACGAAGTTTGGCGATAGCTTGCTGATAGGGCCTCACATACATAGCCATGATATCCACCTAAGTTTCAAAGCAGGCGTAAGGAAAGCAGCGATAACAGAGGTTATCGCTACTTTTCTTGTCGTTATGCTGCTTTGCTTGAGGCTTGATAATAGGAGAAATGTCGCTTAGCGACATTTCTCCCGTTATCCTGGGGAGGAACGCCCACTTTGCTTCTCATTAGAGATGCAAAAATGGGCGTTAGGAATTCAGGCGCTAAGGCAAGGTTTCACACGATAGCGTAATCTTGCTAATATAGAGATAAAATTATCGCCGCTTTTCGGCCGAAAACGGCCGCAAAAGCGGTGATAATTTTATATCGCCGCCTTGTAGATATATCCCCAAATTTCGTAAGATTACACCAGCGGAACAGAAATGTCACCTAGGTCTACATGCAACATTATGCTCCTTCTGGAAAGTAATCTTTACTTAGCTACTCCCTGTAGGTAGAAGGGATTTGAATATACAAGCACTCTGCACTCTTACGCAGCTACTTTGATGTCACGGCAAAAAGATGCTTGAGTTGTGTTGCGTTCCTAAACTACTCCCTGTTGGACATGGTTCTCTGCCTAGAAATAATTGAGTTTCGGTTATGATGTTGTCTATTGCAAAGCATCATCTCCTAGACCTATGAACCGGGAACCAATGGTGTTGATAAGAGAGTAGTTTCAGGCAGCAGATCTAAGTCTTTAAAGTGTGTGGGGGTGAGTTATGTGTCATGAGTCTCTCAGACTCTGTCGTGTTAAATGGACCAAATCGTCTCCTGACAACCCCTTTCACAGCCAACTCACATAGGGGCATATTATCAAGCCAGGCGATAAAATTATCGCCGCTTTAGCTGCAGAAAACTGCCGCTAAAACGTTGATAACGGGCTTGATAATATGCTCTATGGAATTCCAATTGAAGCCGATGTTAGATGTGAAGGACATCTAACATGGGCTTCAATTGGAATTCCATCGAGCATATTATCAAGCCCATTATCAACGTTTTAGCGGCAGTTTTCTGCCGCGAAAGCAGCGAAAATGTTATCGCCTGGCTTGATAATATGCCCCGTAGTCCTGCCCACATAGCCATGGCGGAATGTGTACAGTTTTTGAGCAGTGAGAGGTTCCACCATGGGTATAGTATAAGAGTAGGAAGACATGGCCAATGGCCTGTCTTTAATGGCTTCCTCTGTTCTTTACATGAATGGGGGGCAGGTTCATTCTGTCATCGATTGTGTGTGGCATCTTCGTCGAACATTAGGAGCAGAACGCCGATGTTCTAGTAAGCGATCATTTAATTTTTCATCGGAAGTGTACAGAGGTCAAAAAAGAACATTATGTTATTGTACAGAAATTGTCCTCGAGTGATGAAAACATGGTGGTTTTCAGTAAGGAGTTGTGCTGTGGAGTGCCATAGATCGATGCGACTTAAAAAAAAAAAAAGTCTGTCGAACTCATAATAAATATTACAGGTATGTTAAGATAATATGGGGACATTTCATGACCTTAGTTCACTTTTGGGGGAACTATTATTATTAATACATGCATATATCTGTCTCCTCTAGGCTAGCATTTCTTTAATAAAATAGACATTAGTCTGCTGTACAATTATGTGAGATTCTGTAACAAACCGGAGCATGATTTATTACAAGTAATTAATTCCATTCATGGCACTTTTTATGACTAATGCACCAAACAAAAGGAGGTTTATATAATTATATTTTAATTAGCCTCATAATATTGGTGGCAGGTTACATTAGCGCGTTGAAAGGTTTGTTGTTACGGCCTTTGTAGCACTGGTGGTGGTTTTAAATATCTTAGAGAGATACAAGCATGGTTCCAAAAACATTCATTTATACCAATCACGGTTAATTACCCCCAGGTCCCTGCAATCCTCCGCCTATTCATTACTTGTGGAGATAACCATCTCCCTGACAGAAAGAAGAACAGAGGAATGCTGGGACCCTTACCCCATCCCCTCCCACTGGGAGTAAATAACCAGTACATACTCAGCATTGCACCTATTCTTTTTTCTGTCTTCAGACAGAATGCACTCGGTGTGCTAGTTGCTGCTCCTACCGGGCGGGAGTCGGGTCTTCTAAGATGTGCCCATTGGTCTGCTGGGCTTTCCTTGAGGGTGCGTGGTTATGCCTGCTAGGCTTGCCGGGAGGCACGGTTGTTGGTTGCTGGCCATTTGCAGCTGATGCACTGGGCCTGCTGAGCAGTTCCGGTTTCCGGCAGCATGTCTTCCTGGTGCTGGGCCAGGGAAAAAAGGTGTGCTGCCGTTGCTTGTGTCTGGCTGACTGGAGGGGCATTTTCGGGGGCCTCTCATGTGGCCCGCCTCTCCCATGCGCAAGGGCCACTGGTGCCCGTGTGCTGGCCCTGTCGCAGTGGGCAGTCGCAGGAGGTAGCTGCTTGGCACGTTGAGTTGGATTGGGGTGCTCAGCTTGTGCCTGGCTTTCGGGTGTCTTGGAGAGGAACTGACGTACCAGGTCCAGGCGCGCCGGTCCCAGTTGGCATGCCTGAGCGGTCCTGGGGGATTTTTTCTTTTCTTTCAGAGTCTATGCCCCATGATGAGTACCGCATAGCGTTTTATTACTCCTTCTCCTACGATTCGCTGCTGCCCAGGCGCTATGGTGCACGCCTGGGCTGGCTGATTGCGGCATTGCTGGGGCAGGCGGTTAGGGCAGGAGTCTGCCGGTCCCGGGATGAGCACTGCGTAACAGTTTTTCTTCTCCCTGCCTTCGTTTTGGTGCATTTGACATGTGTCCGGGGTCTTCTAATTTCATGTGCACTACATCATCTATGGTTGTAATTAACTCCACCCTTTTGATGCTGTTTTGTGTTTGGTTTCCTGTCCACTGCTTGTGCAGTTCACTGCTTTTGTTTCCATTTTTCTGGTGTATGGATATTGCCTTGTCGCTCCTTTGCACCGTATTAATGGTATTCTTTCCTCGCCTTCCTGCTGGGATTCCCTGCACTTGGCACTGTGGCTCAGAGGTTGGGTGTTGTGCCTTTGGGGTCTCCGGTCCCTCCTCCTCCTGGGGTTGTGTACTGCAATGGCGGCTCAGTGTCATTGTTCCTCCTTTTCTGCCAGGTGTGCCTTGTTTCATTGGTGGTCCTCTGCCACATGTTCTTTGGAGTCTGGTTATGTCTGGGGGTCTGTTTTCCCGCCCTTTGGGTGTCTGGCAGGGTGGGGGTTTGGACTATTGGGTGCTGGTGGTCCAGTATGTTGTTTGTGTCAGGGCTTGGGGCACTTCCAGGGCCTTTGACTGCCCTGCTGTGGCATGTGTCCGGTTTCTGGCCTGTCTCCTTCCGGACTCTGCTCCCTCGGGGTGTCCTCCAGCCTCTGTCTTCCTTAGGTAGTGTTGTCACCATGGTGTGTTCTCTGCCCCTGTTTCCTGGTTAGGTGCTTGCTGGTTTGGGTGGGGGGGGGGGGAGAGTCCGGCACTGGCCTTAAGGCTGTGGTGCCTTAAGGGGTGTCTTTTTGGTTGTGTACCTGGGGACTTTCTGACTTCCCTTCCTCTTCTTGGCATCTTCCTTGGGTGTGGGTGCTCCGGATCCCCTGGGGTCTGGGGCCCAGGCCGTTGCTCTTCCCCTTTCCTTTGTTTTTTCTTGTACTCCTGCCTTTCCCCAGTGCAGGCTGGGCCATGGAATGGGAATCCCTGTGCAGGCTGCTTGTCTTCTGTCCTGGCTTTCTGGCATCTTTTTGTAGTGTCTTGTCTCTGGGGCCTTGGTTGCGGCTGGTTCCAGTGGCTTTTCTGCCTGCCCTCAGGGTTGGTGAGTTTCTGGTGTGTGGCTGTTTGGCCCTGTGCCTGTCTTTCCGGGCCTGTGGGGGCACCATGTTGGAGGCCTACTTGCGCCCATGCTGGGAGCAGCTCTGCCGGCCTTTTTATTGTCGGGTTTCTGCTTCCAGCGTCTCTAGGCAGTGCTGGGGCCTTCTCCCTCTGTTCCCTTCTCCCTGGGGTGGTTGGTATTGGCCCTGCAGCCGGCTTGGAGGGTTGCCACCTCTGCATCCTTGGGTCACTTTTCTGGGGACTGTGGGCTGTTGCTTGTTCTCCTGGGGTATTGTTGCCCTTCCTATCATGTGGTCTGACGTTCTGGTGGCTGACGGGGGTTCCTCCTCCTGTCTCTGCTGGTGGGTCGCCTGGCTTTTCTGGGACCTGTGGGGTCATCAGAAGGTTGGGTGTGGGACACCCTGCTTGTCTCCCTCTCCGTGGGGTCCTGGCATGGTGCTTGTTTTCCTGCCAGTTTTTGGCTGGGGTCTCTAGGGCATTGGCAGTCTGCATCTCCGGTTGCTCTGGGGCTAGCATGGGGCTTTGTCTTGGCCCTTTTGTGGCTGTTGTTGGAATTTGCTTTGGGTGGTTCCTGGGTGTTGTCCTTTTCTTCCCCCTCTGGGCCGATTGGTCAGCTGGTTTTTCGGTTGGTGGTTTCCCATTCTTGGATTGGTCTGGTTGGCACAGTGTCCCGTGGCCCTTGTCCCGGTTGTTGGGTCTGGGGTGTGTAGTTGCTGGTCGGGGTTTGTGTTGTTTGGTTTATGGCTCGTGGCTGGTGGGTTTGTCCTTCTCTGAAGCTGTTTTCTGCCTTTAATTGACCCTGGGTTTGTGGTTGGGGGTATCGTCCTTGGTATGTGCTGTTTGGGGCAGGGTATTTCCTGGTATGCCTGTTTGGTTTTGGGTCTCCCCGGTCTCGTGTCCTTGGGGGTTGCCTCACACCTCTTGTGGTCCTCTCTGGATTATTGGCCATGGTCCAGTTCAGTCCAGTTCCGGTCTGGTGCTGTCAGCCTCTTGGGGGTGTCTTTTCTTGGTTGCCTTCTTTCCTGGTGGGGTGTTGTGCTTTGCTGGGTTCTGGCTCTCCTCCTGATTTTCCTGTCCAGGTGGGGTGTCAGTTTCTGGCTGCCTGGTCCTCCTGATTGGTCTTTGGGCAGCTGGAGTTTCTGGTGCTCGTTGGGCCTGCCTCCTTCGGGCCACTATGATGCAGTTGTTGGGCGGGGTTCCACTGGTTGTGTCCCCTGCATTCTTTTGTTGGCCTGTCCCTGTGCCCCGGCTCCTCCTCCCATCTGGGTGCTTTGGCAGTTGTCCTGTGCCAGGACTGGTGATTTATGGTGGACATTCTCGCCCTGTGGCCTGGTCATACTCTGGGGTTTTCATTGATGTCCTCTGAGCTCGTGGGTGGTCGGGCTGTCTGGTTGTGGCAGCTTGCACTTTGGTCGATGCGTCCGTCTTCCCTGTTTGGTCTGTGTGGTGCAGCCCTTGCCTGGTCCTCGACGTGTGCGCCTTGGCGGGTCTTCTCCTCCTTTTCTTGTCCTGCTCTGCTGTAGGCCTCCGTGGTGGTGATGGGGTTTGTCCTGTTTTTGTCCCTTTTGCTCTTGTTTTCTGGTTGGGGTTGGGGTTTTCAGGTCTTCCCCTGCTTCCCCTCGGTTTTCTTCTGGTGTTGGCTGTGTGGCTTTTCGATGTTCCTTCCATTATCTGCTTTGGGACACTCTCTGTCAGTTCTGCTGCCGTGGCACTGTGGTGGCTGTGATGGGCTGGGAGTGGCGGACTTCTGGCCCTGTGGGCGCCCTTCTGGACTTTCTGTGCCCTGTGCGGTGCGGTGTCTGTTCTGGTCCTCCTGGTGTTTGTTGTTCTGGTGGTGTGTTCGCTTTGGCCTACGTTTCCCTTCTGGGGTTTGGCCTTTGGGCTTGGGGGTCTCAGTTGTGGGACTTCTTTTCAGCCTTAGTTTGTTTTGTCCTTGCCTTGTTGCCTTCATGGTGGTTTCTGGGCTGGCTTTGTTCCGCTCTGCAGTTTTTGGAGGTTGGGGGCAGTGGTGCATCGGTGCCTTGCTTGTCGTTTTTTCTGTGGATGGCTGCCTCCATGTTGCGGTGGTCACTTCTTCTTTCCAGGGTCCTGGTTCTTCTGGGCCTTGGTTGTGTCCCTGCTGGTCTGTTCCTGGCTTGCTGGTGTGTCGGGCAGCTTTGGGTCTTCTTCCATCTCTGGCCTCGTCAGTTTCCTTCTGTGTTTGGTGGTCTCTGGTGCATTGTTGGTGGGTGCTCCTCCTCTATTTTTGGTTCTTCTGTTTGCTTAGCTTGGGATCCGGCTTTTATTGTGGCGTGCTGGGTGTTCTTTGGGGGTTCTGAAGCCCGGTTTCCTGGCTTTGGTATGCTCCACAAGTACTAAATTTGACTAGAACTGGAGGGACCTGGGGGTAATGTCCTATTACTTACCGGTGATCTTCGTTACTCCTGGTCCCGTTGTCCTTGTCTAATTCATTATGCCCCCTCCCCTCCCTCCTGGCTGGCCAGCCTTATTGTTGGTGGCTTGTTAGTTCAGGTGGAATGCTGGGTAAGTACTGGCTATGTACTCCCAGTGGGAGAGGGTGTTTAAGGGTCCCAGCATTCCTCTGTTTTTTTCTGTCAGGGAGATGGTTATCTCCAAAAGTAATGAATGGGACGAGGACAACGGGACCAGGAGTAATGAAGAATAGCTGTAAGTAATAGGGCATTAACTATCATAACAACAAAGTGATGGAAGGAATGCTAGAGTAAATCTTGGCAATTGGAGTTCTGTTGCGGCTACATTTCTGTGAGTTTCAGCCTAGTATGCCATTCTAGACCAGCTACATGCCCATACGCCTACTAAGGTCTCATCAGTTAGTCCTATAGCTGGTTTCTGTCAGAGGTGGCATGGTGTGGAAAACAACACTGGACTGGAATGAGGTCCAGAGTAATTACTAGTGTCTGAGATTAATTGAAGCATTCCTCCCATTGCATTTTTGTACACACCAGTGTAAATTGACAGAGGCAGTTATTATATGTTAGTCCTAGCTGAATTTAAAAAAAAAATTCTGCATTTAAAATTTGAAATCTTGAATGATTTTTTGTAGTCCTGAGGAAGATGGTCTATGATGTATAACCCCTTTCAAAATAATGTGCAATCTTTTTTACTGGTCAATGTTTACTGGTATGAGAGCTGTAGTCTGGATCAGATTCGACAATGTTGAGTGGTGAGATTTTGGATAAATGAAGCATACATGCTAAAGGGCCAAAATTAGTATGGTGATAGTTTGTGAAAGAATGGGTTTTACTATTGTTTTATGATCTGTTTTCTGCATTTGATCTAAACGCCACCCAGGATGATGCAACTAACTATTCGAATATTGTTGCGATTCATTAATAATATGTTAACAATATTATCTATAGTAAATAAAACCTCCTTTGTTGGTGAATACTTTCAATTTTAATATTTTCAATGGCTCAGACAAATATTTGGTAGTCAGGCCTTTTTATTTATTCAATGATTGTTTGTCATCCCTTCCTGTCACCACATTATGGGGTTTTCTCATAGTATTGTTGTATACCCCAGTTAATTCCACATATTATAGTAAATTTCATCCTCTAAGCAAACCCCAGAATGTGTCAACTCCAATTCTGCTTTTAGTTTATGAAAGGCCACCCTTCTCTCCAGAACATGGTATTGCAGGAGCCATTCACAAGGATCTTCTGCTGCATGAAAACCATGCCCACCTTTCCTGAGTCTACTGAGTGGGTTTCCTCAGGCGTAGCTCCATCTGTCAGGCAGATTGTGCGTGAACAAGGCAGAATAAGTGTGAAATACATGTCTGCCAAGAATATAGATGGCATTTTTCTAAACGCTTCAATTGAGCTTCAAGCCACATATATTTATTCATTTAAAACTTTGATTAACAATATATGTATTCAACAAATAATCATTCCATTGATTTTCTCATTCTAAATTACGTATTGGCTACAAATCTGGTGCTTGTAGTAGTATCCTATTGTAAATTAGCAAAAAATGATTTTATCCTTTGTCCACATTTTAAAGCAGGGTGTGATATCTGAAGCTAACAACATGGACTTTATAAAATACCCTGAATACACTGAATATTTTTATGTGTACTGAGGAAAAACCTTTCTTTGTGTTCACACCCAGTAATTGAGCGACTCCTGCTCTTAAGTGACATAAAGACAAGAGGATTTGAGACATTGAACAATGACTCCTTGGTCAAACACACAGACCTGCTATACAAGACTGGCCTGCCAAACCTCTTGACTAAAACTCTCTGAAAAAGGTCAAACGTGACATAGGGCCTGATATAGATCTCGGTGAAAGGGCTACTCTGTCACAACAGTGACAGATATCCCATCCGCCGAAATATAAACCCATAGATTATAATGGGATTTATATTTCAGCAGATGGGTTCCCGTTGTCATGGAGTAACCTATCTCCTGGTATCTAAATCTAGCCCAGAGACTGTTATAGTGGAGTGTTTTGTTAGTGGACCAATGTGAGTATGCACAACACAGCTATGCATGTTATTAATTGAATTTAAGACCAACTATTTTATGGACCGAGAACCATATCATAAGCATCATATATCCTTTTTTTTTTTTTTAAATCAGTACTAAATTCAGCATGGTTCTTTTTACCTTATTGTTTTGTCATGAAGATTGGTCCATGGGTTACGCTTTTTCTGGACTGTTTACCTGGAATTATCAGAAGCTTGACATTAATTTCCATCTCATTTAGGAAATGTTGGCTTCTAACTCTTCTGAAAAAATATTCTGCTCGCTCTGTCAAGGAGATGCTATGGCTTGGTAGTATTGTGGATTCTTCCACCATATTCAATTTCTTAACATTGCTTTGGACTAAGCATGGTACAATTAAAGTAAATGTAGCCATAGAGTAAGAACTATGAACACCAATAGAGAAGATAGAAATTCTAAATAGCAAAACCCTGCCATACCCCATAGAAAGGCAAGTAAATATGGGCCACCTGAAGCAATTGACACTAAGTGATCAAAAACACATTCCAGTAAGGAAGGTTCTTTACAAACCAATAGTACATAACTGATCAAGGAACAGAAAATAAACCCATAATGCTATATGCAGGACTGCAATGCCTTATTCGATGACAAACCACAACTTAATTCAACCTATAAACCGGCCAACTCATGACTAGGGCCCATGGGGTGAGTTTATTCCTGGCATTAGTCAAGAAAAAAAGAACACATGGAATTAAAATTGAATGGAAACACCTCTATAGTTAAGAGCACTTATGATAATACAGGTCACTATGTGAAATCATGACACCAGTGGAGATAAAGCAAAAACGTGTACAATTGTACACAATCAGCATGGCAATGGAGTAGAGACTTAAGCGTGCAGCCATTACTTATTTAGCGCACATACTGTCATTCAAGCAACCGCCATTTGCTAATGCTAGAACGCATGCAGGGAGTGTCAAGCCAGAGATAATGCCAGGCCACAGCAGTAAGCAAAGGTACATGAATATCATACTTAACACATGAACTTACCAAGACCAGTCATTGCCATACTGTGGTGGTGACACTATCACCCCAACCTCAACAACGGGGAGGAGTTATAGAGAACATAACACTTACTACTTGACGACAATAGCAAAAAAAAATACTTTCCAAGCAAGAAACTCCAGAATTTGTGGTGAGAAGAAAGGCAGCAGGCTTAAATGAATATCCAATGAAGGCATACAATGGAATCAGAAACATGGAGATGAACAAGGAAACCTGTGCAGCAAGACTATAGCCCTTCACTATGATACCAATCTGATGGATTATTCTTTGAAAAGTTCTTAAAACGACATACAACAAGACACTAAACTATCGGATGGAACATGCTTGAAATTGACTACACCTAGTTTACTGCCCAAATAAAAAGGCATGCTGCCCTGGTACTCTGGAGTACACTTTGCTCAGACATTTAACAACCTACTTGAACAATTCAAAATTCCCTTCAGCAGTGCAAACGATAACCAATGCAGCAGGCTAAATTCCAGCTGCTCATTACTTCATTGATGTCGTTGATGAAATGAAAAGAGCTCTCAAATATTGACATTCAAATAAAAGAGCTGCTGAAAATTTCGCACCTCATTAGGATTCATATTTTGGAAAGGTCAGGGTGATATAATGAATACAGTATAATAATATTTACTCTAGATTAAAGACAAAAACATGATTCCAGTCCCTTTATGAATAGCTTGCACTTATACAGAAAAGCAGTGGAAATCAGAAAATGAGAAAGCTGCAAGCATGTAAATTCATCTATTTATGTCCTCTTGGATATTCTGTTGGTAAAGGTAGCATGGGCAAGAAGAGGAAATGTTCCACAGGGTGGGCTATATTATACATATATAACCTAAAAATAGTGCCACTTTGTTTGTCTTCATCTAGATTATTTCTGTCTTTAATATTATATATTTGTTTTAAAATTATTTTTCATAACTGAGTTACAGATGCCCACAATAAATCAGTACTCAATACATTTGTACAGTGATACCCAACAGATCATGAAGTAACATAGCAGAAAAACTTTGCACCAAAAACAGAAAGAAAAATACTATGTAAGAAAATATCATACATCATCATAAAAACTTGCCCAAATATTCTTAAAACGCAAATAACCCTTAATGCATTTGGTTCTAAGTATGCCAGCTTCAAGTAAATAAATCAGGCAAAAATAAGCCATAACTCAGAAACTGAGGGGGGGTTTGGAATCGGTCCAAACTCCAGAAATGCATAGCCATTCCTTACCGATCGCAATTGCAATCACCTCTTAGTATCTGGGGTGAATAACACATTTATAGGCCAGGATATATCTTTAGCAAATACAGACCATATCCAAAATGGAAAGAGAGATGCCACACAATTCCAGGAAAAACATTTCTAGCATAGGGCAACTGGCAAACACATGAACAATATTGGACACATACAAACAACATTTGAGGCAGCTTGACTTGTCATTGGAGTGATTCCCCGCCCACTTGCAATTTTTTTCTGGAGTATTATCAAACATGCAAATAGTTTTGAATTGCTGCAGTTTGAGAATGACTGAAAAAACTGAGCAATTTACAAAAAGTCAAATGCCTCGGTGATATCATCAACTGAACGGGCCATTTCCACACGGTTACTCCACTTAGTCGCAAGCATTGGCCGGTCATCATCCCTGTAAACACACAAGATCTTGTAAATTAATCTAATTGATAACATGGCAGCCGTTGTGAAGAAATACTTCAGCAGAACTGAGTCCTCCCCAACGGTTAAACAAAACTGTTTACATAAATGGAAATCCTGAATCTGTAGGTATTTATTGAAAGACTGTTGAGGGAGGCCGTAGCAAACTTGTAGAGCAGAAAAAATGCAGAATCCCAACACATTGAAGAGCTGTCCGAGGGCTTTTAAGCCTAAATTGAACAACTACCTGACCTCCGTATCATGAAATATGGGTGGAAAATCAGGGTTATGATATGTGTGCAGGTCTTAAATATGCAAATCAAAATCTGCCCAAAAGTATAACTTAAAATCACAGAGTTGAAAACCCCCTTGGATCGTCGGAAGGTCATGTAGCATATTTCCCGTCTGGCTCTCCTGAAGCCCCAAATGAAGTTACCTTCCCCCCTCAAGATGCCTAAAAAGTTAGTCTGGGACTCAGTGGAAGTCACCGACACTTGCCTGATTGTACCTGCCAATATTTGCCTAATAGAGGGAGAAGCCGCACGATTGCCTCCCGCACCGCTGGGGACTTCTCTTCCTGACATCCCTCACGCTTCCATGCGCATAAACCAATGTTCAGGCTAAAGGCTGGCTTGTTATAGCCCAGAAGAGGCTGGGATGGGCCACCCCCTAACATCTGGGATCTGGTGGGACGTTTGTGGGCAGTGCACCCCTTATTTACAGAATGGCCAGGTAGAAAACTAAAAACACAGAAGCAGGTGATGAAATAGGTAACACATTGGACTCCTTCCAGATGAGAGCAGCGGACATGCTCTCTAAAGAAATCGAACAGACGGAGTGATGCCTCTCTTTGGAAGAGGTAAGAACTGTTCCGCTCCCAAATTGTGTGGGTACTGCACCAGCTATGCCAAAGTGTAACATAGTCTCTATTACCCCTGCCTCACCTGGTATTTCTAGGGTCCCTGAAACTCATGCTAGCCCAGTAATGAAACCCGGGGCAAAAGGAAATGAGGAAGGGCCAAAAAAATCACTATGACCAAAACCACGAAACTTATTAAAAACACTTTTTCAGACATATCTGTGGACATGCATGTGACCAGTTGTTTCTAGACCAACCTATCCACTCCCCGTTGACAGCTTATGTCTAAAGCTGGAACTAATTTGTTCAACGCATCTTCAACCAATCCTCACCAGACTGGCTAAAATAGTGAAAAGCATAACCCTACTCTCTAACAGAGAAACTGGCCCCAAATGAGGGGAGGGAAGGAGGGCAGTCACTGTCAACCCCAACTACTATCTGGTCATTTGGTCCACCCTGCTGCTTCTACCCTGCTCCCACAAGAGAGTGTGCTAATAGTGCCGGTTGGGAATATGGCCACCCGCCCAGCATCCAAATTCATAATTCCTTGACTGGTGGCTAGCAAAGGAATTCCGAAATTAACACCCAACCATCACAGCCCCGCAAATTACCAATGGAAGAAAAGTGCCAAATGGAGAGGGTGGGTAGCGGTATTGCCCTCTAGTGGAATAATGAACGTATGGGTGGTAGGGTTGTTGTTGACTTCAAACAAGGACATACAATCTGCAGAGGACCCAGCCGTTTAAGCAAGAAGAGAGCCTATATCTCCCCCCAGCAGCATGCCCTCTTATGAATATCCTAGCCAATATTCCGGAACTGAAACCCGCTCAGCAGGAATCAACTGAGAAGTTAATGCAAAAAGTTCTATGTTGGCTAACTAGACTCCATATGGGCAGGACGAAATTATATAAAAATCTCATTATGGTCAGAAGAGTAAACTGGGTAGGGGTTTGTGACTAAAACCATAGGAGGGGATTGCAAAGTTTTAAATGTGATCAGTCAATGACTGGTAGGTGACTTATTGAGAATATTGCCTAATACACCATCACTTGGCACCAAGATTTTTGCACTACTGTTAGGTTTTTTCTATAAACCCCTAGGCCCATCCTAACTGTATATACTTGGCTGAAGGCTTCTAACTCCTCCTACCCTCTTCCCAACCACTACCCTGACCAAATAAGTACTGTTATTCTGGTCAGCAATAGATACACACCACTAGGAGGTCTTCAAGAATGCAACTGCCGTAATAAATCTCTAGTAAACCTGCCTGGAAAAAGCGTTACAGCCCTCTCATCGGAGAGACTTAATTTAGTAGGAAGTGACTCAAACCCTTAAAAATCATTTTATGGAACATAGTGGGTTACATCCAGAAAAAAGTAACTCCGACTGTCTGGCCCTGGTGACACGACATGATATTTTATGTTTCCAAGTAGCCTGGGAAATTGATAGGGGTCATATAGATGGGTACCGTTCTTATCAGACAGATGTGGTGCGCTCTAGAGCCGGCCACCCCACTGGGGGGATAGTAACCCTAGTAGCTAATAGGGCTAGGCTTATGGTAACAACATTTTTGAATATTTCATCCAATTACCACATTGTTTTGTGTGAGGGTCATCAAGGTCGGGATGAGATCCTTATCAACTTTTATAGTAAAAACTTTGAAGGTAATATGAAAATGGTGTTGGATCCACTGGAGAGGGATATTGATCACCTCATGAAATCTCACCATAAAACCCTAAATGTAGTTTGGATGGGGGATTTTAATGCCATAACTATAGCAGGGTTGGCTCCACTGCATGTGGTATGATTGATGGTAATAGGGACTGTCTCCCTCACCTCAGGCACAATGACTATCGGAATACTTTGAATAGATAACTAATGAATTATAGCCTTGAGATCATCAATTCATGTGATATTAAAACGGGCCACTTAGACTTTACGTTCGTCACTCGGTCTTACCACTCAAGCCTAGATTACATACTGGTGTTAGAATCTATTAGACCCCACGATTCACACATTAAGACAAGCTTTAAAGCCTTTAGTGATCATGCTGCAATTACTTATCATATGCTGTGTAGGCAAAGACAAAAACCTTCTAAGAATTCTTTACTTAAGCCTTATATTGGAAGGAAAAATAGGGTTAATCTGAAATGGGAAAAAAGTTGACATTCCAAACTTTAACTGGGGGAATTGTAGCTAAAATGAACCAGGAAATTGTCAAATGTTTAGAGCCAAATACAGCTGATAACACCACAGTAGTAGCCTTTCAGCAGATCCTAGTAGAAATTAAAGTCAATTTTCTCTGTCCAATCCCAGATAAGAATTGCAGGGAGGTCCGCTGGTTTGATGGCGCTTGTTCAAAAGTAATAAAAAACCTTCATGCTGCTTTGAGATCTAACCCAAGAGATGCCAACCTGGTGAGAATATTACGCCACTCATATAAAGAAGCGAAAGTAGCTAGAGGGAAGGTGCTGAAGGAGGAGGCATGGGAGAAACTACAAACTACGGCAGCACTAAAGACTAGCAGGGACATTTGGAGTACAATTAATTATCCCTTTTGAATGAGACAGAGATTACACTAGCAACGCATGTGACTGAATAGGCATGTGTGGCGCACTTCGAAGAAATGTTTAGGAAAACAGGGGTCTAACTAATCCATGGGCAGAATTACCTGTGTCTACCACAGGAGGTATTACACCATTTAGCTTGGAAGAAACAAAACATGCTCTAAATAAGTGCAGCAGAATAAAAACACCTGAACCTGATGGGGTCCCTATCAATTTCTTCCTAGATAACCAGGATTGTGGGCACCACTACTTACAAACGTGTTCAACACTATAGCTCGTACAGGTGTTTTGATGTCCTGGAAAAAGACAGTAATAATTCTGATTTTAAAAAAGGGAATAAGGCTAACCGCCAGAGAAATATAGACAAATATAATTACTGGATAGTACGGCCAAATTAATGGGTCAGTTACTCCTGAATAGATTGGAGGACTGGGCTCTTGAAAGGAACATACTAATTCCCTCGCAATATTGTTTTAGGAAAGAAAAGGAAACAACTGATCAGTGCCTTAATTTAAATCTGATAATTTTTAAATATACGGCAGCTAATGAAGGCCACCTTTATATGGCCTTTATGGATTTATCGGCTGCCTTCGATTGCATGGTCCATTCTAAGCTGTAGATAATAATGGAAGCTATGGGAACTGAGATGTTGATAATACATTTTATTTGTGAGATGTACTCCCATGCTATGGCTTGCGTCCGCCATGGGAGAGAGGGTGAATTCACAATACACTTTAGGCTCACCTGTGGCATTTGACAGGGATGTGTTCCTGCCCCTTTTTTATTCACACTTCATACTAATGCTGTGGAATTAGCCCTGGTTGGTTCTACCACAGATGTCCCTTTTATCATTTCATCTCCTGTCCCGTTACTCCTCTATGCAGATGACGCAGTGTTGTTGGCACGAACTGGCAACACAGTGCAGAGACTCATAGAGGAGAATACAAAATTCATGAATAACTTTGATCTGAGGGTAAATGAATCCAAGTCCTTTGTACTTGTTGAAGGATCCAAACTAAAGAAATATCCCAGAATGCTTATAAAAGGGTGAACACTAGAGGTTGTGGATAACTTCAACTACATAGGGGTCATGTTTGTGGGGAAAACACCTGGCAAAATATGGTAATCAACAGATGAATAAAAGAAAAAAGTCTTGAAGGGTTTTTTACCAACACAAAAAACTCGGATTGAAACCAATCTAAATATTAAAAAAGATCTATGAGGCAAAAGTAATTTCTGTTGCCTCTTATGGGGCAGCTGTTTGGGGCCTAATTAATGTTATCTAAATTGCAATGCATAGAGGATGGTTTTATGAAAAGATTGGTGTGTGTCCGGCAATCCTGCTCCTCTTACAATTGCCACTATGAGCTCAACTTGCCTTTCATTACAGATCAGATCCACATTGCTCCTACTCTACTGTGGCATTCAATTTCAAGAAAAGAATCAATAAATCTAACTAGAGACATCTTGAAGGATTGCCTGAAGTTATATGGGGTAGGTAAGATAAAATGGCTAAAATATATTAAGGTTAAATCAATGAGGACATTGTTCCCTGTTGGCGGTGAAACAAAAATAGCGATCACCTGCTCAACACAAGTAGAAAGAGAAGAGAGAGTGTAGAGGGAGGGAGGGAGGTAGAAGGGAGATGAAAAGAGGCAAAGAGAAATTTCCCCAGTCTCAAGGATCCAATCCCGAAGGGGAGGACTCTATGCAGCCTCTAGTTAGCCCTCACACACCCCGAGGGATGTCTTGCTTCATCATTGGGCTTGTTGTTGCTCCTCGTCGGGCCGGCGCTGCAATGCCCGACGGTCCCCCGAAGGGTCTCTTTATCGGAGGTCTTTTAAAGAGAAAAGCCGTAAGGTGAATGCGGTTATGTGGGCAAAAAAACAATAATGGTGGATCCGAGAGGTAAGTGATTGCGTGCGTGCAGGGTGTGTGAATAAAAATGCCTAGGGGTGTCCAGAAAGTAAGTTTTAATATTATGGGGCCCCTGGCAAAGTAAAAAGACCAAAAGGTCACAGGGTCACTAATAAGCGCAAGGTGCTATTGTGACTTTAATAAAAGGTCGACATGTTTCACGCCTAATATGCCCGAGCGGGTCAGTGGCGTTTCATCAGGACCAAATTAGAGTGAAAGGTTGTGCACGGTGAAGACGAGGGTGCCAGAGATTGGAAAGGTAACCTACGTCTTTGGAAGGTTAAAGAGAGGTACGGGGCTGCGGGGTACAGTGACCTAGTCAGCAGAGACAGAAAGAGCGTACCAAGCTAGTGTAACCCTCGTGTATCTGAACGGGGGCTTCCTAGGTATTGCCGAGGCTGCCTGCGCCCTATTTGGGTTGCGTCGGGGGCCGGCTCAGTCAGCACCTACCCTCTGCCAGCGCAGTCACAATAGCACCTTGCGCTTATTAGTGACCCTGTGACCTTTTGGTCTTTTTACTTTGCCAGGGGCCCCATAATATTAAAACTTACTTTCTGGACACCCCTAGGCATTTTTATTCACACACCCTGCACGCACGCAATCACTTACCTCTCGGATCCACCATTATTGTTGTTTTGCCCACATACCCGCATTCACCTTACGGCTTTTCTCTTTAAAAGACCTCCGATAAAGAGACCCTTCGGGGGACCGTCGGGCATTGCAGCGCCGGCCCGACGAGGAGCAACAACAAGCCCAATGATGAAGCAAGACATCCCTCGGGGTGTGTGAGGGCTAACTAGAGGCTGCATAGAGTCCTCCCCTTCGGGATTGGATCCTTGAGACTTGGGAAAGTTCTCTTTGCCTCTTTTCATCTCCCTTCTACCTCCCTCCCTCCCTCTACACTCTCTCTTCTCTTTCTACTTGTGTTGAGCAGGTGATCGCTATTTTTGTTTCACCGCCAACAGGGAACAATGTCCTCATTGATTTAACTGTCATGAGTGGAGCACGGACATTGGACCATAACCAGCTCCTGGTCCCCCTCTCCCTTTTTTGATAAAATATATTAAGACCAACTTACAGTAAATTGGCCTAGAAAAATTATATAAGGATCCAAAGCTATGCCTGGCAGTATCAAGGAAAGAATGGAAAGGCCGACTATTAGATAACCTTGGAAAACGTAGGTGGGAGAGCAATTGCAATAAGTACATGGTTAAGCAATATTAACTAGCACCAATTATAAATAACACTGTACTTTCATAACTGACATTTGTCACATACCCCCAACATAGATATGCATTACTGACGTTTCGTCTGAACTACATCCCGCTTATGCTACGACATCCTGCTAAAGCATCTTCTATTGACGCCCTCTATCCCTGCACAATCCCCTCAGAGTGATTTTCATTTTGTATTCTTCTGTAAATTATACACCGAGGAGAGGAATAGATACAGTCTGCCCATCATGCACAGACTCAACTTCACACAATGTCGTCCAACATTCTATTATCTCCAGCTATTAGCTGATCCCCTTGTCTGCTATTGCTTGGCTTCGTTTGTCTGGTCTGCCATAAAAAGGAGGAGATTGATCTCATAGATTGTGTGCTACAAACAAAATAATGGGCAATCAATCAATACTGTTTACATCCAAAAGAATTGTTTGTTCTCTCACATGGTTTGTCTTGCTCTTTATGATTTTAACTGTACTTTTATCTCATGCGGTCGATATTATGATTTAACACTGATAATTGTATATTGGTATGTGTTTTTTAATCTATAATGATTTTAAGACAGATGATTGTTTGTAGAATACTTTTTATGTCGTTTTTTGGTGTTATTATTATGATTATGAGGCTGGGGCTTGCAGCACAATAGCCCAAACGAGAGAGAGAAATTTGGGGAGGAAGTTCATCTTGACGATGTTGTACTGACCTATTATGCTTAGCGGATGACTGTTCCATGACCACAATCTGGTGCTAAAAGTCTGTAGTAGAGATTCATAGTTTAAATCAAAAATGTATCCTCGTTGATGCAGATCCTAACCCCAAGGTGGGTAGCTCCTGGAACAGTCCTGGGGATAGGGGGTTCAGCATGGAAATTAAGCAAAACCTGGGTCTTCAGGAGATTTGAGTTTATAGCCCGATACCAATCCAAACCTATCCGCCTCTGATGAAATATCTATTAGGGGATCAGAAATATACTGCACCATCATCTGCTTATGCATTAATATTTACTTCTGACCCATTAGAAATAACCGGCTGGATGAGAGGTTTAAAAATGAGTAACTAAAGCTAAAGTTCCATATAAAAGGCAAAAAAATAACAGTGATAGCAGACAGCCCTGATACATACCCCTTAAAATACAAAAAGATTTTGAAAAATCCCAAAATTCAGATGTGCAAAATCAGCCTAACCATAGGGTTTCTGTAGTGAAACCTGACCTGAACAAGAAATCAAGGACCGATGCCAACTGCAGTCATAACTGACCAGAGAAAGGCCCAAGAAGCACGATCAAACGCCTTCTTGACATCCAATAATATGATGCCCACCTTGCTACCCGTTACTCTTGCCACATCTAAGAAGGTGACTGCTGAATTTGTGTATCTGGTGGTATCTCTACCTGGGACACATACATCTTTTGCAGGGAGACAATATACAGGAGCAGGGTAGCCAATCTGGCAGCAAGAATTTTAGCAAAAGTTTTTCCATCGTAATGAATAAGAGAGATAGGTCAATATGATATCCTCTCCTCAGAAGGATTATCCTTCTTAAGAAAGACTATAAGGGAGACAGCGTTTACAATGCAGTCATCATATAGAAGTTCCTTTACAACGCAGTTGTTACAATGACTGCGTTGTTAGAACGCGATGCCTTTACAACGCAAGTCATTAGATGGACTTGCTGTAGGGGGCTCTAACATAATGAATAGTATAATTTACCATTCAAACACCTTCCCTACGGCTGGAGTTGGAATAGTAAATTATACTGTTCATAGGTCCAGCGTGCACCCTACAGCAAGTCAATCTAATTACTTGCGTTGTAAAGGTATTGCGTTCTAACAACGCAGTCGTTGTAACAACTGCGTTGTAATGGAACGCGATGTGGAAGCATGCGTAGTAACATGCTATATTTGAGTATAATGTTAATTGACTTACAGGAGTCTGGGGACCTCACCCTCACTGTCAATATAAGACAACAAGCACATACAAAGGTGAAGGGGAAATATTTTGTAAAATTCCAAGAGGATGGTATCTTTCCATGCTGTTTTACCAGAGAGCCGGGATTTAATCGCAGGCTCAAGTTTTTGAATAGTAGTGTCCCCCTCCAGTTCTAGCGTCTACTGAAACTCCAAACAGGGCAGACCTGCCTTCTGTATGTACTCATCAATTGAGGACCATATAGTTTGTGCTGACTAGCCATACCAATCTGTATAAAAGTCACAAAATTGATTACCTATAGCTTGTATGCCGTAGTGGAGGGTGCCATCCTTATCCTTACCTCCATGTTGTGAATGTATGGCTCTTGACCCGTACCATAATTGAAACGAGTTCCCTGATTTTCTTTTTAATACATAATATAAGTTCTAACTAATTACTCCTTTTTCCTTTGTATTACGCTTTTTATCCACAAGCATTATGTGTCCTCATTTCATTCATTGCACATTATCTAGAAAGTTTTCATGCTGTCTGTTAGTTTTTCCTTAAATACGCGTTAAAATACAAACCATAATATTCAATTGTTTGGTGCTTCCTTTCCTTCTTTTAATGATTTATTTGCCTTTTAGGTCTTTCATTTTAATTATTACCTGTTAAAACTTTGTCGCATGATACCACAATGCACCCAGGTCTTAAATGGGTTTATGGGCTTTTCCTTCTGTTTCTAATGCTTATCCTTATCACATTTGATAACATTCCTGTGCCTTTCATCGACCCAGAAGGCCAACACCTGACCAGTCTACTCCCCATATTCACATTGAAGGGCCTTATTGGTATAGAACTTGACTGCAGCCTTATCCCGAAGGCAGTGATCAAGAATTTATCGAAGATTCACTAAGTCTAGGTAAATCAGCTGCCCACTCAATCTTCATCCCTGACAGTCTGAGTCTGTTGAGCTTCCACCTCCAACAGTTGCAAACGGAGTTTAGAGGCCATATCTCTCTCATGTTTATTAGTCTCCCAGACAAAATGAAGAGTGCCCCCCCCATGGAGGCCTTCATTGTATCCCATACAAAATGCGGCGGAACAGAATCTCGATTAACCTCTATAAAACCCCTCCTTTGATCGAACAATCAATCTCTAAAGGCTGGGTTGGAAAGAAGTGAATGGGGGGAAGTAAAGTGATGCCCTTTGGCACTAAACCGGGTAGTTGAACTGTGAGCAGACGTTGGTTACATTCGAAAGTAATTTTGGGGCATACCTTCAGACTTGCGAAGCATCTGCTGGGGCAGAAAAATCATGGAAATTCTTGAGTAGTGGGGAGGAAAATGTAAAACCAGGGTTCGCCGGATTAAGCAAACAAGCCATGTACGTTCAATACCTCAAAAATAGAGGCCTTTGTTTTAACTATCCGAGGACGGGATTTCCAACTGGCAGTATCAATAGAGTAGCTAATGTCACAGTTGAATTCACCCAATAGTAACAAATCCCTATCCCAAGCCAAAAGATCAAGGTTTAGCTGATCGAACAGCCCAGGTTCATCAATATTTGGCCAAAGTCACACAAAAAACCTTTGGGCAAATATACAGACATAAATCCGCACTCACATTAGGAACCTTATATCACCAATATGCAGACAATGAACATAGGATCCAAGAAAATAGATGATCAAATGGAATCAAATGAATAATACAAATTTATTCAGTACAAAATACAAGAATTTAAAAAACATATGGCCCAAATATTGATGATACCAAAGAAAGAGAGAGAGACCCAAACACCAAAGGAGAGGGGTACCAAAATAGACCAGATTCACAAAAAAAACCTTTGGGCAAATATACAGACATAAATCCACACTCACATTAGGAACCTTATATCACCAACATACAGACAATGAACATAGGATCCAAGAAAATAAATGATCAAATGGAATCAAATGAATAATACAAGTTTATTCAGTACAAAATACAAGAATAAAAAAAAATAAAAGTTAAAAATCACAATGCCTATATAGATTTGTCTATAGTACAATAATTAAAAAACGTTCAAAAGTTAGTTCACAGAATTACACATTTTATCAATTTATGACAATAATTAAAATGGGAAAACAGGCAGGAAATCTGTTTCCTAGTCACAGGAAGAACCACTAAATCTTGCACAGATCAATTGTTGAGTCATATGAAAATTATTTTATCTTTCTTTCTCCTCAATAACAGTTGTCCACAAAGATAAATATTTAGCTTCCTTTAACAATGCATCGACGCGTTTCGTGGGCACTTTTTTTAGACCATCACCTTCCTCAGGAAAAGATAATAACTCCCAATGTATAAATCAATTTCTATAAAAAATGATAAAAAATCAACATTATAAAATTACAATAACAGTTGAGCATAACCATCGATCATTCATCTCTTAGTCCATCCACACCGCTAGCACACTGGTGATAAAATAAGTTTCCTCATTCACACATGCAGAACTTTCACATTCATACAACAAAGGTGCCCAATAGACTCTGTGATCCAATTAAGAGCAAATACCTTAGTAGTGTCCACAAAAGTAAACTACACCAGCCAGAATAAGACACAGAGGGGAATTTATCTATTTCTCCCACATGTATCTGTAATGATATAACCCAAAGAGCATATTAGGTTTGCACTATCCTAATATTTCTAGAATTACATTATGGCTAATGTTCACAATTCTTCTTAGGTAAGTTACCTCAAATATCCTGGTTATCACAACTCAAGGTTATCACAGCTCGCAGAGCTAAACTCGCCTTCGTGTTCCACGTTAGAAACAGGCGCAATCTGACTTCTCCATGTTCAGATATATCATGTACCAATTGTGACATAAGAGGGGAAAAATCCTCATTGTCCATGTCCTTAAGGCAAACTGCCTTATTGTTCTTGCTCAAACATCATACATATTAATTTATTTACTTACAAGCTTACAGCACAAGTCTAGAAAAATTCTGGGTCACGTCCTTTTTTCTAAACAACCAGCTCACTACGCATGCCTATTATGGAGAGATAATAATTACTACTCATATTCCCCCAAGAAATAGCTGCTCTTACGTGAGGCCACCCGCAGGAATATTTTACCTTTTAGATCTTCGCTGGGGTAAAACAAAAAAAAGGCGGTTTAAACTGTGTCTTTTCCTTCCTTCATTAAGGCCTAAATCGGATATACACAATTCCGTCACTGGTTAGAAATGTAGCAGATCCGATCCGGTATCTTCAGAAAGGATGACAGTAATCAAACAACATGTGTTCAATTGATGCTGAAAAGATCGCTACTTTCTCATGGGACTGTATAAGGTGTTGCGTAATGTTACTGCATGAAAGGACATAATACCAACGCGTGTAAGGACATAATTCATTGATACCGTTCAGACTACCCAGCAAATAAATGCTACGACTGTGGTAGCAGACAAACCAAATTCAGCATAGAGTCATGGGAAACCAAGAGTTTCACCCTTGTTCCTTTTCCACCGTCTTGGGTCTCACCTGTCAATTACTGCGGTCCACACGGGGTATACGCCTCTGTCACAGGATTCAACTAAACTAAAGCTGCATGCCGAGTATATATCCCCTCCCGCTCTCAGCTAAAACGGCCACACTCTGAGAATCTGTCTCAGCTGTGTTGGTCACGTGATGCACGTCTCAGGAGGCGGCCGCCATCTTATAGTGGATAGTGTCAGCTATTTATTCAAATACTCCCTACAGCACATTCATTGTGTGCCTCGGAATGGTTCTCGGTATTACTCTGAATATGAAAAAACTCCTATTAGTGTACACTGATTGTTGATAATGGATAAGTGACCGGTTTTTCTCTGGTAAGACCAATATCTCACAGGTCATAACATTGTTGTGAATACACAGTGCCCGTCCTGACATATGGCCGCCATCTTGCAGCGGGGAAACGATTCATCTCCGCGGTACCATCTATATAATAGGTATAGATACTGATATTTCATTCAATACCGGTATCATATATAGTAGAAAAAGAATAGATTGGATGACCAGTAAGTCTATAATTAGTTCCAATATCCTCTGTTTGCCGCCCAGCTCGTGGTCTTGTTATAATGAAAGTGCTTCTAATGTCAAGATGTTGAGTCATATTATTATAATAGGGAAATTGCTTCTACTTTAAAGATATCACCCCATATTGTGCTAACAGCCATTCTAATGGAAAGCGGAGTATTCACTCCTATCTTGACCTATGGCCACAATTCAGTCCTACATTGAGGATTATTTTCTGAAAAGTTACCCATTGAAACCCTCCTTATATCCCATAATATTATTGATATTTCCAGATAAAGCCAAGTAGTGCATTATTATTAGCTTGCCCCTATTAACCGATCCCACTCTTCCCTCGAATTCAGACCATCTCTTACAGTATTCAGATAGGAAATATACCACTGTTCATGTGCTTTACGTTTCAAGTGGATATTCCCACCTCTTTTTCCAATGGTTACCTTTTCTAGAATAAACCAGGTGAACTCAGTTTCTCTATGGCCCTGTTCCAAAAAATGGGTCACTAGAGGCGCGTTAAGTTTTTTGTTCTGATAGCAGACCTGTGTTCTTGTATTCTTGTACGCAACTCTCTACCTGTCTCTCCCACGTAACTCTTGCCACATGGGCAACGTAGGAGATAAATCACATTTTTACTTCTGCAATTATTAAGTGTCATCGCCTTAATGTTACATCCATTGTGGTTGATTTCCTTCATTTGTATACATTGGGCACAAACACTACATGTGCCACACTTCACATTCGGAGACCAGTTTAGCTCTGCGAGCAGTGATAACCTTGAGTTGTGATAACCAGGATATTTGAGGTAACTTACCTAAGATGAATTATGAACATTAGCCATAATGTAATTCTAGAAATATTAGGATAGTGCAAATCTAATATGCACTTTGGGTTATATTATTACAGATACATGTGGGAGAAATAGACAAATTCCCCTCGGGATCTTATTCCGGCTGGTGTAGTTTACTTTTGTGGACACTACTAAGGTATTTGCTCTTAATTTGATCACTGTGTCTATTGGGCACCTTTGTTGTATGAATGTGAAAGTTCTGCATGTGTGAATGAGGAAACTTATTTTATCACCAGTGTGCTGATGGTGTGGATGGACTAAGAGATGAATGATCGATGGTTATGCTCAACTGTTATTGTAATTATATAATATTGATTTTTATCATTTTTTATAGAAATTGATTTATACATTGGGAGTTATTATCTTTTCCTGAGGAAGGTGATGGTCTAAATAAAGTGCCCACCGAAACGCGTCGATGCATTGTTAAAGGAAGCTAAATATTAATCTTTGTGAACAACTGTCATTGAGGAGAAAGAAAGATAAAATAATTTTCATATGACTCAACAATTGATCTGTGCAAGGATTAGTGGTTCTTCCTGTGACTAGGAAACATTTTTCCTGCCTGTTCTCCCATTTTAATTATTGTCATAAATTGATATAATGTGTAATTCTTTGAAATAACTTTTGAATGTTTTTTAATTATTGTACTATAGACAAATGTATATAGGCATTGTGATTTTTAACTTTTATTTTTTTTAATTCTTGTATTTTGTACTGAATAAACTTGTATTATTCATTTGATTCCATTTGATCATTTATTTTCTTGGATCCTATGTTCATTGTCTGTATGTTGGTGATATAAGGTTCCTAATGTGAGTGTGGATTTATGTCTGTATATTTGCCCAAAGGTTTTTTTTGTGAATTTGGTCTATTTTGGTACCCCTCTCCTTTGGTGTTTGGGTCTCTCTCTCTTTCTTTGGTATCATCAATATTTGGGCCATATACAGCACAGATGGTAAATTTCCTAGAAAAGACCAGTACCTAAGCAATTCCCACCGACCTCTGGAATCAGAGCCAGTTTTAAGAATAGCATACTTTAAATGGTTTGAAGATAATATAGCTACCCCACAGGTAGAAGCCGTTTGCCTCATGCTTACAATCTTGCTATTCCCAACTGTCCCAGGAGAGATCGATCTTTTCAAGCAAGATGAGTTTCGATTAAAGACACTTTAAGGGGTGTATAAGCAAAGGGTTCCTCCATGAAATCTGGAACTTCAATTAAAGCCAGCTGCATTCTAACAAATTACTCTAAATTGCACCACAAAATATATTTACCACAGCAAAAAAACAGTTTCTGTTAAATTCAATAACTATTCAAATGTAACACTGATAGAAAACCAGAAGTACTCTGAACACTGTAACTCATTTTACCCATGCTGTTCCCCCAAACAAAAACAACCCCCTCAAAAAATATAATAATATGATATTGTTGGTGCTTGTAACATTTGTGAATTGTTTTCTGTGTTGTGAGTGCAAAAACAGTCATCATTTAGAGTTTGACAGAGATGAAATAGGCAGTTCTCCTGCTCCACCAGTCTTGGGGTTTCCCCGTCCTATTTAGAAGTTGTGAGGTGCCACCAGCAGAGCCTCAGCTGGCTCTACCAGCATAAACCCTAACCTACAGGCTTCTCTGCCACAGTGAATGGCATGTATGGTTCAGGAGAACAACTCTGTGTGTGTCAGAGCCATTGAGTTTTAGTTTTGCAGAAGCAAACTCACAAACAGTGCTAGGTGTACATGACTAGATAGCACATGTTAGGTTGTGGTGCAAGAACAAACTGTCTTAGTGGCACATTGATAGAAAATGTGAGGGCTTAGGAAGATTGAAAAAAGCAGCGTAAGAAAAGGAGGACTATGAATAGACAGTTGCATAGTAAAAGCATGGGCCTTGTGGAAGTACAAAGTTAGATGCTTAGGGAAAATGAGCAAACAAACTAAGGTATCATTAGAAAAGACAGTGTGATGTGCACGGTCCACATATGTAGGTCGTAGGAAATGATTACTTCATGTTGTCATCAGCCTTGAGATATCCAATTGGACATCATAATAAGGGTGCATGGTTGGGACTGACAGACAGCATGAAGAGGGGGGCACGTACACATACAATGCAGGTTGTCAGAGGCTGGACTGGCCATTTATCTTATCTGACACTTTCCCCTGGGGCTGGTGCCACTGAACTCAGGGATTTGAAGGTCCACAGCAGCCTCTGTCACTCTCTCCATCTCCCTGGTGTTTATTGCATCAACCATATCAGGTGTGCAAGGAAAGAAAAGCCAAGATATGAGTGAACGAGAGAGAGTGAGAAAGTGAAACAGAGAAAGAGAGAGAGAGCGGCAATGAAAATTAGAGTTTTTTTATGGAAAGTGAGAGAGGACAGGAATGGGGAGAGGAAGGAAGCTAGCGTAGGCTTGGGAGCAAAGAAAGACAAAGTAGAGGTGAGAAGTATAACTGTAAGGTAGCTTGCACACGTGCAGTGTGAGGGGATGCGAACTCATTGATTGGAGGTGTTGGGATGAAAATGTTCTCTGCATTGTAAAAGAAGTGTACCCCTACCCTGAGTGCCCGACAGTACTGAATTGCATTGTCATCGGCAAACATGGATCATGATTGGCTGCCATGACATAGGCCTGTCTCACAGATTGAGGTCTAGTGTGACCAGGAGGGGCTCACAGAGCATTACCCTCATAGAGGTGGAAGGCTTCACCAAGAGTTTAGTCGCAAGAATGTGGTGGTAACAGCATACCATGCAGTGATCAGTAGGAGTGAACAGGTCGTGTTTACCTTATGTCACTAGAGTGATCACTCACCTTTTTAAAGTTCCACTGCTGTGTGCTTAACTTGCCCTTGGCCAACATCAGGTGGATGTGGAGTGCTGTGCAGTGCTGAATAAGTGACTGTGCTGGATGTATGTTTTCAAGGGAAGGGTACATTACAAGGGTTAGTGCATGTACTTACCGAGTGTATATATGTTTATGAAGAATACATTAGATGAGAGATATAGTGTTGTGCAGTGCATGCACAATGAAATGCATATGCTGTATATATGTGTGCTTGTGAGAAGTACAATACATGAATGGGGAAGTGTCATGCAGTGCAAACATGATGACGTGTGTGTGCTGGCAGTGTGTGTGTTTACAACTAACACAGCCTGGTAATATACAGAAAGGCTAAAGTACTACACAGTGTGTGCAGATTGAATGTGTGTGGTGAATGTATTTGTGTCTATAGTAGCACAATACACAGTGCTGGAAAGTATGTGTGTTGTAAATTCCTACTGAGTGTAAATGTGCCTGTAATGGTACATTACATAAAGGGCGCTGGCTTAAATTTTGGGAAGCACAGGCCTGCCTGGTGAAGCCATGAAATGTAGTGGAATCCCCCCAGACAGATTTGTGTATTTCTGTGAGCTGGTGGATAATACACATTAGAGGAAGGGAAGAAGAGACTCCTCCTTTACACTTCAAAAGGGTGGTCTTTGATTCATTGATACATCACAAGTAAGTGGCCTGGACATATCTCAAGAAGGAGATGAGGCTGATAAAAGGAATCATTAGGAGTAGGGCTGGCAACCCAGAATTAACATTGTGTTACAATATCAATATACACCTTATATTTCTGACCAAAAGACGACACATCGCTTCTACAGCAAAAACAAATATGCTCCATGGTAAGCCACAGCTCCTATCAAATATTTTATTCACACTAAAGCCCTCGTTACAAGTGGCCCTGTTAACTGCAACATGTTAACTGCAACATGTACAGTAACTCTTGCTACTGCACATTTTGCTGTAAGGAGTTTTGTGATAAATATTGGCCAGTTGGGTGGTGTGGTTTGGATGCCAGAACAAGGGTGCTTAACTCTGAAGCTCCTGCTCACCTCAGAGCTGCCATGGGAGAACAGAAGCATGACCCGGCATATGTGACCTCTTTTGACAGCAGGTTTTGGCGACGCTGGGCCATGGAAGAGATTAGTGACTTTGGAGACAGTTTCAGAGTCTCTCCATATCTATTTTTTCAATTGCTCAGCTGCCCCTCAGACAGGCCATCGCACCCTCCATCTTCTTTTTTCTCCTGCGATGCGCTGCACTTCAACTTACTGAGCGGACCATACTGTCAGTCCTATTAACTGTCAGTGTATCCTTCTGGAATACTATTGTGGACTGAAGCAGAAAAACTTTGTATCAGTTTTTAAGAGATTTCAACATCAGTATAAGGATATGTACTGACGTCATGCAGAGCACCAACATTTTGTTATCCTGGGATTTTAAACTGCTTTTCTCTTGTGAATTGATTATATACAACTTTGTTTTTCTCCTGTGCATTCTTAATATTTTAGTGTGATCCATTCCCAGTTGACAGTTTATTTGTCTTATCAACATAATTGAGTCTAGATATCAGTCAGTGAGTGTATATTTGACTGTATTGTGGCTTCTTTTTTTCATATTTAATGGGCAGACTCAAATCGCTGCAATGTATTACTGGATGCCCTTTTGGGTGCTGTAGGCATCTTCAGGATAATTGTTTTCCATTGGCTACTAACATGTCAGAAGAAGTAAACACTGAACTGGATAGTCAAACATCCAAAGCACATTCCATCACCTTCATCAGCTTCTTCTTCACCAAAGACACATCTAGTGGCAGGAGTAAGAGACCTAAACAAGACCAACTGTCACCTATTAAGTCCACCTCACTCCTTAGTTTTGAAGATTGGATGAAAGAAATCAAACATTTAAAATCACTTTTGTAAAAACTAACAGTACTATTTGGAGACTTGATGAAAAATCATCTAATCTTGAGGCTTGGCAACTGTTAAACCAAGGATCAGCAATGCAAAATACATCACCGTTAAAGTAGATATGATGGTGAAGGAAAGAAACAAATTGAGGATTTGGAAAAACATAATAGATGTAATAATCTAAGTATTTCTGGCATACCTGAAAGTGCAGAAGGTTCAGATATAATATCTTTCCTGAGAACTAATATCCTCATATTGTTGGTTTGGTGGATAACTCTGTACTCTACATTCAAAAAGCTAGTGAATAGGCCCCAAAACACTTTCACCATCAAATTCCCCCCAGCCTAGAGGTATCATAATAATTTTTCTCGGGATGTCTCAAGAGCTACAGCTAACAGGAGTTTAAGCATGCGTCCAAGCCAAAGATCTATGAATGATCGATATGGTCTAAACTATGGATGTTTATTTAAAGTAATCTATAGAGGTACGACTACTACTTTTGAGTCCCCAGAGTGGCTAAGATGATTTATTCATCTTCACAAAGGGGAAGCAATGAATGTTTATAAATCTTGGCTTTTAACTTATTATGCAGCATGTTTGACTAATAAGTTCTTTTATGTGATCTTTTGAAATTTGTTATTGAATGCATTGTGATATTTATGTTTGCGCTCATTTAACAGGTCCTTTCTAAATGACAGTTTTGTGAACTTACATGCGTCTCTTTTCACTATTATTTGTTCTTGTTCTTTGTTCTACTAGAATTGTCACACCCTCATCCCTACCTTCATTTTGTGTAAGTTTTTTAAAGCATCTTTCTTAAAAACGTTTTAGAATTTGATGTATTTTTCTAGGTTCTAATATTCTTTCAATCTAATTATCTATGTCACTATTTTCCCCTACATTTTTTTTAAGTTATTTTAGTGCAATTGACTTAGGCGTTTCAACATTTCTCATTTCCATTTGTTTTTCATTTAGTTGCATTTTCTTTTTACCATACTTTTTCAAATTTTCAAGATTCCGTATTGAATCCTGTACTTTGTTATGTCTGTTTTTGCAACTCTTTTTTACCTTGCGGAATTTGTATATTGTTGGTATGGTACCATGAAAACCGCTGTCTGTCCTGAAACTTGTAATATGCATGGCGGTGGCTCAGCCACACTACCTACATGTTACATAGCTCCTGACTGCCGTGCCACCGTCAGTGAATGGCACTTCCCTGGCAGAGTTGGCGGTTCAATTACAGTCGGACTGTCCAAGTCCCAACGGGGTGGATGGACCACTGGTGCGGTGGAGGCTGAACAGCCACCGCTGTGCCACCACAGGTCTGGCGGTACAAGGACCTCCAGACTCGGAATTTGGCCCTAAGTGTCATATTGCAATGTTACAGCAAACTCATTGCAGACAGAGATTTGATGGTTGAAATAATGTTGGATGGATCATGTATATCACTCCCCAGCTAACGATAAGAAAAATGGGGTAATTATTCTTTTTCAGAAGGAGTTGGAATTATCTGTACATAAACAAGAAATTGACAATAATGGTAGATGGAAATTTATGGGGGTGACTCTTAATGGTATAGCTTATTCATTTGTAAATGTTTATTGTCCAAACGAGGTGATGTTCAATTTGAGAAATCTCTTTCTTTACTGTTAATGTCCTGTGTTAATGACAATGTTATAGCTGGTGGGGATTTCAATCAATTAATGAACCCTATCTGGAAATAATTTTATGTCTTAAATATATACCTAATAAAAGGGAAAAAGCTTTTAAGGCAGCAATTGTCACTAGAGGTTTGGTGCTATTTTAATATCTGATCAGCTCCCTGTAATAGTTGCCTTAGAAACAAATTTCAAAATATCTGGTACAAATAGATACATATGTTATAATTTTCTTTTGTATGATAGTAACTTCATAGAAGGTTTTGAGAATTTTACTAATGAATTTTTTTAAATTAACACAATACATCAGTTATATTGCCAAAGCTGTTAAAGATCATGATTACTTTTAAAAACATCTCAAACAGTTAGAACATGAATATTAGTCTTCAAATCATAAGGATAATCTTTCTTGTCTCATAATTTAATAAACAATCTATTGAACATGCAAGCAGTACTGTTTAAAAAATCAATGCAAGATATTATGGCGGCTGTTATAAAGCTGGTGAGCAGCTTGTGAAAGGTTAAGAAACAAATATGATTTATGATTTGTAAAGCGCAAAATTACCCGGAGGTGTCTTGGCACTAGATGGAACTGTAGGGAGCAAACGAGATCAAAGTGCAAGAGATCATTGATTAAATACCCAGATTTTTTCATTTTTTCTGAAAATCATGAGTGAAGGTGCTGTTTTCACTTCAGAGTAATTGGTAAACGATTCCACTGATGGGCTGTAAACCTACAAAAGCTTCTTCTTCCCCAAATGGAATGCTTAAAGGAGGCAACCATCAACAGATTGGCTGAGCCTGAGCGTAATGTTCTGCCAGGAATATACCACTCAAAACTTTTCGTAAAAAAGGCAGATGCTTTTCCGTAAAGAGTTTTATAGAAAAAACAAAGAGCCTTAAAAGTGATGCAAAGGCAGACCGTAAGCCAATGAAGTTGTCTAATCGAGGCCCTAGCTGATTGATGTTTCCAAAAGAAAAGGAGCTGCCACATTCTGAATGGTTTGCAATTTTTAAGCGGGCCCTTTGAGAGGCTAATAAAGAGGCTATTGCAGTAGTCCTGTTGTGACAGAACTAGAGCAATGACCACTCCTTTCAGTAAATCAGCCGGAATAAATTTAGCAATTTTCTTTAACATTCTTAGACACAAAAAAAAAACGGTAATTTGATTGATTTGATATTTGTATTTTAGTTCACTGTCTAGTATAAAAACACAATTTTTTACTTTGGGAATTGGCTTGGGTGCTAGACCCAAGTCCAATGGACACCTGAGAGGAGACCACATGGTTGGATTGTTTCTGAATTGGATGACTTCAGTTTTGGAAGAAACAAGCCTGAAGCAGTGGTCAGCCATCCATTTGCTCACTGCCCTCATGCAGTAGTTAAGCATGGCACCAACCACACTTACATCTTTAGCCAGACACTGTAATCTGAGTGTCAGCGGCGAAAGATGCAGATGACAGCCCAAAAGATTTAATCAGAGCAGCAAGTGGGGTGACGTAAAGATTGAACAAGGTGGGGGACAGGGACGATCCCACAGGAACCCCACATGGGAGACAAAAAGAACCTGAGATAAAATCACCAAGGGATACCACTTGTTGCCGCCCTAAAAGGAATGATTTAGGCAGTACCAATGCTAGGTCTCTTATCCCTAATTCCCTCACATGGTCGATCAGTAGTTTATGGTTGACCGTATAGAAGGTTGCCGAGAGATCCAGCAAAATCAAAATTGCATTGCCTCCGCAGTCGAGAGATGATCAAATTTTTGCAGTGGCTGTAAGCTAGGCAGATTCAGTGCTATGATTTGCCCTGAAGCCAAACTGTGAATCATACAAGAGATGATTGTCCTCCAAAAAGGAGGAGAGTTAACGGTTCATGACTTTTTCAACTTCTTTCATCGGAAAAGGGAGTCTAGCAATAGTTCGATAGTTGTTAGGATCAAGAGGATTGAGCATGGCTTTCTGTAAAAGAGGAAGTACTGATTTTGCTTTCCAGGTAGCAGGAAACACACCAGTATCAAGCATAGACAAGAAGACCGTAAAAAGAAATTGTGCAATGATTTCAGGAGCCATATGAATAATCTTGGGGGGGGGCAAAGGTCAGCGGTCAGCAGGAGATCCAGCATTCATCTGTGAAATGAGTTCAATAATCTGTATTACTGAAAGGGTATAAAAATGCTCAATGCTAATTAGATTAGGACTAGAATGGGGTGCTTCAATTGAACGGTTATGGTTTGTAAAATCATTAAAAATGTTAAGCACTTTATCCTGAAATGTAATAGCTAAAGAATTACAAAAACTTTGATTGATACATGCCGTATCTGTTCGTCTAGTAGTGGTCAGTTGTTTTATGGTCTGGAACAGAGTTTTTGGGACGTTACTGGCAGCTTTTATGTGTGATGTGTAGAAATAGATTTTGGCCTCCAAAATTGTTTGCTTATAACCACTTAGACATCCTTTGTATTATCTCTCTCCACTCTGCTATATTTACACCGTCACATGCGCTCATGTCTGCAGCATTCTCGTTTAATTAATTTAGGCGAGTCATTATACCAGGGCTGGGAAGATTTTTCATGAGATGTATTCAGACTTCTGATTGGTGCAATTACATTAAGGGCTGAGCTAATCCAAGTATTATAGTCCTCAGCCATCCGATCTGGACTAGAATCCTTAACTGGGAGTGATTGAGTGAGTTCATAGTCTAGGTCTACGGGTTGGATTTTATTCCACGACTGAGACAACTGACGTCTATTCTGAGTCCAAGGGGGAAGGGTGTAATGTAAATTTAACTTCCATAGTATAACATGATGATCAGTCCAAATTAGTGGCCTGGTATGGGTAGAATTGATGTTGGGGTTGTTTGTGAGAATCCCATCCAGCCGATGGCTGGCCGCATGAATAGGACCATCAACTAATTGGGCTAGACCGAGGCAAGGCAGTGTATCTATTGAGAGCTTTGTGTCAGTGTCAAGACAATTTTCCAAGAAGAAATTAAACTCCCCCAAGACCGTAAAATTAGTCTACAGCACACAAGATTCGAGTGCTTGGCTGATTTTGCCCAGAAATAAAGTTTTTGACCACGGCAGACGATTATTCAGGAGGCCATTGCACAAATGAATTTTAGAAAACTCGATATTAAAATTTTAGGTCTCGGTACCATCAAAGCTGATAGGGTTAAACAAAGCATGCAGATAATCTTTGTAGAAAACTGCAAGCCCTTCTCCCCTTTTGATGGGTCTATTAAGACGGAAGACCATGAAGCCAACTGGTGTGGCCGCAATAAATTCAGGGGCAGATAGGTCGTCTGCCCAAGTATCTGTTTCAAAGAGCATATCTACGTGCTGATTAAAAATCAAATCTAAAGTCTCAAGATTATGTTTTATTAATGATCTGGCATTGATAAGGGCACAAAGCAGTGATGACCCAACATTTTGGGGTTGAGTATTGCTCCCAGGGTTTTGCAAATAGTTCTCTCCCGAGGTGAGCCCAGTTTCTGGATTATTATCGTACATGTGGGACAAGCTGGAAATCTCGGCATTGACATGTTTGCTAGTTTTAACTGAGGGCAAATACCTGCTTTATTAGTGGGGTTAAGCTTTAATAAGTCTTTCCATGAGTAAACTTGAGGTTTGGGGGAGTTGATCCACAACAACTAGGGGGACCGGCACTGGACACGGTCCAGGCATGGACGGGCGCCGACGGGCTTGCTTTTGTTATGCCTTGGGTAGACCTGCGGGGTGCCCGCTGTGCACATCCACTGTGCGTCAGCCCCATAGTCCAGTTTTTTCCCGGAAGGAGGTGGCAGAGAAAAGCAACTGAACTGCCAACCTCCAAGTTGGCGTCTAAGGCATGCAAAGGATTACCCCTCTCTCCACTCAAACAGCATACGAGTGCTGTGGTGGACTGGGGAGGGGAGAGAGATACACCAATTCACTGGTAAGTACGGAGAAAATCTCCCTGTTTTTAAAACAGTAAAAAAAGCACATTGGGCTTACGAAACAGTGCAATGCAGAATCACCAGGGACTAACAATAATGTTTGTTCCAATAATTCAATATGCAATAAGCAAGGTTAAAAGTAGTAAAACAATACGTGGGACTTTGCTTGCCTCGGTGCAGCTATGATCTAACATAGAAGTCATTACAGATGAAGAAGGACTTTCACATTTTAAAGATTCCAATATTCTTAATTGTTTTGTGGATTATAACTCTAAATTATATACATCTGATTTTATCCCTGACGCTGCAGTATTGGATTTGTTTTTCTATTCCTAAACTCCAGAACAAATTAATGATATAACTTTGTTGGAAAGGGATTTTACAATTGGTAATGTGCAGGATGCCATGTCAAAACTTTCTAGGGATAAAACTCCAGGCCCAGATTGTTTTACTATAGAATTGTGTTACTGTTTCTCAAATACCTCAGTACCAAAATGAATGATTCTTCTTCATTATATTCTTTCTAAAGGAGGTGCTATTGGTTCTTTCTTTGATGAAATGTTATGCTTAATAACAAAAAATGATAAGGCTGTTACTCATTGTGAGAATTATAGGCCAAAACAATAGATTGTGAAGTTGTTAGAAAAATGCTAGCTTTTCCCAATAATAATTCTATTCATTAACCTAATAGGTACAGAACAATTGTTTTTTTTTTAAAGGAAGATACATTACAAACAACTCTAAAGACTTTATAAATATTATTAATGGTCATCAAATCCATTGGTTACTGTAACATTGGATGATGAGGTGGGCTTTGTCAAGGTAAGCTGGGATTTTATGATGAAGGTATTGAGATGGTATGGTTTTGAATCTAAAATATTAAATTATATTAGTATTCCTCAATTTCTTTAATAGCATTTAATGCGGTAAACACATCCTCTATGTAATTGGCCATCAAGAGAGAAATGCTGTGGTTGTCCATTATGTCCTTGTTATCTAAAAATATTGTTAAAACCCCGCTGAAACTGATATATGAATATAATTTATGAGTTTTTCTTTTATCATTTGTTCTTTTGTTTGGCTTTTCTACAACTTTCTCTATAATCTTGTCTCTCTTTTATACTTAATTTTGTCATTGTTAAAAAACATTAAATGCTTTTTCTATATGTTAGCAATTCCTTATAATTGTTCACATATTCTAAACATATTTTGTACACATGTGTGCAATGTTGTCATTTTTATGTGCTCTCTTCATCAATAGATTTTCAGTCAGTCAGTCAAATAATTTATTGTTTGATTAATTAAAATCAGCAATGCAAAGAACAAAAACTAGAATGATGTCAAGAAAAAGATAAGATACAATTAAATGATCCAGACCATCATCTTAGAACCACATAAAATACACAATTTGTATGCTAAGAGAAGCTCATGGAGGAGAGCTTTGCAACCCCCAAGAACATAAACAAACAAAACAGCTTTCCATGATAAGGTTGTATCTGCCTTGTATCAATCAATCTGCCCTGGTATGATTCAAAACAGTACTTTTTCATTTTAATGTCAGTTGAATTATCCACCCCACATGGCAACCTCACCCGATTTACAATATATTATATTTGGGATCCCTTGGGCGTGGGGTCAGGTCATGTTTTAGTTAAGGTGAAGCTTTTAGAATTCCAGTCATGGGCAGCAGAAGGAAACAAACTAAACTATAATTGTCGCCTATATTCTGCTCACATTTTTACCAGAGCTGCTTGGTACTATACGGGGGCCAGAATAGTTTAAATGTCTCCTGAGATCCTGTGATAAATAACCTTCAGGCTGACAGGTTTGCAGTGGCTCGTGTTCTTAAGTGAATTTAGAATTATTTTAAAACATTTATTGTAGCGGGTCAAATTCCATAATTTCTGGAAAATTAAGACAAAGTGATATAGCCTCCTTACAAATTTGGCATCCATATAGTGAAAATAAAGGTTTCAGAAGGATGTGACAAGCATTCTCAAATGTAGGGCAGCAGAGAAGTAAGACAGTGAAGGGTTCTTTCTTGTAGCTACAACATCTGCTCTCTAGGGTTGTAGTTGGTCACCTCCACTGCTGTTGAAGGTATTTATCTGAAAGAGCCTGGAATCTTGGCACCAAGATATTTCTCCTAAATCCCCTGCTTCGTGATTCTTTTAGATAATATTGTAAACATGTAGTTGCATAGGAAGAGGGATACGTTTGAACTGTTCCTGTTGCAGCAGGTTTTGTTAATCAGCTTCCCTGGATTTTGCTGTTACCTCTTTTTCAATTAATTGCTTAAATTCTGAATGTGGAAAGTTGCTGGCTACTAAGGTTTCTAATTCAAGGGCTAGGCCAGCACATGCCAAGTGCAAGTATCTGGTTCACTCATTGGCTGGCCTGTTAAAAATACCCTGCAGCACTGCCTTCATTGACCCTGCTTTGGCATGGAATATCTGGTAACAGTACTTCAGAAGTTGGGATTTACTTAAAAGGTCTTGTTTGACTAGTCCAAATTGCAGATGTATCTGGGCTCTTTGGATGTAATGGGGTTGTTGAAATATCCTTTTGTAGGTAGCTATTTGTAGTCTGTTCAGCATAGAATCCATTTTTGATGTAAAACCTAGTTGGTCTTATTAAATTAAATCCAGCGACACAGGGGGCGTATTTTATACCTAAACATGTGATATAGTTAGAATTCCATTTAAAATCGGTCCCTTCAAACATACTTTTTAAACAATATTTATTTAAAGGGAGCCCTTCTGATTTAGAAAAGTTTCATTTATAACCGGGCAAAACAGCATAAGAAGATAAAAGATCTGTGAAAGCAGGCAAAGAGACGGAAGGGTCAGAGAGATATAATAAAATATCATCCGCGTATGCAGTACATATAATTTAAAAGGACTTATGTGTAAAACCGCGAAAAACAGAAGAAGGCCTTAGAGAGTGAAGAAAAGGCTCGAGAGATAAAATAAAAAGCAAAGGTAAAAGAGGGCAATCCTGACGAGTGCCACGCTGAAGGGTAAAGTAAGAAGGTTGAGACCCATTAACAAAAACAGAGATGGTAGGAGAAAAGTAAATCAAATTGAAAAAAGATAAAATAACAGGGCCAAAACCATGCCATTTCAATGCACGCATCATAAAAAGCCAATGAATGCGATCAAAAGCTTTTTCAGCATCCAAGGCGATGGCCGCCACAGGGGAGGAGTTCTTAGAATCAAGATGTATGATATTTAAAAAGGTTTGTGAATTGTCTGCTAACATTCTACCCTTGACGAAGCTGGTTTGTTCATATCCAATCAAATCTATGATAACGTGGTTGATACGAAGGGCCAGTACCTTAGCAAAAATCTTGCAATCCAAGTTGATTAAAGAAATGGGACGATGATTAGCACAGGAGGAGGGTCTTTGGAATTAAACAAAGAGAGAGAGCGCGAGAGGAGCAAGGGGCATACTCCTTACCTGGCATACGACGGGAGCGCTGGACTACGGCTCCCAGGTTTCTTGGAGACTCCGCCCCCACCCACAGGCACTTCCGCGCCCGGAGGCGCTAAAACAGACGGCTCCCTCCGCGTCCCGGGACGCGCGTGGGCGGCGCCGGGCTGAGCCCGGGCAGAGGCCGGGCCCTCTGTGACCCTCAGAGGCCTGAGGAGACTGGACTGGGCCAGGTACTTTATATGTCCCTAATTGCCCCAACCGCGCCTCTGAGCTCGTAAGCTATTTAATATCCGTGTATGAGTAGTGTTTTTGTTCTCTCTTTCCTTTTAATTTGTTTGCGAGTGCGTTGAGTATAGGGTACCTGTGGAAGTTATATTGTATTATTCTACATAATGGTGAAATCGAAAACAGATAAAGTGATGGTAGGTCCTGCTACTTTAGATAACTTCTTGGTAAGGAAAGTAACCCAGATTAATAAAGACAGACGTGTATCTTTGGGGAAAGATACTGTGATAGACGAAATATCATCAGAAAATTTCCCTATTAGTCAGACCCAAGACTGTGAAATTAATACGAGTGATGTTAACTCTACTGATCGCCCAGTCCCCATCTCCGTAGATGTGGAGGTTTATTCTGATTCCCGGGCTTTATTGAGTCCAGTCAGTGGAGACACTGGAGTGTTGAATGAGATCGAACCTGAAATCAGGCATTTGAGATTCTGCAGAACGCGGTCTCAAAGGGAGAATGGGAAATATATAGTTTGAAGTCTAAGTAAAAAAAAAAGGTTGGTAAGGCTACTAGTAGCCCTGCTATAACAACCCCTTTTGTATTTACGGCCACTAACGGTAATGTCAGTGGTAATGTCAATGGTAATGGGAATGGTAATGGAGCAAACTTAAACTCGGATCTGCTTGCTTCACTTATAAAAAATTTAGAGACTTCTCTTACAGCAAAAATAGAGGAGCTAATTAAACCATTGTCCACTAAAATTGACAACCTAGTTAAGGAAGTGACAAGGCTGGGTGGTTTGTTATTGTCTCAGGAAATTAGAACTCCTAGTGGAAATGTACATTTTGGCGGCAAAGAGAGAGATATCGCTGAATCTAATGATTCACAAAATAAAGGGAGGGGGGACTCCATTGCTGCAGCTGTGACAGGACCTATAAAATCTACTCGACCGGACATTCCAGTGGTAACCACTCTGCTGCACCAATCATCCATAAACCCTCATAGCAGTATATCTCCCAGACCCTTGAGGCATAACCGCTATCTTAATTTACCACCAGATTGTGCCCCGTATGTGGCCGTATTGACTAATGTGCCTCCCTGCGGCACCCACCCTGCATCTTCTCATGATGAATCTCATATCTCTCTGAAAAACAAGACAGTGGCTTGGCTTAACAAAAATTGTGGTTTTCCGACCTCATACTCTGATCAGATATTAACAGTAAGGCGTGTAAACTGGGTGGGTCCGTCCAAAAAGTCTGGGTCGGGGGATTGCATAGTTGTAAATTTTAAATATCCCCAGCATGTGGCAACTGTTCTTCTGAGAGCCTCCACACTTGTATATAATACGAACAGTATTTGCGTACGCCCTCTGGGATACTTTTATGCGCACCTGTGTAAACCACCATCGCAACAGAGCTTAACCAGGCGGGGGCCCGAACCTTATACACCCGTGCAAGAGCCCCAACAACTTCATAACATCATTAATTCCTGTGGCTTAGGTGGTCCCATTGGTACCCATAATAGGGGCGCCAGTACAGGACACTATCAATATGGGTCGAATTTAAACCTACAGAACAGGTATGAGGTGTTATCTGGACTTGAGTTGTGTGATTGACAGGGAGCACCTGCAGCTCAGGACACTAGGGCTACAGGTGAATCTATAAACTCAGATAACCAGGTGGCTAAAACGCCAGGATGCTTTGTTGTCTCCTGGAATATTGCGGGTCTTGCCGCCAAAATGGCTGATGAAAACTGGGTGACCTTCATTAAGCAATTCTCGATTGTCTGTCTACAAGAGACTTGGGAACTGGGTTGTAACCTCTTCTTAGAAGGGTATAAGGCCTTCTTTGTGCCAGCCTTGCCATCTTTGTGGGGCAGGCCCAAGGGGGGCCTCGTAATTTTCGTTTCCATATTAATATCTTGTGAAATTCGAAGAATTGAAGCTCACCATACAGGTGTAATGGGCCTAATTCTAAAAGGAGGTAATGTCTCTGCTGGCTTGGTGAACTTTTAAAATGCTGTTTATGATAGTACTGGCAGGAATCATATTTATTTTTTAAATTCGTTTGTTTCTAATTTTATGGGAAATGTGGGCCATAACCTCATGATTATGGGGGATTTTAATCTGCATCTTTGTACAGACCCATTGAACAAGTGTCTCCCAGAAATGATTTGTGATCGTGCTGACTGTCTTCATATGGAGCACACAAAGGAAGGGGAAATGTGTAATGACTTACTGAATGACCATGACCTCTCTTTGGCTATGTCATTAAAGGACCCGTTATTTCGCTTTGATACCCCTACTTTTAAGGGGCATGGGAGGGGTACCTTCATAGATCATATTCTTGTTTCACGTACGCTGCAAATTTTTGTAGATTGTTTTTGTATTGTTTCCAGTGAATTTAGTGACCATAACCCTCTTACAATCTGTTTAAAATGTCCATGGTTTAAAAAAGGTAATAAGATCATCCATCAAGGTAGACTGGGCACAACTGATGGGAGGAGGCGGTTAAAATGGTCCATGGTCTCTGCGGATACTCTTTATAAGAATATCTCCACAGGTTGTGCAGAGGACATAAAAGTCTGTATTAATGATGGGTATGAACCTAGGCTGGTCTTAGAGGCTTATCAAAATATCACGGAGAAGGTCTCAGTGTTGTTATCGGTCCCTAATAAAACTCGGGCTAATATTGCCCCAAGATGGTTCAGTCACGATTGCACCTTAGCTGCACGCAAATTGAGGGTTGCCTTGTCAGCAACTCCGAGGAATAGGGAGGTGATAAAACTCTGTAGAAAGGAATATGAGGCTATTATTGCTGCACGTAAGGAGTTTTTGAGGAAAGAGGCTTGGGAGGAACTGCTTGAGCCCTCCGCCCTGAATAGTAGTACCAAATTTTGGACTCTGGTGAAGAAACCCTTTCTCACAGAGGATCCCGGAGACGGACTTGTTTGTTGTATAACCAAAGAGGAATGGGAAAGTCATTTTAAAAGCCTGTACTATTCCGTGGCTGATGGAATTATGGTCACAGTTCCCCATGATAGGGATAGTACTGCCATTATCTGTGACTCAAGGGAGGTCCTGGCTGCTATAAGGGGTCTTACTGCAAATAAAGCGCCGGGTCCTGATGGGATCCCACCGGACCTTTATAAATCTGATCCAGACTTCTGGGCTCCCATCTTGGCTGCGGTTTTTAACGCAGCGGCCGTAGTGGGTTGTCCCGGAACATGGGGCATGTCAACTATAGTTCCTGTCTTTAAGAAGGGAGATAGGGGAAGTGCCCTTTGTTATCGACCAACTTCCCTCATCGACTCGATGGTTAAGATCATGGGGAGAGTTATACTTCAACGCCTAACAAGTTGGACGAATGAAAATAACATTATGTCTACCTCCCAATACGGTTTCTGCGAAGGGCGCTCCACTATAACCCAGTGCCTCAATTTGTTTCTTATTCTGAATAAATATACTGTTGTTCAGAAGGGAACAATTCACCTTGCCTTCATGGATCTGTCCTCAGCCTTTGACTGTGTTAACAGAGGGAGGCTGTGGCGGACCATGAAGGATAAAGGCATTGATGGGGGGATTGTGGAGTTCCTAGCGTATTTGCATAATGATACAAGAGCAAATGTGAGGTTTTCATCGACCAGGGAAACTACAGGAAATTTTAGTATCAACAAAGGAGTGCGACAGGGATGTATTTTGGCCCCCTTTCTTTTTAACTTTTATATAAATGATTTAGAGGCTGATTTACTAGAGGTAAAATCAGATTGCCCTAGAGCCGGTGTAAGGGGTATTCCTGTACTTTTATATGCCGACGATGCGGTTTTAATTTCACGTACAGAATTAGGTCTACAGGCACTTTTGAACGCTTTTAACAAATTCATGTCTGATAGGGACCTCACGGTCAATAATTCGAAATCTTACATAATGCATGTTGGCCGTCAACCTATAAAGAAGTTCAATTTTAAACTAAATGATGTTTTGATCCCCATCACCCAGACATTCTCTTATCTGGGTGTCCTATTTGACACGAAGCTCAGCTGGTTCCCACACTTGGCTAAGAAAAAGGGGGAAATGATTAGAGTTAATGCCTCCATTTTCAATTTCGCCTCTAAATTGGGGAAAAAGCCAAATGTGGCCTTGATGAAATTATATAATGCCAAAACCATTGCCACTGCAGCATATGGCAGCGAGATATGGGGCTACATAAATGGCGAACAACTACAAATTGTTGAAAATAACTTTTTAAACCGTCTGTTATGTGTCCCAGGTAGCACACCGAATCTAATTGTACATGAAGAACTTGGCTGCCCGTATCTATCCGACACTGTTGGACTGAAACCATTGTTATGCTGGTTAAAATTATGGTCAAACGATGAGATTCCCTTAACACATTTGATAGTGGAAGACCTCTTATCACTTGATCATGCAATGTGTGTACCTTGGCTTAAATATTTAAAGTCCCAATTTCAGAGGCAGGGTCGCCTGAATCTGTTTGTGAATCCTAGGGATATAGTTAAAGGTGATGTTACAGCAATTAAGAGAGCTTTTATTTTGGATTGTAATGCTCTTAGAGATGAAGTCGAGCTTTTGAAACCTACTGTTAGAAAGTATATCATGTTGAGTACTTGTGATACCATGGAAAAGTATCTAACATGCTCCTTTACCTCTCATGAGAAATTTTTGTTGACCCGTTTTAGGTTTAACATCCTCCATCATCTTTTAATTAGACCTAAGTCGGACATTTGTAAGAAACCTGCAGCACCCTGTGGCTGCGACGGGAAGTCTCCACAGGATCTGCTGCATTTTATGTTTTTATGTAATTTTTATGAATATCCCCGCAGGCGTTATCTTGTTACACTTTTAAAGAAATTAAATTTTAAACAAATTAGACCTGCCCTTATGTATCTACAGCTATTGCACCCGGATAGTGTTCTCCAGGTGCTAGAATTCCTAAAACTGGCTATGAGACTAAGAAAATGTTTAGATGAGTGATTGTAAATTACTATGTAGCATCCGCAGCCCAATGCATTAACGCACTTTTTCTGTATTGATTTTGAATATGCACTCTTTTAGAAATTTTATGTGTTGTATGTATTTGTGATTGACTTTGTAATTAATTGTGATCTTGTTATGTTTTAATATGTATTGCTAATTTTTGTGTACTTTTGTGGATTGAAATATATCCGAAATAAAGTCAATATATATATATATAAACAAATCATAGCTTCAAGAAATGAACCACGGGCCTCTTCATGTGAGATAAAATGCTGAAAAAGAGACAAAAGGTGAGGAAGAAGACTCTGTGAGAAGCAGGAATAAAACTCAGCAGTAAACCTGTCTGGGCCAGGGGCCTTATCTTTCGGTTACAGGGCTAGGGTTGACTTCAATTCGGAAAGGGACAGATCTTTCTCTAGTAAAGAGCAATCAGAAGAAGAAGGGGGGCGAGGTGGCAGGGACCCAAAGAAAGTCTCCAATTCAATATCAGTACGGGACGATTCTGGGATGTAAAAGGTCTTATAAAGATCTGTGAAACAATTTAATATCTCCTCATCTTTAAAATAAGTAACTCCCTTATCATCAATAATATGAATTATTTTAGATCCTTGAGCTTTAACCTTTAAATAGTTAGCAAGCAGTTTACCTGCTCTGTTCCGGCCACCATAGAATTTAGAATTAATTTTAAGTAGGGGTGGGTGGAATTTGCGTAGACGCGCTACACAAAGCTCCGCGAAACGGTAAAACATTTCAGCGAACACGCAGAAATTCCGCGAACACGCGGAATTGCTTGTTAGGGGTGGGCGGAATTTGCGAAAGTGACTTTTGCAAATTATCGCGAAAATGTAAAAAATCTCCGCAAACACGCGGAAATATCGTGAAGATGCGGAAGTTTTTTTCCCGCCCGTTCGTGGTATTTTCTGCGTGGTCGCGGCTCGCCAACTTACCCATGCAGTTGCTGGCGGGCGCGGCCATCTTGTTTTCACTCTTCTCGCGGTGCATGATCGCGAGAAGAAAGACGTGATCGCGCGACCAATGACTTTACTGCGGGCGCGAACTGTCGCAAGACAGCGCAAATGGCTACCAACAATCCAACATCTCGTGGAGAACGCGACCGGATCGGGAAAACTTGTCGGCGAAAGCGGTGATTCAGGTAAGGCGATCGCGCGCGCGAGAGAATGTATTATTTTACAGCGCGAGCAAGAAACAAATTATCGCTAAGCTGCGGAATGTGGAAATTTTGACATTTTCGCGCTCTCCGCGGAATGCAAAAATGTAAAATTATCGCAATTTCCGCGAGCGGAACGGAAATTTAGCCCAGGCCTATTCGTGATGCTTTTTTGCTGTTCGTGATTGCTGTTTGCATGCTCGGGGGGAAATATCTCCCAAACATGTTTGAGAACGCAAACAAGCAAAAAATTCTGTGAAGCTGCGGAATGCAGAATGTTTGGGCAATTCCGCGTTCTCTGAGGAACGTGAAATTACCCAAATTCCGCGAGCGGAACAGAATTTACCGCCCAGGCCTAAGTTTAAGTAGCACCCCAGAGGCCTCTTCTGTCGATTTTCTGTTGAAATTCAATTTAGCTTGGACTAATTTCTTGAGAGTATCCTCGTTTTTAGAGAAAAAGTAGGAGTGCTCAAGCTGCTTAAGAGATGATAGTAATGAGGCTGATTCCTTAAGAAGCTGCTTTCTTTTTATAGCAAAATAATCAATGATGAAGCCTCTGGCCATCGCCTTGAAAGCGTCCCAGATAGTATGAAAGGGAATATCAGTATTGGCATTGAGGAGGAAAAATTCAGTCAAGAAGTCTTTAAAGCGCCCAATAAAAGTGGGGTCTTTGAGTAGATAGTTATTAAAGCGCCATCTGTGGGATTTGGAGGGCACTGACGGGAGATCCAAAATGATTAAAACAGGGGCATGGTCAGAAATGAGCATGGATCCAATTTCAGCATCAATTAAATTAGGAATAGGATTAGGATTTAAGAAAATATAATCAATTCTGGAAGTAGAGTTGTGAGTGGGAGTATAAAAAGTAAATTCTAAACTATCTGGATTATATATTCGCCATGCATCTATCAATCCCCTGGACTGAATAGTATTAGTAAAAGTATTTTGCATTTTATTGGGAATGTACTTTGCAGTGGATTTCCTGTCACTGAAGGGATCCATGACCAGATTACAATCACCGCCCACCAGGAGGTTAGAACCATGACAGGATTGCAGAGTGTGGGACATGGACAGCCAAAACTGTGAATCTACACCAGTTGGACCATATACGTTAAGAAGAGAAATGGGGGAACCATTAATAGTAAGATGTAAAAGAAGCCATCTGCCATCGGGGTCCCTCTCCTCCTTTTCTATAACCGGAGAGAGAGATTTATGAATAAGTGTCACCACACCATTCTTTCGATCTTTAGCTGGAGAGCAATAAACATGCCCAACCCATTGTTTTTTAAGAGAGCTAATATCCTTATCTATAAGATGGGACTCCTAAAGCATCGCATTTTTTCAGTGTAGTCTGGATAAATGAGTAACAACCCTCTGTTTCTTGATAAGATTACGCAGGCCCTTGACATTCCAGGGTATAATACGAACATTATCAGTCATGGTAATGAAGGAGAAACATTAAATAACACCATGAGCAATATAAAATTGATAAAAGTGTAAAGAGAACAAGTGGAGATTTTAGAACCAACAAATAGGATATACTACCATAGATCCAAAAATGAAAAAAGGAACAATGAAAAAGTAAAGGACAGGAGAAAAGACAAAAAAGGTATGAAAAAAATCAGAAATGAATAATTAGATGGAATTGGAAAACAAAGAATAAAAGGAAAGACAGAAAAAAGAGAAAGGTGAGGAACAAAAGTAGAAGGAAAATGAAAAAAAGAAAAAGAAGTGATAGAGAAAAAGAGATTGACAAGAAGTCGGAAGACTCCAGCCAAAATGACCAGAACATATTGCCAGAATAAGAAGATTAAAGGAATTAGCATGAGAAGGCGGGGAACCGCAAGGACAAGACAGATGAAGACCCACAAAATGAGAAATAATCGACAAAAAACAGTGAATAGGTAGAAGAAAAGATATAATTAAATATGGAGCGGCAGCCAGGAATATAAGGTAAGTGGCATAATCCAGAGAAAGAAATACATTGAGAAAAGATATACTTAACATATAAGGGATATGGAAGGGGGAACACTTACCAATACATGAATTACTATACACAATAGGAGTAGGAAGGGAAGGACAATGAGGAGGAATCAGCAAGGAGGGGAATCCGCACTAAACAAGACGTATCTGTGAAAAGTAAAAAAGAAAAAACAGAGAAAAAGTTAGGAGATAAAATCACATGAGAACTGTCATTTAACAGTCAAGAGTAAACAAATAAGGAAATACACAAAAAAACAGAACCTGTAAATTGAAAATAGTTAAACCAAGTTAGGAACAGAAACAAATTAGGAGAGTCGGTATTCAGGCTTTCCCAAGATCCATTTCTTCTCCCTTGTGAAGAGAAATGAACTGTCTTAAATCTTCAGGGCGGTCAAAAGAATTGTCCGCTCCTTATGAGTAACCTTAAAAACACAGGGATGAACAAGGCCATATCTGGCATTCATGGAGCGGAGAACAGGGTGAAAGGAAATAAACTCCTTACAATGAGCGGCAGTGGCCCGAGCAACATCATGCGAGAGAACAACTCTATGACCAGCCCATAAAATCTGCTTTCTCTGTTTTGCTGCAGACAAGACCATCAACAATTCTGTATATTCGAGGAAAAGAACAATAATGCCTCTGGGACGACTAGCTGAAGAGGAGGAGGAGGAGCCCCCAATACTAGGACCAATATGATGCGCACGCTGTAGGTTGAGAGCAACACCATCTCTCAGGCCAACTAACTTAGGAATGTGGAGTTTAAGAAAAGCAATCATATCCGAGCCTTCCTCTCCCTCAGGAATGTCATTAAGCCTAAGGTTGTTGCGCCTATTGCGGTTTCCAAGTCCTCAGTTTGCTGTTGAAGAAGAGCTATTTCTTTGGACATAGCTTCCACCTTAGGGATCACATCCTGGGTATCACTAACCCTCTGCTCTACCACAGTTAATCTTGACTCTAAATTGGACCATTTTTCCTCCAGTCTCTGGATTATGGCGTTGGTCTCCAACACAAAAGGCTTTAAGTTCTTCAGCTCTTCCATAAGATCTTCCATTGGTATAGGTAGAGGAGATTTTGAGGGAGAACCAGGCTCTTTCTTTTGGCGCTTAGAGGCAGCAGTAGTAGAGTCTTTACAAGTTGAAGACATATTTGCGGAGGCAACTATTTGGTTAGGGGAAAAGGAGGCTTCATGAACAGAAATTAAAAAAAAAAAAATGACTCCACTGCTATCTGGTTAGCAAGTACCGTGAAAAACAGCAAAAAAGATCCCAGAGGAAAGAACACAAAAGACGTTAACTATCCTATATATCCCTCTCCTATAATGATATTGAGTATATAATACTTAAGAGATTACACAGTCCACATGTATCTCCACAATATACCTCATGATTTTTCCAGAACAGAGAGTTGACATTAACAAGATGAGGTGCCACTTCCAGGGAGTGTATAGTAACTTTGTATTTTTGCAGAAAAAACAGCCAAGAAGAAGCAAAAATGCCCGGGGACCACAAAACCCCTTGACATATCTCTGACTATGGCCGCCAGTGAGAACCGCGAATCACGGCAAACAAAATGCCAGCCGCAACGATGTTAGCTGAGGCAACTCCAAACGCAGGAGAAGCAGGGAAAAAACAATCCCAGAAGAAAGAACTCAAAAGATGCAAAAAATCCTCTATATCCCTCTCCTATAATGATATTGAGGATTTAATACTTAAGAGAATGCACAGTCCACATGTATCTCCACAAAATACCTCATGCTTATTCAGAACAGAGAGATGACATTAACAGGATGAGGCGCCACTTTCAGGGAGTGTATAGTAACTGCTCCGGTGGATTATTGCAAAAAAAAAGAAAAATAGCCAGGAATAAACAAAAATGCCAAGGGACCACAAAGCCCCAGAACATGGCTGCCAGTAAGAACCGCAAATTGCGGCAAACAAAATGGCGGCCGCAACGATGTCTGCTGAGGCAAAACCAAACGCGGGAGAAGCAGGGCAAAAACGGCCCAAAAATAGGTAAAAAAAAGACAGCTACCTGCTCTCCCGAGCCAGTACAGCATAGGGCTTCAAACCATGCAGTGAAAGGAATGCTGCTGCCGCTCCGTATTGAGACGAGTCTCAGCCGAGACGCGGAGCATCAGGGACTTGCGGCCATCTTGTTCGGCGCTCAAGCCACGCCCCCTCATTCACAAGTTATATTTCTCAACCACTTTGTATCCATCTATGTAACTTTACTGACAGCATGTGCATCTATACTTATCTTACATAGGGACAGGAGTTAAATATCAAACACCTTCTGCTGTTATCCAACTGAGCTGACTGCCTGTCAGAGCAGACCTGCAATAGCAACTGTGCATTGAAAGACAATAGTATTCTATTTTAAAGAAAGCCCTGCATGATTTGGGACCTGTTGGGCAGGTCACAGATCCAGAAGAGATGACAATTTAGATGTGACATTCCGAGGGAGATGATTGGTAGATGAAGTTTTTCATGGTTTCATAATTGCTATTTATATTGTTTCTAGATCTGAGATTTCATTTAACACATCAATGCATTGTTGCAGTGGCACGCAGTCACAATGCTTTTAACAATTTTGGTAATGATGAAATGGTAGTGAAGAGTGCAACGTGTTGTTACCTCCTGCTGATCATTACAAACATGGAAATTGTGCATCGTGGTTGAAGTAGTCTGTTGCCCAATAGAATGTCTTTCTCCAGGAAGGGATCAAAGATTGAATGTACATTTGTTGTTTAGTCTTTTATCCACTACTGGGGTTATGTTCTTATCTTCCCAGCATGAATCATGCATTCTTCCATGGAACTAGCATTCGTCCATCTCTTTTTAGTTCACAAGCTCATCACTTTCACTGTGAAGCCTATGGCCCATGTATGTGTTGTCACTATATGTGTATCGGCACATGTGTTACCAGTGTATGTATATTTCCATCTCTCTATATATAGAGGGGATGATTTAACCTCTGCTGTCTGTATGTGCGGGGCTGTCTCCCTGAATTTATATTGGCCTCTTTCCGTTTTGGGCCCTGTGTGTTTTGGTGGCTGTATGTCTGTTGGTCTCTGTGTGAATGTCCTTGCCTAGTCCTTCTTCAGGGTGGGTGTATGGCTCTTGGACTGCATGCACTAGTGCCTGTATTTATATGGTTCTATGTGGATGAATGATTTAATGCCCTCTGGTTTGAGTGCATAAAGGTCCATAGATCTGTTGACTTACGTGTGCATAGTTGCACATACATGTGTCACCTGTAAACCCATTCATCTTTTATTCGGTCCAGCCTGTCTTTCCCCTGGGACCTGTGTAATATCCATTCGTGCACAGTTGCCGAATGGTCCAGGGCCATAGCTGCCTACAAGTCTCTTGATTTGTACATAGATAATTGTATATTTGTTTATTAGTGGGTATGAATGCTCGAATGTGCGGTGGTTTGTGTACACTTTGACGGTAGTGGGTCAGTTGCACTGTTTGTGTGCACACATGTGATTGATTAGTGAACGTGTGCATACATGTGTGTCGCTTTGTGGTTGCAGTAGTCACAATCAAAGTTAAACGTGTTATCACTGCTTACTGTGCTTAATGCAGTTTCATGTTCTCACACAAAATGTGCAGCACATTCTAGTAACAGCTTTAGAACTCCACTAAATGTTCGAACCTGAAAGTGGTGTTTAGCATGACGTTTACGGTGTTAAAAAGGCTACAGTCTAAAAAACGCTGTCCCACTGAGTGACAATATGCATTTAAAATATTTGCCAAAAATCTTGTAATAGTTTCGTATACTCATGACCACCCGAAGAATACAGAGGCAGGCCCGAAAGCCATGCACGGTGGCTTACATCGTTCAATGGAACGCACATCATCGACGTTAAAGGAACCCTTCCACTCCTGCAAGCGCAATATGATTGATCTGGCAAACATTTCGCGTGGGTTGCAGTGAGTTACAGGAAGGTTCTTCCATGCATGAATATCTGGAAAAATAGCAATGCATAAAAAGAAAAGACAGATGACAACAGCTGCAACAATTACAGGAATTGTTGGCTGCTCACAGGGGGCATAGGGGAGGTAGGTTGTGTAATGAAATGACTCAGCCGACGTGTTAAGGTATTTTCGGCTCCCACTGAACGTTTTTGTTCAAGGTTACGCAAGTTTGTATGCGTCCAACCGTGAAGAATGTTAACTATTTCCATGAGAAACGAGGGACTGCTACCAGCATGGGTGCCATTTTGATGAAAGATGCTTAGCCCGCATCCCTCAGCACAGAAAACGAGTGAAGTATTTCAGAGAGGTATTGCCAGGTACGAGCAGGAGCCGTCCCTCGTGTGTTTATTTTAAATTCTAGCATATCAAACTATGTTTAGCCAAACATTCAAATGTGTACGTGTTGAACACGTTCTATTAAGTGCTTTAATATTTGCCGCAATATAGGATTCCCAGTGTTTGAAAGAAGGATACATGGATGAGCCGTTGTTAGACAGTGCTTTAAAAAAATTTAAATCTGAAATTATCGTTTTCCTTTTTACAAGCAACAGGGTTAAAACAAGTGTCATTTGCAAGAAGTGTTATCTACTTGTATGCACATGCGTGTTTGATTTTCCTAATTCGTGTTCAAGTATGTATGACTCAATCTAATGTGCGAATTGCATGACTGACATGGCACGTATGTGCATTGTTATCTCACCTAACTTGAATCTCTAACATGGCTCAACATGTTTCCCAAGCAGCGCCTATCATTTTTTCAATATACTACATTGGAAACACGATTGCGTCTGGTTAAGACATTGCACCAAATCAGAAAATGTTTAACTTTCTTTCTCCATTACCTAATACTATTTCCTAGCATGCTTAATCGACTGGAGAATTTACTCAATTTTGACAATTTGGTGCCTGCTGCAGCACTGAATGAAGTTGCTGACTCATAAAATTTAAATGTGATCCACAGTATTGATTTTTGAGCTTGTCAGTTTTAGTGCATGATTGAAAACCGAAGGTGATCTGAACATAGTGTTAGAAACGTGGGGCCTCATTTACAAGAGGCCTCTCAATCACATCTATATGAGGCTACGGTGGTGCAGGCCTCCCAATCATATCTAGAGGCCACGCAAAACCACCTGCATGGCTTTTCATGGTCTCATAGATATGGTGTAAGGCAACGCAGTGCAAGTCACTGCATTGCTTCACACTAAGTCAGGGAGCCGTGCCATGGGCGTTGTGGTGGCTGTTCCCTAGCAACACCCATGGATTTTGACACATTCTCAGATTTGCAACAGATTTACAACAGAGTGTAAATCTGGGAATGCATCAAAACAGGGTGCCTCCCCAGAGGTGGCGTAACGAGGAGAAATAACTTTATTTTTCCTTGTTTTTTTCTCTTTTGATGTGCCCTGTATTCTACAGCACATATAGAAAGAGCAAAACATTTCCATTTATTGTTTTTGTGCAGGAAGGTGTCCCTTCCTGTACAAAAACAATAGTTCCAACAACTCAGACATTCGTGCACCATGGTACAAGAGTGCCTGCATTGGCACAAGGCAACCAAAATGGCACCAGCGCAGTGGAAGAGGAGAGGAATGCACTGTATCTCATAGGTACAATGCTCTTTTGACACAGGGCAGTGCAGCAAAGTGACTTGCTGCATTGCTCTGTGTTAAATACTCGTAAATGAGTCCCTGAATTTCTGGTTGGGAGATGTAAGCACCCTGTCCAAGCAGGAACCTCAATCCTAGTCACGGTAAGTCAGATATACACCCTAAATTACCCTGTACTCACCATCTGGTAGTTTGGCACAGAGCGGTCAGGCTTAACTTAAGAGGCAAAGTGTAAAGTATTTGAGCAACACACAAGATGCGGGGTGCAGCCAAGTGATGCATCGTTGTCGATCCCTCAGTTGAGGAGATGCATTGATTTTCTCCACGCAACAATGGCCATGCACCAGTTCCAAAGACGAAGCGCTGGCTCCGAGATGTATTGATTATAATGCCAATGACCCAGTTTCTCCACGCAGTCGAAGGGATGAATTGATCATCCTTCTGCAGTGTGGCGATGTGGTGGCTCCAAAGCAGCAGTCCCAATGGCGATGCGCTGCTTCCGAGTGCGATGCACCAGTTCCGGTCCCACAACAGTGTTGATGTGTTGACTCTGCTCCTGCAGCAGCGGATGCGTAGGTTCCACTGGAGCAAGAACCTGGGTCCACTTCCAATGAACCAGGCACAGGAGCAGGATGGACGACTTTGATGTTCCTGAATCTTCTAAGAGAAGGTCCAGTCAGAAAGAGCAGCGGGCAGCAGGGCAACACATTAAGGCATCAGTCTTCCAGAGCAGTAGTCCAGCAGAGTGGCAGCCCTTATCACAGCTGCTCTTCTTCTTGTCAAGTTGGTTTTGTTGCAGGGATTCTGCTTATGCACAGAACTATGCGCAGGAGACCAGGACCTCAGTGAATTGTGGTGTACCAAAACCTCACCTCAGAACCCAGAACCCCTTATCCGGCCAGCATCAGTGTCCCATTCGTTATCCGAGTATTATCTCGGCGGTCCCAATGTATAGACAACCCAGAACAAGTGACTTAGTGTATATCTCAGGAATGGTGGGGATCAGAAATACCTGTTCGTAATTATTCTCATATCAGTCCACAACAGAATAAACAGAGACACGGTAAAAGTTTATAGAGTTTATTTTATAAAACTCGTGTCCTAAGATGCAGCAGTTTAGCTAACATAAGCAGACAAATGATTGAAATCAAAACCATTAGCATAGTTACAATACCATAGAAAATGAAAGGAGTAATCATACTAAAATGACAGTGGACCTAAGCCACCTTCCTTTCGCTAGCAAACTAATAGTATTATTATTAGACTAGTAGAAGGTCTCTAGGCTTGAATGGGGAAGCCCATACCGTAAAGATCAGCTCATGGCGATCACATCACAGCATCAGCTAGGCTCTGCTCCTGGGAAAGCTCTTCTTCCGAATGTGTGTAAAAACATGCAACTGCAATATTAAAAGCACCCAACTTTCAGGTATTCGCAGCTGCGTGTGTGTTATGGCTAAATAGTGGGCCGATCAACCTGAATCCAACAACATGCACCGTCTCGCGACCCAGACTGTTTCTTTACCCGGTGTACAGACCAAGGTCGCTGCTCACTGTTTGGGATGTGAACAACAGACAGTTCTCATGTAAAGCAAAGTCGAGCAAGCATTTCTCAATTAATAACATGTGACTACAGTGTCGTGTGCAAAAGCAGCAAAAGCGGCAAGTTGGCTTTCTAACATCTAACGCGGTTGCGCTAACTTAGCATTGTACATATATAGATAACGATCTTCACTACACCCCCCCTTGATCGGACCACTAACCACTAGGGACGCACTTGCCAGAACGCAGAGTTCAAGTTTGATAGAACGGAACCAAGGGCATGAACTGTAAGTCCATATAAGGTAAGTGTAAAAAGTTCGAGAAAAAAAATAAAGAAAAAAAATATTAAAAAGGAATAAAAAAACCCATTGAAGGGATTAAAAAACCTCATTGAAGGACGTATGACAAAAAGATGGGGCAAAATAGTCAATCCATCAATGTATAAGCACAATAAGTTGCAACAGCTTCCAAGAGAAAATCATTGGAACGTTCCGCAAAATTATCTGCCATCCAGTTCAGGACGGGAAAGGAACATACATGCTCCTCAACCACCAGAGCCTCCAGCACCATTTGAGGACAACTGGCGTGCTCTTCAAGATAACTTCTCTCTAAGAATTCAATCGCAGCCGTTCCGATGTCCCAATTCCCAAGGACTCCATGTGCTGCTCCACAGGCCATAATCCCGACTCCAGAACAGTCCAACTCATGAACCACTAAGGGGCTCATTAGCCGATCATAATCCGGGGCAGGAGACACCGAGTTTGACAGACACAAATCCAGAGCCCATTGGAACGGACAATCTAGGCAATGAAAGATGGGCTGCACACAAGTAAAGTAGGGAAACTGGAAGGACAATCCATAGGCTATGCTTAGAGTTGCCAGTGGTAAAGTGCCATAGTATTCAAGCATCCGGTTACGAAGATGGAGCAGCCGGGACATGTTGTTGTGTGACGCAAGTTGTGCATCCATAGCGCAGGGCGCAGATCAACAATAGTATTCCAGCTATGAGGGCGAGAAGTAAAGGGAGACCTCCGAAGACGCTGGAAAAAATAGAATGAAAAAAGGCCAGGATCACACCAAAAATAGTTTGAAAAGAGGTCACGAGGCCGGAGCCCACAATTTAAAAAAAATGAGCTATGCCACTTGTTGACGAGGCATTAAAGATAGTCTGAATCAGGGTCCCAAAATGAAGTGGGAGTTCAGTATTCAAAAGCGCTTGCACCTCAGTGCGGGTGTTTGCTACATGAAGGACAAATGTTTCCCGGGATGAAGTCAACGCAAATTCTTTTTGAGACAATAGAGCCCCTATTCTGCTCATCTTGTTGAACTCTGCTTTCAAGGTTGGAATGGAAGGCCAGATGGATACATCGAGCCGGCCATGCGGGGGCGGGAAAAGGACGTTATTACAGCAAACTACTCTGTGTGATACAGTCACTATGTAGGGAATTCCCACTAATATCCCGCAGCAAGCTTCATTATTTAATAGCAAATAACTACCGTTAGCAAGCAGCGTAAAAGACGGTGTTATAACTGGCACAGGAATCCCTTTCAGGACGCAAGCTAAATTAGGGGCATGCACATTACATGCACCATGCAATTGAATGTGCCTACACACAACAGAGTGATCCGGAGTGGAAGTGCACTCTTCACCTTTCAAGTATACCTCTTTTCCGTCTCTCACACATCTATACTTGAATGGGAGTGACCAAACTTCATGCAGGAAGGCAGTACAAAGACGTTCATATCTGCGAAGGGCATAATGTTTCATGCACAAACTGAACTTAAACAGAGAGAACGGTAATGTGATCAACCTATGTATAAGCCACACAGCCGAATTTAATTCAGCAACAGAAAAAGGTAAAGGTTCTAATTTCTGAATGTGCAGTAATGAGTATGTAGCATCTTTCATGGACATGAACTGTTGTTTTGCAGTTAAATTAAAAGGATGGAACAAAGATGAAGTGTTCATGTAATCCCAAGGGACTTTCCCTGCCTATAACGTTTGCAACGTCCATGCAAACTGCATAATAGAACGCAATTGATTTTGACCATGATACAATACAGACAAATCATCCTGCACAATGTCTACCACAGATGATACGATATTATCTAATGTATAAATTCTGGAAGACAGGGTGTTAATGCTATTATCTATTACAGCCAACACTTTCTCCATATTGGCCTGGTCAATAGCTCGTAATCGGGAAGCAGCCTCAATTTGCGATAACTTCCAAACCTCATTGTAAATAGCATACACCCATCTCTTGGACCTGCCAATTGCAGGACCCTTAACAAAATCATTCAAATCTATTTTGTCGTTTAATTTGGATAAATGAAGTTTAACAGATGCTAAAGTAGAATGTTGCAGCCAAGATTGGCATAACTTCCCTACTGAGTAGGTAGTCACAGTGTGAGAAGATTCAAAACGGGGGTCCACACGAACTTGTGTATACCCCTGCCTTAAACCTAGGAACCGATGTTGACAGGAATCTGCACTTGTCTGCCACACCAACCACCCTTCTGGGTCTAATTCAGAAATATTGAAGGATGTGTTGGAAACATATGTCTGCAACGTAGCAAGGGACAGATCTGTATGATTAACCCAATTAGGATAAGCACCCAGATCCGGAATCGAGGGAGAATTTAATTTTTTAGTAGTAGCCAATCCAAAACAGGTGGTCTGAAAAATTGACGAATGTAAAAATAACATGTGATTCGGGATAAGACAGGCACGCTGCAAAGCTTCTGTTCCCTGTACCTGCCACGGTTTAGAACCCCAAACCGATTTAAGATCGATAGTAGCTTTCGACAGATCATATCCTCCAATTGCCAACTCATCCAGAAAGGACTTGGAATATAATAATTTGGTGTGTGTCAGTCTAACCTTAGAAGCAGACTCAGGCGCAACCTTAAAATAAAAGGAGGCCAGATTTGACACACTGAAATCAGAAAAATAAATGAATTGGTCCACTAACGTGGCGGAGCTGCCCAGCCTAGGGGCTGGACAGTGTTCCCATTGTGTAGAATTCACAAAATTTCTATATGTATTTGCTCGATGTAGGAAATGCGTGCCATAATGTTGATAACAAAATTTTTCATCATAATTAGCAGTGTCTAAATACAAATCCTCAGCATCGAATGCAGCATAATATTTCAAATCAGAAAACAGTGCTTCTATGGCTTGAACATCCCAGTCATCTGAGTGGATGTTCTGATTAACGACATCACCCATAGAAACACGAAATACATTTGGCACATTAATTACTTCAGTGGGGCCATGAATTTGAAATTTTACAGCATCCCAAGCGATTCCATCACGTACAGGCCAGGCGGTAATGTTCACAAAAGTCTGGTCCCTTTTCATGATATGTGAGGAGGAGTGGGGGGCCAAAGTTCCATCAATTAATTGAATTGCAGATCTTTCTTTCAGGTAGTGTCCATTGATAAGTCTAAAAAACACTACCACAAAGCCAATGGACATAAACAAAAAAATACATATGAGCAGTAGCAAAATGTAAGTCCAAGGGGGAATTAAAAAATGTCTCTTGAACCAGTCCACAAAAATCGAAACTTTGGACGGGGCAATGGAAGTCATTGAATTAGAGTCAAAAGAGTCTCGGGAGTTGGCAACTGTGGTGGACTGTAAAACAGGCAATGTAACATCCGCAGGATAAGCATACTCATTATCTTCAGGTAGACCACCAGCTGTCGGTGGCAACAAAGGACCAGTAACTGTATGCATCTCGACGGCAACATCAGGCACGGTGTTAGAAGCTCGGGCCACAACAGAATTTCTCAGCATCGAAGAGCAAGAAACCGCCGGTGTCAAACTAAGAAGAATCGGCCACTCGCTGTAGCTTGACATTGTCAATAGAGATGTACCTGTTATCCTTGCGACCAGGAAGTGGAGGTAAAATGACTGTACGTGTACCCTGTACTCCAAGCACTGGAACTGGTGCACGTTAAGAGGGGCCAAACTCCTTCTTGTTCTCCACCTTCTCACGGACCAGATCACCAACTCGAGGTAGCCAGCCGACTACCGGAACCTGAAGCGCAGCATCAGACGAGGAGGGTACGTGTTCCTTCGATAGACTGTCTCTGGCTTCTTGAAGATTCTGCAATACAGCACAGTGATCATATACGTCAAAGGGCGCGGCTGACGCCGCCATGTCTAGACCATCAAGGTCCGGGACAAACATTCGTATGCCAAAGAGCATCATGTATGGGGTCCGCCCACCCAGAGACCTTCTAGGGAGATTATTAAGTGCACGTTGCATGTCATACAAGTGGGCTAGCCAGTTCCGGCCAGTACCCAAAACTCTGGCTGTCAAAGATTGCTTTAAGTCACGGTTCAATCGCTCCACAACACTATTACCCTCAGGCCAGTATGGAGACGAAAATTTGACTTGGACCCCCAAATATCTCATGGCTTCTTTGTACGCCTTAGAGGCGAACGCAGGGCCCTGATCAGAATGAAAGGTACCACATGCAAAACTTCCAACAAAGACACGCAAATCTTTATGACAGTGCGAGAATCAGCACTCCTTTGTGGCCACACCCAAAGAAAACGTATGCACGAATCAACTGCAACCAAGATGCATTTGTACGAAGTATCAGAGGTAAATGGACCGCAATGATCTAAATAAACACAACCCATTGGTTTATTAGATATGTACAACTGAGTTTGTGGTGGGCGCGCCGCAGTTGAAGGTTTAATCTGCTGGCTAATGTCACAATTAAGAACATAAGCTCTGGCTTGTTTATACAAACCGCACCACCATTAACGTTGTTGTAACAGAGATACAGTAGCTGCAACGCCGGCATGCACGGACGCCATGCCCTCGTGAGCCGCTAATATCAAAGATGGTCTGCAGTCCGTGTTGGGAATCAATCTGTCACCAACGTCATTAATCCTCACTAATGGGACGTTATCAGGACTTAAGCGATAATGGTAACGAGAAGGGAAACCTCTTCGAAATTTTGTTCCCTGCTCTGTAGCAGCAATAGCTGCCAAGATGTCATCATCAATCTTACTTTTGGATCTTGTAACTGCTGCTACTAAGTATGTCGCCACTGCCGTTTTTGCTGCCTCGTCAGCCAGGCTGTTGCCGACAGCATGGACACCAACTCGTTGGTGACCAAGAGTGTGAATAACATTCACGAGAGGCAGACGTTCTTTAAGATCTGCCACTCGAACCCAAAGCAATTTATGCTTAATCGTGCTACCTTTGGAATCATGGTAGTCATTCTGAGACCAAAAATGGAGATTGTCGTTGTAAGATTGAACACAATAAAAGGAGTCACTTACTATAAGAGTAGTGACCCGTGGATCAGCAACTCCAGTGCAAGCACCAGAGCGCGAAGCTCCGCTAACTGTGCGGTACAATCACCCAATGACTGCGTGTGCACGACATCGGATTGGAATTCACCATTTACGAAAGTACCAACAACAATTGCGCAAGCCGCTGAATAGGCGTGCTTTGATCCAATAGCCGGTTGCGCCGAACCATCAGTGTAAATGACACAATGGTAATCCTCGAGCGGGCGCAAGGACAGAGGCGCTGGATGAACGAATTCATACTGCAAAAACTCCTGAATCTGAAGTGCCGCGTCAAAGATATACGTGACGTCAGGCGATGTCAACGATGTAGCCCATTGTATCCACCGAGGATGCAAAGCCTTAGAATTTGGTACACTAGCTTTTGTCACCGCCTCAAGGGCAGGATATGGTGTTACCACCAACATGCGTTTACCCTGCGACAGTGCTCGTTCTTTCAGAATCGCCATCTGCACCGCTGTCAGAACTTTCTCGACCGTGGAAAATCGCAGTTCAGCTGAAGTGTACAAGTGAGATTTGTAAGCAATGGGGACGGTGTCGCCCTCATTGAACGTCAAGTATGTGAAACCCACTGCGCCAGGCACAATTCTTATGACCAGGTTAGTGTGGTTATCACGCGTCTGTAAGTATTTAGAAGCAAGAAGATCAGCTTGCAATGACTGCAATATAGCTGCATGCTCTGGCAGCCAACAAGATTTGGAAAAAGTAGGTTGTACCAAGGCGTAAAGCGGCTTGATACGCTGGGCATAATCAGGAATGTACGTGCGACCGAAATTCAGAAAGCCCAGCAGAGATTGTAATTTCTTCAGTGTCGTGGGAGCACGTAGGCATGCGCATTTCTCTAGGAAGTGCGGAGCCAATCCTCGACCTTCATTGTTGAGTTCGTACCCCAAGAACAACACTGTATATTCCGCAATGTGTGACTTCGCAAAGTTGAATTTGTAACCGAAGTCTGCAAAGGAAACAATAATGTGATCAACGTGACGGAGATGCGGGTCCAACTCGTCATCTGTGAGATAAATGTCATCCACATACGAGTACGCATATGGGTCCATGCCCTCTAAGAGAGAGACCACGCGAGCGCAAAGACTCCAGGGCTGTTCTTATAGCCCATTGGTAATCTTTTGAATTGTTTTTGTTTGCCACCCGAGGTGAACGCCGTCCACTCACTACTAAGAGAGGACAGGTTATGGCTGTAAAAGCCATTGGAAATGTCAAGTGTGTACAGCAGATGGCGCTAGTGGGAGCACTTCCCTTTTCCCAGTTGCCGTTTGGACGACAACCGAAGATGTTCGTATTTCGATAGCTGATCTTTTTTGTAGTTTGAAATTGGAAGTTTGAAGCTCGAGGAACGCAGTTTATTGATAAATGCTTGGAATCGGAATTGCTGCAGTTTTACAGGCACCCGTGACTCGGGCGCCGAGAGTCTCAGCCTGTGGTTTCAATGGTCCGCGAGGGGCGAAGCTACACGTGTGGTACTCCGTAGCGCTCCGCTTTTGTGGCTTTCACGGCAGTGCCGATTTTGCCTCCAGCGTGAGGGGAACTACTGCTTTCTTTACCGGGAGGATTCACGTTTGGCGGATTTTGTGTAGAGGCGGAGGCAGCAATTACGGGGCAGCTGATATCCCCAATAGAAGTTGTTGCTGGAAGATGGCTACCCACGGACAGAGATCACATAAATCGAGACCTACCACCGCACAGGAGGAGATGGGAGAGAAAGAAATGCTGGAGAAACCGGACAGATCAGATCCTCCATCAAAAGGTAAAAGGGATCTGGGATCTAAAAAAAATGTGAATAAGTCCGGAGGGGGTGCTATATATTTAAAGGAGAAGGTAATGGAGAATGCTGGGACCTCTATAACTAAACACTTCCCAATTCTTAAACATACGCCCCCTCCTACTGCAACTGTCCCTGCGAGCCTTATCGAGCCACTCACAGTGCAAGGAACTACATTATTCCCGCAGCCACCACAAAACAATGCATCAGCGGATAAGATAGTCGAGGTGTTAGTGTCCGAACCCGGTTTCTCTAATCAAAATATTGTTAGTGCTATTCCCATTTCCGCCACTTCCAGCATTACCCCCTTGGACGCAGCAGACCCCGCCACCTCCTCTACCATACCTGAGAATGTTTTGGAAATCCTGACACCCGGAGTGTTAGATCCACAGACTCCTGACCTAGTTAATGAGAACTTTTTCTCCGTATCAGATGGATCTTTAACTGAAACTGATAATGAACTAGCGAGCTCCACCGGAACCAGCAAATCGGAAGGGGAGATGAACTGCCTTGTCTCAAGAACTATTAAACAGAAAAAAATATCTACCAAAAAACGTAGTCAATTGAAGCGGGGACACTTAGAACTGCACGATCCCCCCTCAGATAGAGAATCTAATTTACAAACATCCGCAAGCCCACAGCCTGCCAATGAAACTCCTCTGGAGCCTTCTCTATCTATTATTTTTGCCTCAATTAAACAGTTTCAGGAACAGGTCAGATCAGACAATTTTGCAGCAAAGGGGGCTACCAAAAAACTCCATGGCAGCATAAGGAAATTAAATAAAATCTGTACCGATATCGGTGACAGGGTCTCTATGGTAGAGACTCGTACAGAGTCCCTGGAAGCTGAGGTCTCCCTACTTAAGGAACAAGGAGCATCCCACGAAGCTCGTCTTTCCGATATGATGACTAAGCAGGAAAACAGGCTACGGAAGAACAACTTAAGACTACTAGGGATACCGGAAGGCGTAGAGGGAGACGACCCCAGAGGATATATTGTAAAACTTCTTCGATCCGCCTTCCCACTACGGACTAGTTGGAATTGGGATCAGGAAATACAAAGGGCTCACCGCTTCCCCTTTAATCTAAGTTCAAATCGGGTTAGCAATAATCATGAAAAAGAAAGACCCAGAGTCTTTTTGTTTTTTTTTGGCAATTTCCTCTTAAGGCAAATAATTTATGATCAGGCTAGGCCAAACTCCCAGAGAGAAGTCGATGGAGTTAAATTTTTTGCCAAACCAGATTTTGGGCACACAACAGTGGAGCGAAGATGGCGTTTGCGGCAATTAATATCTCCTTTTCAAGCACTAGGTGCTCAAGCCTTCCTGATGAACCCTGCAAAACTGAAAGTTATTTTTGAGGGATCAACCCGAATGTTTATTTCCGAAATTAAAGCCGGAGAATTTCTAAAGGAAATAACGGGAAGAAAGAGAAAATAAACTTTGCAGCTCCGGATTTCAGGATTTTTGAGACTTCTGGGACAAATAATATCTAAAAACTCTGGGGTGTTAGTTTAAATAAATAAAAAAAAAAAAAAGAGTGGGGTGGCAGAAAAAAGGGGGGAAAAAAGCAAATCATTTCTTCAAACTTCTCTCTTTGGGTAACCGATAGGCTACGCAGAGTATACTATTCTTATGTCTTATTTTTTTCGGCAACTGGGGGTCTCACATTTGCTTCGATCATTCAGGGGAATCCTGACTGTTCTTTTTTTTGGGGGGGGTGGGACTGGGGGTGGGGGTCCAGGTTTTCATTGAATGCTTTGGGGCTAAAAGTCAACTTGTACTTTTTCTAACAGCTAAAGTTATTCTTTGGGATTTACTTACACTGGCAATCCAAGAGAGCAGGAAATTGGTTTGGCTGGAGAGATTACATAGTAAGGGGAGTGGAGGGGGAGGGGGAGAATGGTAAGACGTGGGTTGTGGGACATGGGTCTGTGGGAGATGTGAATGATACAGGACTACTCGTAAAGTATCAGCCCGAATATTATTAGCATTTAAAAAGATAGAGAAAAATATGAACGCATTAAATAAACTTAGAATAGTTTCATTAAATATCTGCGGTTTGAACGACTCATTGAAAAGGCAGAAAGTTGCGCAGGTACTACAACAGATGGGCGCAGACGTGGTATGCCTTCAAGAGACTCATATTGAAGGCTCCCAGAGATCTTTGTTGAACACTCTCGGGTTTAAACTTATTGGGGCAACCTCGCAGGGGGTTCGGATAAAGGGAGTAGGGATCTTGGTACGAAAATCATTACCAATAGTAGTTAATCAGGTTAAATCCGACGCATTAGGGAGATGGGTCATAGTACAATGCTTTTTACCTTGTAATCCTGTCTTTACGATCTGTTCGGTATATGCTAGCAATTTAGACGACCCCGGGGTGATAAATCATGTCAATCAAGAATTAGTACATTGGCCACTTCCGATAATTTTATGTGGAGACTTAAATCTAAATCTTATTAGCACATGGGATTCTCATAAACCTTGGTACTATGAGGGAAGAAAACCTAAAGTTTTTCGGGCTCTGACTAATTTAATAAGTACCCATGGCTTAATAGATGCCTGGGCTCACCTCAAATCTGATCAGAGTGGCTTTACTTTTTTTTCCGCCCCTCATCGGTCTTTAGCTAGATTGGACTACTTTTTTGTATCCTCCACGTTCATCCATGGTTGTTCCATTGATATCTTCCCCCGACTTTTGTCGGATCATAATCCTCTTATTTTAAACTTAGAAGGCTGGGGTACTCAGAGACCTGGATCAACTTGGACGTTTGAAAAGGCTTTGTTATATGACAATAAATATCGAGAATATATGGCCGGCTGGTTACAGGAATTTCAGGATATGAATATTGGGACTGCATCTGTTATGGTGGTCTGGGACACGCTTAAAGCAGGCATCAGTGGGGAAACACTACGCTTTTCAATCCGAAAGAACAAAAAGGAAAAAATGCAAACTGAAAAACTACATCTACAGAGGATAGAAGTGGAAAAAAGATTAACTCAAGCGGTTCTGACGGGCGTAGGACTAGATGAGGCACAGACTTTGGTAGCAGTCTCTAAATCAGAAATGGGGGCTGTCTTAGCGGAAAAAATAGCTATCAAATGGGCCGCTTCTAGAGAAAAATGCTACGAATGGAGCGAGCGTATTGGACATCAGCTCGCTATCTCTATAAGACAAAGGATAACAGCAAATACCATTACTTCTATTAATACTGAGACAGACGGGCTTATCACAGATCCGAAAAAAATAGAGGAAGCTTTCAGACAGTATTATGAAAAGCTATATTCAGAAGAAGCCAAAGGGGCATCTATAGACTTAGAAGTGAAAATAGGAGAATATCTTGAGGGAATTTTGATTGATAAAATGAACGATGTTACACGTGACTCATTGGAAAATATTCCTGTTTGGGACGAGGTTGTATTAGCACTGGCTAGTCTTCCGGATGGTAAAGCCTCTGGGATGGACAATATACCAATCGAATTCTATAAAATCTTTTATTGTTCTACACCTGACTGGCACATTTAATCTAGTTATAAGTACCTAGTAAAGCGGCACAATATGTATCTAGGATCTGTAAATTAAATGCTACCATTGAGTCATCAGCACATATTCTACCACCTACTTAATGATCCACATTTGTAATGATCCACATTTGTAAAGCACAAACAATCACCCGTAAGGGTCTCTAGGCACCGGGGGCCATCGGGAAGATTAAGCAAGCTATTGCAAAGAATCCCATGGTGCTGTGCTAATTTGCCGCCGGCGATCGAACCGTGATCCCCAGATTCTGGAGTCAGTTGCCCTGGCCACAGCGCCACATCTCTTCCCTCCACGGCACCACACCTCTTCCCTTAAGCATTTTATTTAAAGCATGTCTTCGGACTGCCATTGCAGCCTTTCTGTAGTTCTGAACTGCCAATTCAACTTGGAAAAATAAACCCTTTGCCAGGTCTAAACTCTCTTTTTAATACATATAAGTCACCCCTATGGTAAGCCGTAAACAGCACACAGGACAGGGTGCAGCTGGGCATGTACTTTAAAGTTTTAATGTCCTGGTAGTGAAACACTCCCAAATTCATTTTTCACTACCTTGAAGCCTATCTCTTCCATAGGATAACAATAGGTAATTTTATTTAATTTAATAAGTGATAACTTTTGATTGGGAGGAGATCGAAATGTCATGCTTATAATCAAATTAATTGTAATATAAAACCATCGTTAATAGTAAAGTCAGACTGTAAATCACAGTTATGAAAATGCCACTTTTAGAAAGTTGGCATGTTCTTGTCCTGACCATTTGGTGCTTTCAGTTTTGTCCTGGGTCACATGACAAGGCGTAGTTGGCTGTTGACCTTTGTGTATTCCTCCCAGACAGTGAGACAAAGGGAGACTAGATGTTTGCTGGGTGGCCCTTCCTGCCAGGATGGTTGGGGGCGAAGCTGTTCCCTGCCCAAATTACATTTCAAAGGTGTTGACATGGCCCTTCTTAGTGGATTTGCCTAAAACGTTTACTTTTTCTCCTCCTGATTGTTGCTGATTCTCTTTCCGTTGCCTTAGGACTCTGGGTACTTTCCCACAGTAATGCAATGTGAAAGTGGGAACGCCCTTCCTACCCATGCTAGGAAGTAGCGCTTACTTGATTGGTTTAGGTGTTGTACCTGAGTGTGGCCTGTTAAAAGGTACACCACATACCCAGTGCAGGTACTGCACTGGCTAATAGTGAGATGCTGCACTGATTGTGGCAATCACCAGAATAGCCTTTCAAACATGTATAAAGCCTGCCATTGCAGGTCTGTGGGTGCCCAGTTGTGCCTGTTTCAGGTTTACATTTCTAACTCATTAGCCAACCCTAAGTGGGCCTTCTACTACCACCATAGCACCTCTAGGGTAAGTCCTGGGGGTTGAGCAAGTGGTAGGTATAGGAAAGTGGGTTTCTGTTGCCGTAACCCCCCCACTTTTTGCCAGACTACTGATGCACTTTTTCTTGGTGTGCCCTAGGTTCCTGCCAATCAGGTTCCCAGGGCCTGTGTTCTTTCCCCAAAACTAACCCAATTGGCATCTCTGGCGCAGTTCAGAGCCTGGTAAATGGTACCACATGTACCCAGGGCACTGTGACCAGGGCAGACCTCTAAGGGCTGCAGCACTTATTGTTCCACCCTTAGTGGCCCTGCACCTTTACACTCACACACTGCCTTTGCAGGCTGCATGTTTTGGTGCAGAACAAAGTAAAGAGTCGACATGGCACACATCCCTGTGTGCCATCCCTACAACCCACTGCCCTGGCATAGATCAGTCACCCCTCCAGCTGGGTGCCCTATGACAGTGGTGTGGGTACAGGTGCATGAGTCCTGTACCCCTACAGTGTCTAAGTCCATTCTTAGACATTGTAAGTGCAGTATATGGTGCTGGGAGCTTGTCATTATGAAGTCCACAGCACCATAATGGCTACGCTGAAAACTGAGAAGTTTGGTATCATACTTCTCAGCACATTAAACCAACACTGATACCAGTGTGGGATTTAATGAAAAATGCACACAGAGGGCATCTCAGAGAGGCCCTCTGAAAACGAACCCACCACTAGTGTCCAGGCTGAGCGGGTGCTTGCAGCTGCCACCACCAGACATGTTTCTGGACTCCTGGGTCAAGAGCCTGCTGCTCTCTGGGGCCTGAAACAATGCACATCCTGGGACGAGGTGCCAAGTCTCCTCCACCAGGATGAGCAGGGTTCACGAACGGGAAGCTTCAAAGGCATGCCACCTTTGTTAGCCTCCCCAGACCATTTGCTGATTTCAGCAACTGGTACCCACTGGTTCTACCTGCCACTTTGGGCGGGAGAGCCAGCGGGAAAAACAAGTGAGGGAAAGAGGTGTGCCCACCTCTGCCAACTCCACCCCTCAGGTGGGGGAGGTGAGGTGAAGCACAACTCTGAGTCCCCGCTATCTTAAGGATGGGGGACCCAACCAACCAGGAACAGGCTCCTACCCCCTCCCACTGGAGGGTGGCATGATAGGGGGTGTACCCACCCCAGGAAAGGGATCCATTGGTCCCTGCCCTTTACCTACCTGTAACGCCCCTAAATCTAGTATTTAGGGGGCACCCAGAACCTTGCTTCCTCAGATCCAGCCTGACAACGAGAAGAAAAGAAGAAGAAGGACCGAACAGCCGTGCAGCCAGCTAACAAGAGGAAGACGCCCACTGACTTGGCCCCAGCCCTACTGGCTTGTCTGGGAAATCCCGGTGTGTCCTATAGCCAGCAACCTCAAAAACCCCGGGGGACCTGCCTGCCTTCACTTCCAAAGACTGCTTCTTCATAAACACCGGATTTGTTCAACTGCATGCTCTGGCAGCAGCCGGAGACCGCAAATCCAGCCCACTCTGCACCCGTCAAACCCGGCCCGAGCTGTAGTTGAAGAACACCACGAGGAGGTCACCCCAGCAATCCGGACCCAAGATGTGGTGACCCCTGACCTGCCTTAAGCCTCCAGCTGACGCCTGCAGCCTAAATCCAGAAGGCCCCCCTAACCGTGACCAGGAGCTGGTAAGAAGATCCGATCCCAAAAGGCACCCCTGCACCCGAAGCTCCATGGCCTTGTGTGCCCAAATCGATGATGCCTAACCAACCCTTAACTTCCCAACTTACCTCTCCAAGTGGTGGTCGCACAGAGAAGTCCATCTCCCTGCCTGCAGTGCTTTTGCAAACCGGAGATTCTCAGTTGAAAACAACAGGGCACCGGACCTCGAAACAGCACCCTGCACCCGGCCGCCCCAGTGCCGCTGAGGGTGCACCTTTTGTGATAATTTGTTTTCCCATTTGCCCTGACCGAAACCCTAGGAGCTTTGCTTCCACAACCCAGAAACCTGCATGCCAGCTTCCACCAACCTGAGGTCCCCTATCCCCCATTGGATAATGCTGGGCTTCAACACTCTGCACCCGGCCACCCTAGTGCCGCTGAGGGTGCAACAAGAGTGCATCACTGACCCTGGGGGACCCCTGAGTCTAACCTTAACTCCCACAGTCGATAACTTACCTGTGAACCACTAACCTGTTTTTCCTCCATAAGATAACATTGACAATTTTCTTCCAAAAAGTTTCTAAGTGTGGAGATTTGAAATCTAAAAATATTCTTTAAAAATTGCACAAATAACCAAAATGTATTTATTTACCTGTTTGCAGGAAATGTCTAAGTGCTGAATCTAGGTATCCAGCTCTGAGTTAGAAAAGTAACGTAAAAAGTAACTTACCTGTAATTTACTGACAAAAAGCTTGTTCATTTCAATGTACTGTATTTGCTAAGTGTTGCAACCTACTGCATCCCCTGTAAATCAAACAAAGTACAATTTCTATTGCATTTTCAAACTGTTCTATATTCAGCAACTTATTACTAGAAAGTATTTTATGCTTACCTGTGCCAGGCTTGCTTGGTTCTCAAAATAAAACAACAGTATATGTTTTATACAAAAACAATTGTCCTAGAGTCCAGTTCCTGAGTGTGTGAATTTATTTGCTGACTGAGAGTGTACATCAGATGCTTAACACTGTCCTCTGATACTGCCTTACTGCTTGACCACTCTACCACAAATAGAGAGTATAGTTCTATCTAGCTTTAACCTCTGCTTACCTCTGGGGGTCACCTGGACTCTTTACACGCGATACCTCATTGTAGTGTAGTATATATAGAGCCAGTTTCCCGCAGTAGGTGAAAGGCAGGGCAGGTACAAATGGGTGTTCCCTGTACACGTAGTGAAGAACCCCCATGTGGGTTTTCCCTACCTAGGAGGTCGGCTCTTCCCATGGGACAACATAAGGATTTTGCTGATTCTCTTTTAGTGGCCTTAAGGCTCTGGGCATTTTCCCACTTTAAATACAGTGAGAAAGTGTGCGAACCCTTCCCACACACTTTGGAAGTGGTGCTTACCTGATGTTTTTAAACATGCCTCAATCCGGCCATTTCAGGCCTGTGGGTGCGCAATTGCACTTATGAGGTTGTGAGACATATGACAAGCTTGCTAATGCATGCCTGTATGTGCGCAAATGCACGTATGCTCAGTTTGTCCTTTCTAAACCACTGACCAATCCTGAGGGGGATGTTTTACTACCACTAGGGCACCACTGGGGTACGTCTTAAGGGGTGAAGCAAGCGGTAGGTGAAAGGTAGGGCAAGTACATGTGTGTGTTTCCTGCCTAGGCAGTGATTTTTGTGTTTTTTCACTACCTATGAGGTTTGCTTTTCGCATAGGTAAACATGGGGGGATGGTTGAAATTACTTCACGCTGCAATAGTGGCTTACAGTGGAGCAACCTCATACTATTTCCTATCATTGGATTCACAATTACAAGCCCTCTCCAGTGGTAAGGACAGATTTGTCATTAGTAGCTTAGAAATGCCACTTCTTGAAAGTAGGCATTTCTCTATTATGAAACTCATTGTGTGCCTTTTAGTTTGACTCCAGTCCACACCGGAGGCTTGGGTAACATATATAGTCCCACTAAAGATTACGATCTGCATTCCATGGCCCCATGGCAGACAGAACTGAAATGTAGGGGAGACATTTGTGGTTCAAAGGGAAACCCTATGACCACCCCCAAATTCTAAGGCACACTACAGTATAACTACTGGTGTCATACTTCAGCAGGATAGAGATACACTTGTGGGGATGTGGGACTGGAGATCCTGGAACTGCATGGTGTACTCTGCCAGAAGAATCTGTTGTGCACAAGAAGGAGTACTGCCATTGGAAGAGACCGTGCACCCCTCTTGAATGCTGGCTGTCCTTGGCTGATTAACTGTTACTGTGTGGCACTCTGAAGTGTGATCCACAAGGGCTAGTTGGCTAGCCCCCCCTGCTCTCTTATTGAGGTCTCAGGAATATAAAAGATCTACTGTGAGGGACCCACACTGTCTACTTGCTTCCCCTTTAGAGCGGTGCCCTCTTAAGTGCCCACATCATCTGCTGGATCCTAACTGGTGGCGCAGCATGAGCTTGGAACTAGATATTGTGCCTGGAGACCGGATTACCTTGTGCAGAGCCCCAAAAGAGCTGCCTACTTCTAAGGAGCGCGGCCCTTGCATCATGGTGCCTCAGCACACGTAAGCATCTTGCTGGGGGTGAGCGGATCCACCAGTTGCTGGACCCCGTGTGGCCTGCTTCATCGATTGCACCACATTTCTCTAGTGCTGCATGCCGACTGCTTGCTTATTACATACGGTGTCTGATTCACAGGTTGTGACCTTCGGAGCGAGGGCAGACCTGTAGTAGTGCCTCATTCTACCTCGTGCAGCACTATTGATCTTGCGTCTGTGAGTGTGACTGGAATTGTCTGGTGCAACCTGTATCAATGTGCACCAGACGTTGTGCCTAATTTCCAGGGAGGTACAAAATTTGCTTCCCTTAGTTGTATGTTGAATTGTCTAGTGTGACCTGTATCAACATGCACCAAACTCTGTTCCACGATTCCAGGGAGGTACGAAACTTACTACTCTTATGTGTGACTGGAACTGTCTGGAGCGACTCGGATCAATGGCATGCACACCAGACGTTGTGCCTCATTTCCCGGTGATGTACTGAGCTTGCAACTCTTCATTGCATGTGAACTGAACTATCTGGTCTGACTCCTTTCAGTGCTCAACAGGCATTGTGCCCCATTTCCAGGGAGGTGAAGAGAGGCGGATTCATGATCCGTTGTTTCTGGATTGCCTGGGTGCCTCTTTGATCGGCATGTGTTGTGACTGGGTGCCTCCTTCTTCCGAGAGGCTCGCCTGCTTCATGCCGTATTCATCAATTGTTCCTTTTGTACCCTCACTAAAGCAGACTAACTGCCCTCTTCTCACCAGGCCGCAACAAATTCTTGTTGCCGGGTAGTATTGCCAGGATCGAACCCGGATGGTGAGATTAATTGGCTGGGCTAAGAAACGCTGCTGAGAGTGATCAGAAGTGAGTCAAGGGACTTCGTGACACCCCGTGCCTCGCAGAACTTGGCGGCTGCCAGAAGGCACAGTGTGGAATCCTTTGATTGAACGACTATCGCCCTAAGCCCGCTACTGCTCCGCATAGCATGAGTGCACTTCCAGAGTAGTGGCCAAACCCATAGTTGACTACTGGTGCTAATTATCCCTGCAACCTTCCCCCTCCTTCTTCCCTGGGGCCATTACTGAGTGTGACTCTGGCCATGATCGGCTTGTACAAGCTAGAAGGTTTTCTTTATCTTCAGGCCATGGGTGTAGGGTAGTCCGGTTAGCTGGGGGAGAAGAGCTTGGGCCATAGGGTCTGCATGTAGATTATCAACTGAGCTGCAGGATATCAGTTGCACCGCATTATGGTGCTGGGTGCGTTGTTGTGTGAGTGCACACTATACAGACCTGCCTCATATCCATGGTATCGCATATTGGTGCTGAATGAATGTTTTATCTATTACACCTCCCAGTGATATTGCTTTACACATTGATTCCTCTCCAGAAGCATACGGAGTTGCTTGTTTCTGCATGCTCGCATGTGCTCGCGTGATGTTTTTGTCGTTCGTCAATGTGGATGACGTGTTTGGGGGAAATATCGCGCAAACTTCACCACGTGGTCACCAATGGGTGGGGCCATCTTGTATTCCTATTATTTGCATGGTTCTGGGGCCTGTTTTTCAATCCCTCTCCAATCTTTTCAATCCTTTTCTGATCTTTTTTATTTATTATCTATCCCTCTCTGTCCCTATTTGTATATTTTGCGTTTTATTCCTACTTTTACAGCATTTATTTTTACTTTTCTACTGTTTTATATTACTCTATTACTTCCTTCTTTATTCTCCTACTTCTTCCCCTGACTTTATTTTTTACTGCAATTTTTTTTTCCCTCCTCCACCCACCCCAGAACCATGTCTAAGACTACCGGCTCCGAGGTCAAGTAGCCTGCACCCAAGAAAAGCCACCTTCCTTGCGGCAGATTGCGTCCGGAAGGGGTGCAGACCCGGTCTCTTTTTAGCAAGGAGGTGGCCGCCCTTGTTTTTTTTGTGCAGTGCTACCTCCTCTTGACCTTGGCAGCAGTCGGCAGTCCTGGCTCCAAGTACGGTACCTAGGAGCGTCACCGCCGGTGGGCGAGGGTGTGGCGGGCAGTGTTTCACTGCTCTGGGGTCCAGCGCACCCATAACCAGCTGACCCACCGGTTGTCAGACATCTTAGACAGAGAGCAGCACCTGCTTGACCTGCTAGGTGTTGAGGTCGTGGGGCTTGGTGAGTAGCTAATACTAGTAGTATTGTGTGTTCTCTAGACTGTGTTACTGTTATTTCGAATATAATTGTTTTTTGAATGGCAAGAATGCTTCTGCTTACATTGCAGGAAAATTACGTTTAAAAATCTTCAGTGATTGTTATTCTTCTAGACACAGGTGCTCGACGCTACTAATCTTACTTGTTTACATCTTTGCGCTCTCTTGGGCTGACCGCTGATTATGTAAGAGTTTACTTTAGAGAACTTAAGTTAAGTAATGCTAGAAAGACTCTAGTCTTTCCTTTTGTCCTCCTGTCACTAAGATAGTGGTGGATTGAAAGTTAGTTTAGTTACTAAGTTACTTAGTATTAGTTGGTAATTTTTAAGCAGTCTGCGTGACGCATCCTCTGTCACGTCACGTCACGTGCTGCTGAGTGCTTCTTACTCCAGTCCTTAGTAGAACCTTTTGTAGTTTGTTAGTGAGTGAGTAGTAGGCTTAGAAGAACATCAGCAGCAACCAACCAACAATTTGGTGTATGCAAAAATGTATGCATGCGTCCGCCATCTATGCATCTTGAGGACTAAAATAAATGGAAATGCTGACTTAGTGAACAATTGGCCCATCTGGAATAGGTGAGCTAGGTCAGGTGGTAATTAGGCTTAGGATTCTGGAATCAGAATGGAACACTGGATTAGTCTTCATAAATAATAACTAGATGGTCTGCGAATACCGCAATACTACTAGTTGATCAGATTAGATAGGTCAATTGTATTGAAATGTTTGTCTCTTTCTTGATTATATCTTACATGATCAGCACCCATGGGCAAAAAGACGAAGTCAGAGTTGGCGAGAGCAGCTGGACAACCACAAGGTGCCTCCCAATCCCAGGGCCAGGACCGCTCCTCTACCGAGGGCTCTGCTGCTGGCCCCAGTAAGTCCTCCAGTTGTTAATATTAATAATTATGTTTCCCTAACTTTTACTGCACCTTATTTTTTCCGAACTATTATTTCCATTTCCTAATTCTATTTTTTACCATATCTTCTTCAATCTAGACTATCTGTTTCTAAATTCTCGTTATCCCTGCCTCTACCTGCCTCTGCTCTTACTCGCTGTACTACTACTATATAAATCTGTCTGTAGCTAAGCTTGCCCAGTTGGCCACTCTTTATTTTTATTTAAAAGGTTTTAAAACTCAGATTCACAATCACTCTAGCCACTGAATCCAGTCCTTTGGGTTGTCCTCTTCTAGTCTTCTTAATCTTGATAGGCTTTGCAACAATTCCCACCAACAAAATGCCCAATCAGATATTTTACTATTTTTGATAGGATAGGACATTCTCTTACTAGTGTCTACTCTACTCTAGTACCCGATTTGTACAAGTGATGTATGTGGTATATATATTTGTATTTAAACTTTTTATTCAATCTTGCTAGTGAAAAATAATAAATAGGGGGAGGTGTATATGGCATCTAAAAAGTGAGCAATGTTTTTTCTAGGCGTACCGACCACCAGTGCAAGGGGCCAGCGGCGGGGCAGGCGATGCCAGCCAGGATGGAGCTGTGGATGCGGCAGCTGCCACAGGGGTGGTTGAGCCAGCAGCAGTGGCGGGCGGTGGTAAGTTATACTTATATTCCTTACTTATTGTCAATAGTTACATACTCGCTGCAAGGGTGTTCACTGTATGTTGAGAGAGACTAAGTTGTTGTGAACAACGGTTAAAGAAGACACCCTTTACTTAGTATTAGAGCAATAGCATTAGCAGTAGAAGTAGTAGTTGAGTAACTAATAGCCTCTTCTATCTGACTTCAACTAAGCTGGGAAAGTTTTATGGAGAAGACTAAGAGTCAGATGACCTTGATGGATGGGTTGAACAACAAGTGAAAGAAGGATGGAAGGAGGAAGGATGGGTGAGATATAATATATATGACTGACAGAGAAGGATACGTGCCACGTGGGATGCATGCATAGGTGGCTGATAAGAATCAGATGCATGGGAGGAAGTTGAAAGAAAAGATGCCTGCCTTGGTGGATGAAACTGTATGGGTGATAGCAAGAATCCTCCGGGGTGTTTCATGGGTCAAAGGCAAGCAAGGAAGGAAGGAAGGACGCATGGTGTTTTAAAAAATAATATTAAATGTTTGTTGTTGTTTAAACAAACTAAGGTTTGTTGAGAAGTTAAGAAGACTGACCTGGATGGTATTCATCATAGCATAGGTGGAGACTGTAACTGGATGAAGAGTCTTTGAAGAGACTGTAAAAGGAAATAAACTGTGCCAGAGTAAAAGTTAAATTGAGCAGTTGCCCTGGCCTTGATGTATCAGAGTATGGCCAGTGCCACACATAATAGAATTAAGATGATTGTGTAGTCAGCTTCCCCACCTGCAGACAGTAGTAAGTAAAAATAACGTGATTCTGCCTCACGAGTATGTTTGTCTTGGGCGCAGGCCGACTGAGCTGGCATGCCGGCTACAACAAGGTTACTTAATTTAGCTAAACAAGAGAGAAGAAGAAAACTGGTGTACTCGAGTCCATAGATACCACAAATGTTATGTCGTGTGCTTGCAAGTGCAACTGTGCTACTATGTGTAGAATTAATTTTGTGTTACTGTTTTGCTAACAGTATTGGTTACAATAGTCTTTTTTCTTTTTTGATATAGCTACTCCTTCCCAACCAAAAGCAAAACCAGACAGTAAGGAGTTGGCAGCCATGACCCGGTGCCGGAAGCTTGAGGCCATCCGCAATGAATATTGGCGGCTGGTGGCTCTGGCGGGGGAGAAGGAGGAGGCGGCAGCAGCTGCAGCCTCCTCCAATGTCCCGGGCACCAGCCAGGTCCCTCGAGTGGTACGGCGCTGCAGACTGGTAGCCACCCGCGCACATCATCCAGCACTGCTACCCCCTTGTGGATGCAATTGTTGAGCTTTTAAGCACCGCATGCTCCTCCGAATGGCACGCCTAGAGGAGCAGGTAAAGGAGGGCCTGGCGATTAGCATGAGACTGCGAGCCCACCAAAAGAGATCCCGTTGGATTGCTCCTTTTTTATTCCTTTTTTGGTAGGTGGGCATTGGGCTACGTTGGGGAAAAGTTGGGGTTTATATATTTATGGACAATTTTATTTTTGAATTTTATTTAACTGACTTTGGTTGGACTCTTTATCTTTTTTGGGGTTAGGGAGAGGGGTGGGTCAGGTGTTGTGGGATTTTTTACATTAGTTTATTTTGTCAGGGGATTAAATTATATTTATACTTAAACTTTACATACGATGTAATGTTTTGTGGGGGGTTACTCTTTTACGTCACACGGTTTCCTTCCATTGCTGCTGCAGGGCCGCAGCCAGTTTTTGAGTTAAATAATCTGCCAATTTTGTAACACATGAACAGATAGATGCGGTACCTTCACTGAGTGACTTGTCCTTCTAGTACCGTCAGTCTCTCCTCCTAGTCTATGCAGTCTGCAACTGGACTCAAGGGTGTGGATGTGTGAATTAATGAATTCATTTCCATTATTAATTATGCCTCCCCCAAACTTCTCTTACCTGTGATTGATGTTCAAACTTAGGCAAAATGATTGGTGCATGGTGATGATGGTTTGGTCTCCCAAGATGCCATGTCTGCGGTGGTAGTACAGTATACACTGGCAGTAGTATTTGCTAAATAAGGAAATGAGACAGTCAGTCGCCTTAGAGAGACTATAGAAGGAGCAGTAAAACGAAGTACAGTACAATAAACGTAATTTCCCTGCCAAACAAGAAACCATAATAATGATGATTAGCAATGCTAAAGTAACATAGAACATAATGGATGCGGGGATGGCCCAGTACAACAAGTTACAAACTGTAGTTGACTCGAGTCACTCGACACAAGCATAACCTTTAGTGCTGTAACTTAGGGGGAGGATGATGAATCAAATTGATGCCGGCAATAAATTATGATGCATTATGTTCCTTTGGAAAAAAATTGGCTTGCAAATATACTGAGCATGGGTGGGCATTTGCAAGCAGAAAAGATCATCACCCTGCCTTGATTGAAATTAAATTAGTGTTGCTTTCACCAGAACCGCCCCAGCAAGTGTGTGATCAATTATTGGTGTAAATTGAATTAAGTCACACCTCAATATCAATCACACAGCCCGTGGGAAGAGGGTTAGGGTTTGATGAATGGTTGGGAAGGGGTATTTGAGGGAAAGGTTTGGCAAAGACAAACACCAGACATGGACAACAACAACTGAACATACACAATCTTGCCAGACGACCATCATATTTCTGTTAAGAGAGAAAGAAGAAATGCATGCAGGATGATGACTTGATGGTTAATTATGATAAGTAGTACAAGGCAACAGTATAATATTAATTATTATTATGCTATTTGACTTGTCTGTTTGCCCTCAGAGAGACCCAAATTACATACATTTTATTTTCTGTTGTACCGGACTTCCTTTTAAAGCTAGCAAAGAAAATAAAAAAATATCTGTAGGGATCAATTATAAGCAAAGAGCAAACATAATAACAACAACAAACACACAGTTGTAATGATTGGAGAGAAAAAATGAATCAAATTATTTAAAAGATGATGAATGATACTAAAGTTACTGTATGTTATCCTGGTCAAATTGGGGAGTTGCATCTCGGCATTCTTCTTTGTCCTCCCTTTCATGGACGCTGCGTCCGTCAATCTTGGGTGCCACTGCCTGCCTGGTGGATGCGGATTGGTAGGTGAGTTGTTTTTCTCCGTTTAGCACAGGGTAAAGGCCGGCCTGTAAGTGTAGATGCAAAAACTAAATGAATTACGGAGGATGAATTACGGAGTGTAAACAATTTCTGAGGTGGCATGGCTAAATCATGTCTACTCTGTTGTATGTTTCCACCATTAATCTACACCAGAAACAGGACAGAACAGGCCCACGGCAGCGACCCAACCTCCACTTACCTTAGATTTTGACTGAGCCAGACAGTCACAGAGCACACATATACAGCAACATAGCATTTTCCAAAGTAGAAAACTAAATCAATGCACAGCTGTCAGTCACACCACTACTACACTCGTGACTACTCAAATCCATCACTACTACACAGACATGTAGGTATGCTGTGGTTGTTATTGACTTGTTTACCTTTTATGCCACTTCGTGATTTGAAACGCCCAGAGTTATTCCATCAATCATCTCCGACCCAACTGACTGACTGCAAAGATACTATATGGTCATCATCATCATGTTGTCCAACTCAGACTGTAGTGTACTGAGTGAGTCCCGAGTCCATATTCAAAAATGTAATGGATCAGCCTGCAGTAGAAGTACAATTTTGTTATTAAACAACAAGAAGGGAAAATTGACTTGAGTCACTTTTAGTGTGTAGATTAAATAGTAGTACACTTTGACTTCACTTATGCACAACAAACAACAACAACAACACAAATACCAATCACTCAGAGTCAGCGTCCAATGCATGCCATCATTACCTGTTCCTTCTCATCTGATTCTTAAGTTAAGGGGCAGTCTTTCTTGGCTCTTCTTTTGGAGGGACTAGACGAGGCAACATTTCTTGTACTATTCTCCATCCAATGTCTGGCTTGAGGGAAATGGATTTAGGGTAGGGGTGGGCGGAATTTGCGAAATTCACTTTCGCAAACTATCGCGAAAATGTTGAAAATCTCCGCAAACACGCCGGAAATATCGCGAACATGCGGTAGTTTTTTTCCCGCCTGTTCACGGTATTTTTTGCGTGATCGTGGCTTGCCAACTTACCCATGCGGTTGCTCACAGGCGCGGCCATCTTGTTTTCCCTTGTCCCGCCCGCTCGCGTTCGATATGACGTGCCTGCATCCTCAGCGCTCTCGCTCGCGGTGGAGAATGACGTGTTCGAGATCTCAATCTTCTCATATTCTCTCACGGTGCATGATCGCGAGAAGAAAGACGTGATCGCGCGACAAATGACGTTAATGCGGGCGCGAACTGTCGCGAGACAGCGCAAATGGTTACCAACAATCCAACATCTCGTGGAGAACGCGACCGGATCGGGAAAACTTGTCGGCGAACGCGGGGATTCAGGTAAGGCGATCGCACGCTCGCGAGAATGTATTTTTTTACAGCGCGAGCAAGAAAATAATTACCGGTAAAATGCGGATTGCGGAAAGTTTGACATTTTCGCGCTTTCCGCGGAACGCGAAAATGCCAAATTATCGCAATTTCCACGAGCAGAACGGAATTTTGGCCCAGGCCCATACCAATACACCAATGGGTTTTGATCAATGTAGACCTCTGTTGGGTGATCCAGATAGGCCTGGACCATCCACTCAATGCTCAAGGGTGCTACGCTTTGCTGGGCCTCTTTTACCTTTGCATCAGCATTGGACCTAACATAGCCCTTGCTGTAGATACCAATCTTGTGCCGATTTTACTGGGGCTGATGATCCTGTTCATGCTGTTGTTGATAGTGTTGGTGACTTCTGTAAGCCAAACATACTGCCCTCAGGCTCTGAAGTTAAACTAGACACTGGATGCCCTGCTGCAGTGCTTGTGGTGGGTTGGAGTAGCTGGCCTTTAATTACCAGCCCTTCTTTTTCCAAGTCACTGGCTGCATCAGCTATCCAAGTTTTCTACTGGGCAACATCGACTTCTGAAAAAGTAATTAATGTCTTAGTTTTCAGTGCTGATTTGTACAGTCGATCCAGAATTGTGGCAGAAATGTAATGTTTGTATGACACAATCTTAGTTTGCACCCTTGTATTTTGAGCTAAGAGAAGGGCTAAGCTCTCCACCAACTCATATGCTTCATTTTTTTCCTCCACGCCTGCGTAAGTGTCAGACACCACCTTCAGCTGTTGCTCTAGCATGTGCAACACTGGGATGGCTTGGCCCAAAGTACAGTTCTCCTTGCTGACTTCACGTGTGAAGAGCTCGAAAGGAAGTAGCATCTCTGTGAGGCATTTAACTAGGCCTCATTGGTCCATCTCAACAGTTGTGCCTCTCACAGTAGGATCCCCTAATCTTTGCATGACATAAGCATTGAGTGGTATGCACTGCTCAAACAGACAATCAAGAATGTAATAAGTTGAGTTCCAATTTGTTGGCACCTCCTGAATGAGTGCTTTGACTGGCATTTTATGCTCACGTTGAATGACCCTTAGCTGCTTCCGGGCTTTAAAAGAATGGCTGAAATGTGTTCATATTCTTCTGCAGGTGGCCAGTAAGTTGCTGACTTTGTATTCATTTTTCAGAAAGTCTTGAACAACAATGTTAACGCAGTGTGCCAAATGCGGGACCTTGAAATAGCCACCATCTTTCATGGCCCTAACTACATTACTGCCATTGTCCGTGGCAACAAAACCAATGGTAATCCCTCTTGGGCGCAGCCACTCAAAGACCTTGCTGTTAAACTCATCCAAAATGTTTGCAGCAGTATGAGATTTCTCCATGGCAAACATGGCTACAGTTGCATGTTTGCGAGTGGCATGAAAAATCTCAGCAGCGTCAACACCAGCAGATATCTTTTCTCTAACCCCGACAAAAGAGATCCAGGGTGCAGTGATGCACATGTAATCAGTGGCTTGGCAATTGGTCCAAATGACTGTTGTCAGGTGGATACTCTGAACAGCACTCTGCTTCAAGGCTTTTCCAAGCAATTCCAGCACATCGTGATGTAGTGCTGGAACAGCAACTCTGGCGAAATAGGACCAGCTGAGAACCTTCCATTTTGGCCACATGGCTGTCACAAATTCCAGAAAACCCTCTCCTTCCACAAAAGAAAAAGGGAGAAGGTCCAGTGCTAACATTTTCACCAGCTTCGCATTGTACAAATGTGCAGTTGGGTGATTGCGTTTGTACTGCACCTCTGATCTAAGCATGCTGACAATGGTAGGCTGGATGTTTTTCCTTTCTGGTGCCGCTGATGCAGGTGATTTCTTGAACCCAGATTTTGTTAGGCTTAACGACGCACTTTTTTCATTGCGATACTCTGTTGCCTTGGTGTCTCAGCTTGACTCTTACTATGGTGCCACTGAGATGTTGCTGAGGATGATGATGATGTGGTTGGTAGTGGTACCACTGCACTGCTGGGGTCAGGGCTACTTTGTGTACCAGAGAAAATGTCTACTTCTTGTTCACCTTCCCCCGCGATCATATCTTCCTCTACTTCTTCATCCCCACCAACAGCAATGGGTGCAGTTTTACTTTTTTGGACACTAAGGTGCACCTCCCACTGGATCATGTGGTGTTTTTTCAGATTGGTTGTTTGGCCTCCGGTACCATAGTTTGTACTAAGCTTACCCAAACTAACACTTTGTTGACAAATTGAGCATATAGCAATGTTATCCTCCTTACTGCTAACTGAAATGACGTCCCAAACTGGGGAGGTGAACTTTCTTGCTATGCTGGAGGTGCCACTTGCAATGCCGGCTGAACTGAAGGGTGTGCCTGGAATTTGACTCTGTGCAGTACCACTACCTACTGAGGTGGTGTTTGTGCTGGATGTAGGTCCCTGCCGTGCCTTTGCAAATGCAAATGTGGAAGCTGGCGGTGGTGTTGATGTTACCTGTGTTGGTGGTATGCGTGCGACATCCCTCACATCAATTTGGGACAGGGTAATAATGTCATTCTCCATCTCTACTGGGGCGGGAGTGATGTTCATGATGACTGGCTCATCATCATCCTCCTCTTCTACATCTACCTCCATATCTCTAAGGCTTTCTGGAACCTTCCTTTTCCCTAGCCTTGTCTTGTGGTTTGCCTCACTCTCAGACTGAGCTGGTGGCTTCCAAGTGGCATCTAGATCATCAGAAGGGGGGCTTGAAGAAGAAGTTGATGGACTAACCCTCCTTTTCCTTGCTGGGGATCTGGAAGACAATGGATCTTCTGAAAGAGTGGCTTGCTCTTCTTCTTCCTCTGCAGGAAGTTCGACTTCCTGAACTGCCCCTACTTCAGAAGGAACAACTACTATTGTGGGTGGTAGTTGCAGCTGTTGTTGCGGCTGTTGTTGCGGCTGTTGTTGCCCACTTATCTGTTGAGTTTCTTCCTGCGTTGATTGGGTACTACTATGCGATAACGATAAGTCAATTTCAACATCACTGCTCGTTGGCGTTTGCGCAATTAGACTAGTGGCCTCAGTGACACTCATGGGCTTGGGCCTAGTTGGTGGGGTGGGCCCACTAATGCGGAGGTGCTGCTCCCAGCTTGCTCCCCAGACACCACTGCTGCAGGATTAATTTTTTCTTTTCCAAAAAAAAATCCTGGGTGGCACACCAGTCTTGGTAAGTGCCACTTATTCCTTCTTCTGTTCCTTCTTCTCACTGGCAACTTTCTTGGTACTGGAGGACCTGGTACCTTTCTTTGGGGCCATCTTCTTTAGATGTCAGCAGGACGCAGTTGCACAAGTTGCAGAGATATCTGTGATCACACGTCACGTGACGTCGTGCGCAGCAGGACTTCTGTCTGGCAGTACAATGGGTGATGATGATGACACCTCCTCCTCAGTCTTTTGTGGAACTAAAAGCAAAGAAGCCAGAAGAACATCAGTAAAATGTTGCATTTGTTGTTGTGGCTCAATTAATACTAGTACAAAAAACAAATATAATATGTAACTTAGTGTGTGGTGGTCACACTTGTTAGTGTTATATTATTAAATGTTATTAACTCAGTTATTAAAAAAACATAACAACAGTGTAGCCATTTGTGAGACTTTGACAACAAGGGCTTTCATGGTATACTGTGTACACTCAGGAAGAATAAGAAAGAAGAACAAAAACAAAAATACAAATGTAATGGAAGTGGAACCTGTTTGGCATTAATTTGCGTATTACGTCATTCAGGGAGCTGCAACTGGCAAAGGGGATGGAAGTAGTAAGCCAAGAGGAACAAAGGAAAGACATGCAGGCCTATATGGCAAAGGGCAGCACACTACTAAACCACCACCATAAAATGGCCACCAGCCACATGATCACTCACAGTCACAACAAGGAGGAGACATGGAAAACAATGAACTCAAGTAGGCCTGTATTATATGGCCAGACACAAAATGCAAAAAAATAAAATCCACAGGGCTAAAAAAGGTTGGGAAGTTACACAACACAAGTACAACCACACCACACACACATCCAACAAAGGCATTTATTTAACACACATCAAAAAAGGGAAATACCCCCCAAAAAATACTTTTTGCAATTCAATCCAATGCCATCCATGCCCAAAATGATGTTTAAATTCAACAGACACCACAGAAACAGTTGTTTCATGCACCCATGAGTAGCTCTGGGCCTACTGGCTGAAAGGCCTATTTATTGGGTCAGACTCCTGGACTAGTGAATTAAACAAATATTGCAAATTGATTCCAAAAGTTGGAGAAAATGTAGTGGACTTTGCAACATGCTTCGTTTATAAAACAAAACAAGCAGAACAATTACATACAAAGAAAAACATCTAGGCCCCTACTGAAACTACAGACCACCAACAATAAATTAAAAAAAAAAACAATGAAAAGTACCAAAAAATGTAGGTACAATGCCCCAATCAAACAAACAACATCAATTCTCCAACTTACTTGTAAAACTCAAATCCAAAAGTCCTCAAATCTAATGATATATGATGCAGCAGGCACAAAGAGTGATCCTTCCAGCTCCAAATCCAAATGAAAAGTGAACAGGAAATGGACAAAGCACTGGGAGGATCCTGCTGGACAGGAACAGGAATTTGGAGACTCTGGGGCACATCTGTCCCCTTAAAAAAAGAAAAAGGACTCCTTGTAAAAAAAAAGTACAGCCAAATGTCAATCTGAGGAGTTTTTTTCATCCAAATCATCATTTTTTAGAATGTTTTATGCTGCTTGAGAGATATTCTTCTCCAGATTGCAAATTCTGCATGTTTGTCATCGTGATCCTCACGGAACTTCCACTGGATGTCCGATGGCGTGTCTGAATGACGTGATCGCGATCGCATACTCTCGTGGGATCGTGCGGCCGGCTACCAAAATCTCGTGGTGCACGCGAACGGATAGGAAATCTCATCGGTGAATGCAGGGATCCCGGTAAGTCACTACAGCCTGCGTGAAAACGCATTTTGAAAGCGCAAACAAGAAAAAAACTCTGCTCCGCCATGGATCGCAGAGTTTTCAATAACTCCACGTTCTACGCGGAGTTGCCAAAAATCCTCAAACTCCGCGGGTGGAGTGGATTTTAACGCCCAGGGTTAATCCCATGAATGCCCTATCGTACGTTCTCTTCTTACGGAAGAATACTGGTTTCAGTCAAAAATCTTCGGAACCCCTGGAGGGTCTACTGCCTCCCGACAGCGTAATTTGATGGGCCAGCTTACGGGGCGTTTTGTGGTGTATTGCCTTGTGTGTAATACATGAAATCTTTAGCTGTATTCTTGCCTCATATTGTAGCCAATTGAGCGCTTTCAGATGTGGAGTAATGTTGTCAATTTTTTTTGATCCTGTTATAAGTCTAGCTGCTGCATTGAGACAAGCTTTTAGTGGAGCTATTGAAATCTTAGGAAGCTCTGAAATTGTTGAGCATCCATACTCAATCTTGATATGACCCGTGCCTTGACTGCTAATTTGAGATCATCTGACTCGATGAACGGCTTGAATTTTTTTAGGTAACTCAGATGGAAATGGGCAATTTTTTTCCATTGTGTTGATGTGGGTTTGCATGTTTAATTCTTTGTCAAGTGTGATACCAAGAGACTTAGTTGAGTCTACTTTAATAGGGGTACAGTTTAGCGCCGTGATCAACTTGTCCATTCCTTAATCCTGGTGGAACTTTTAGGAGGGGAGATCAGAAGGAGATGCCTTCAGCACACTCCTAAAGGACTTGACACCAGTATACTGTCACTCATTCCAGCATGGGGAGGGGAGGGAAGAAAATTCCAGAACAAGGTGTTGGGGGGGAATGTAGAAGTTTCTCCCACTTCTGATATCAGGTGTGGAAATCGCAGATAATCTGTTAGCATGAGCTGAAGCCATCTTAGTTGTGGCAGCCATTTTGTTAGCCATGTGATTCTTCTGTCTTCACTGTTGCTTGCCTTTCTATTCTGCTTGATTCATCAGCTTTAGTTAACTCCTTCTATTCTAAGCTCAAGCAATGTATGAGCTCAGAAAGGCCTGTAGCTGCTAGAATGCACCTGTTTGAGAATGTAACTGTCTATGATATCCTACTGATGTAAGCAGTTGTCTCCCCTCCCACTTTGCTGACTAAGTGATATCCATCTGCCCATGTTAGTCGATAGCTATTCCTGTGTATGTTTGTACCTTCTATTTGAGTCTACATGCTTTCTCTGCAACAAACACAGTACACAAGGCCCATGGTGTGTGTATTCAAGTCACTACCTCCTGGAACACTTGATGGTGTTGTATGGATGTGGTCTTACTCATGAGTGAATAAACTTGTTATTTTGAATTCAAGCTTCAGTGCCAATCTCTTCTTTGTTGGTCTATGGACCCGTGGACAGATAAGGGTGAACCCCTGCACCGGTGGGCCCCTAAAAAGGCTCATTTCCACACAGGTATAAATATTGGACCCTCAGACCAACTGTTCAGTATGCTCTTGGACCTGTGCACACTACAAAAGAAGATCTGCAGTGCTACCAGAAGACTGCCCTGCTGCTTCAGGCCTGCCCTCCTCTCTAAGAAGGAAGACTGAACCTGCTCTCTTCATCCCAGTAACTCTAAGAGTCAGGTGGCTGACCTGTTCTGAGCTACAGGGGCACAACAAGCTACCGAGGCCTCCTTGCAACTGCCTAGCTGACCTGCTGCACTGGACTTTCAACTGGAGGGAGTTCATGATCCCCAAGAGATGCATGCCCAGATCCTGGACCCTGGACTGGTTTCAGTTAAGCTTTGACGTTTTTGACTCTTTGAGACTGAGAATGGGCCCATTTGCAGCAAGATCTTGTCATCTGTGATGACCGCCCACAGGAAGCTCCGGTGGACTCAACTCTTTGTGCTACAGGGATGACCATCCATGACACTAAACCTGCTCCACATGACCTCCTCCACTGCGAACTAGACACTTTGCACCTGAGTTTGAGAAGGTAACTTTTCTGTGGATCTAAGCCGGTCCTTGTATTCGGCCTGTACTCCTTGCAGCTGACCTAAACTTGTGAGTTTTCCTCAGTCCAGCATGATCAGATTACCTCGAGTGATGATTTGAGTCGCCAGTTCTACTGAATGGATTTTTCTCATTTTGATCTCAAATAATTTGTCAAAGGTTGCACAATTTGTTTGAATTGGTGTGGGATTCTTCTTGTGCTCCCACTTTATTACTGTGCTGTATAAATACTTTACACATTGCCTCTAAGTTAAGCCTGACTGCTTTCATGCCAAGTTTCCAAAGGGTTAAGCACAGGATAAATGAGTGTCTTCTGTAGTTCACCCTGACATGGATTGTGGTTTCTGCTTTAGAAGGGTTCTCACCTGCTTAATCAAACACTCGATTTCTCACAATAGCAATTTAGTGTTGATGTAACAGGTATGGCTGAAGGCACTAGGTCTGCTTTTTATTACTAAAAGTATTTGGTAATTGGTGGATGTCTGTCTTTTAGTTGTATGTTTGAGTGAGTCAAATAAAGCAGGTTTTATGTAGGCAGGTGAATGGTGTTGACTGCAGATGGATAAATGGGCACCTACATGGGTGAGTCAGTAGCAGTGGCAGGAGTGCATTCTGTGTTTGATGAAGTATGTTTGTAATACTGACGTACATGTCTTACATCTTGTGTGAGTGAGTGTTAGAGCTTTTTGCATGTATACGTTATGTGTACTTATAGTGCCTTTTTGTATCCCTGGTTGAGAGTTTTTGAACTGTGGGCTATTGTTGTGACCGTTTGCTGAGCTACCTTTCTGAGTTCCCAGAGCATTTTTGATTGATTCCTCGTTCTACTCCATGATCAGTGTTTAACTTCTGGTTCGAGTCTAGCTTTTTTTAATGAAAAGCTACCTCATCTTACATACATATGACAAGACAAAACTGAAACATCAATATGTTTCCTACATCTAATTTGATTGATCCTGATTGCCAACAAGGACATTTGGATAGCATAGACACTTACTGGCACATGCATCAAAGCTTTTTGCGATCGCAAACGGTGCGATTCGCAAAAATCGTCCGTTTGCGATCGCAAAATTAGCTTTTGCGATGCAACAAGGGTTGAGGCCCTCACAATTTGAGAATCCGCAATTAATTGCAAGTTCTCAAATTGCGATTGCATTTAAGGAATCGCATTTTGTGATTCCTTAAATGCAATGCAAGAACCACTTTGAAGTAGCGATTTTGCTACTAGGGGGCGCAAATTACCATGAAGTTGAACTTCATGGTAATTTGCAAAAACTTTAAAAAATGCACTAAAGTTTATTTTTCAAAGTTGTAGGTTACAAACACACATGTCCTTGGGACATGTGTGTGCGCAACATTTGTGCACAGATCAATTTCAGGGGTGCAACGTGTCCTTTTGACACCCTTGCACCCTTGAAATTGCATGAGCATTTTGCGAGTTCCAATTGGTACTCGCAAATTGCGTTTGCAATTTCCCATTCATTCCTAAGGGCCTGCAGGCCCATAGGATTTAATGGGAAGCTATTCCTTATTTGTGACTCGCTATTTGCGAGTCGCAAACAAGGAATGTGTAGGAATCGCTATTATTATAGCGATTCCTACATGCATAGGATTTTGCGAGTCCTTAATTGCGAATCCTTAATATTCGCAATCAAGGACTCGCAAAATCCAAGCTTGATGCATGTGCCTGCATATCCTCTGAGGATATCTGTCACAAAGAGCTTTGTACGACAATAACAGGACATATAAACGAGTGTGCTTTCTGATGACCCCCTTGATTTTTACGTATTGCTATTATTGTTTTTAGTACTGACAAATTATGTCCTAATAATGTTTGCTTTGTTTTCAGTCACAAGAGTGAACGCATTAATTAATTTCTGTACAAATATATATTTTTTGTCAAGCCAATATAAAAGCACTTCAGATTTGATGCAGAATCAATTATCAGTTGATTAAATAATTTATAGACATGGTTTATGAAATGGTGTCTTCAGGGGCATCTGTTTGTACGTGTAATCTTAAAACAACTAGCACTGCTGCCAGCAGAGGCCTCCACTCACCTATCGATGGTACGAGATGCCATTAAAGATATAGTTTATTCAGACGTGTGCAATAATCATTTTCATTAGATTAACTGTAACTTGCTTCAGCTATGCTTTTCTGTTCAGTAATTGCCTAAAGGAGGTGCATGTCTCTGATGTGCTAAGCCTCTTTTTCCTATATGGCTACCGAGGCAAAAAAATATTGATTAGTTAGCTCAGCAGGAATGTTTATATACTTGTGGTACTCTGAAGGTTGTCTCCTTCCTTTCTCTTAAAGTCAATCTCAAAAACATTCTCCGAAAATGTGATGGCAGCATTGGTAAAGGGGGATTCAATTAATGTAAAATAAATCCACTTTGAGTCATAGTTTATTAAGACTATTAGATATCTCATCTATGATGGAAGTTAAAAAAATGGACCGGAAAATTCCAAACACAACTTTTCCTATGTTGCAGCAGGAAATGGCACTGGTTGTATTGGTGTCTCCTTAACTTTCCAATGTTTGTCTGAAATTAAACAATCAGGACGCTTATCTATCATCTTTTTAACATTAGTATCTAGAGATGGCCACCAATAAAATCGTATCAATTTCTTACAAGTTTTTGAAATATTCAGGTGTCCTTGATGAGATCTTATCAAATATCCCAAATTGAGTAGGTACACATCTGCCTTCGGGACAACCTCGCATGATATACTGCATGGCTTTCCCCAAATGTGTATCTAACTGGCTCGCCTCCAACAACCTGTCCTATGATATCTTGTCTAGACATTCTGGACAAACAATCAGTTTGGAAATTCTTGCTTCCAGACAAATGTTTGATCTTAAAATTATACTCCTGAAGTTTGGATAGTAATATTATCAACCTTGCAGAAGTATTGTTAGCTAATTTACATCTGATATATGTACCAGTGATTTGTGGTCTGTAAACAAATCAAACTCATGACTCCAAATATATGCTTTACATTTTTGCACTGCCAAAATGCACACTAGTGCCTCACGTTCTATAGTACTATAGTGGTTTGCAGATTGTTTCAGTGTTCTTGACGCAAATCCAATAGGTTGTTTACTGCCGCTAACACGCTGGCTGAGAACTGCACCAAGTCCGGTTAAACTGGCATCCACAGTAATTATACACCTACAATCAGCTTTAAATGCGAGTGCTTCAACAATAAGTTTATTTACCTCACTAAGCACTTCTCCCAATTCCTCATTCCATACAAAATGCACTCCTTTCCTCAATAATACCCTCAAAGGCTCTACTGTGCGAGAGTACCTTGGCACAAATCTAGCATAATACTCAGCAAGACAGAGGAACGATCTGAGACTATATCTGTCCTTAGGTGCCGTGGCTTCTTTGATGGCTTTTATGAGCAAAAATGTGGGTGTTATCCCTGATGATGATATAGTATGACCCAACTAATCCAACTTCTGAACAGCAAATATTAATACCAGTTTCAGATAAGTATTTTAATACTTTGTCTAGATTACAATTATGAGTCTGCATATCTTTCTCAAATAAATGTAAATGTAGTACATTTAAATAGCGCTCCGCACACCCCCGAAAGGGTCTCTCAGGCGCTGTGCACATACCGCTGTGGAACCCTTCCTGGCCTTTCCCTGTGAAGAGCCCACTCCTGGGCACCCCCAAGGTGAAGCCAAGCATCCTAGTGCTTTTGGGGCCGTTGTGGAGATTAAGCAAACTATTGCGCAGAGTTGCAGAGTGGGACCCATGATTAGAATAGGCACCGAGGCGAGAATTATCGGGTCCGGGGAAATTGAGCCCAATTGAACCCTGGTCCGGGTCAGACCTCTGCATCAGGGTCTGCCGCTCTAACCATTGAGCCACACTTCTCCATTGAGCCATACTTCTCCCAGGCCTGATAGGCCTGTACTCCCTGCATATCACCAAAAAGCTTATATGTGAGCTTTTGAAAAATGTGCCAAGGCAAAAGAAAGTCTGAAATGCTCAAAAGCTGCAAATGTTGTCCCAAATGTAATAAGCTCCTGTGAGGCTGGAGTCTGGGCAATTTAGTGGTATGCAGAGTTCAAGTCAATCAGGGAAAACACTCAGCCACACCCAAATAAGTCCTGGATCTTAGGAATGGGGTGGAATTCAACCACTATATTTGTATTTAAGGTGCCTAAATAAGCCCATAACCTCAGCTCCCCAGACCTTTTTTTGTCTACTCAGTAGGCCTTGTGAACACAAGTCTTGTAATTTTTTTTTTAAATCATCCCTTACGCAAAGGGGAACATTGTGTACTTTATAAATAACTGGGTGTGCATCAGATTTGAGTTCAATGTGATGTTCAAAAGCCTCTAAAGAACCATTTTCTCCTGGAACACATTTGTGTATTTCAGTAAAATATTTTCAATGTATTGCAATTTCATATCAACGCTAAACACGTGGGACTGATGTTTGGATAAATCATCAAAACGATCCTGTATCTGTTCACCCACTCTGAAAGGTCATTCAGATCCGGGAACTAAATACAAACCCAGCCTTGATTTTTTCACCCAATGATCTTCTTTCCTTTCACAGCAACATACGCCTTGGTGAATGTCACTCCAGCTTAGCATTAAAGTAACTAAGTATGTCAATGTCCTTTTCTCCAAAGGCTTGTGGACTCACACCGGTTAGGATAAGTTTTGAATCATAATTTCGACCATCATAAAATGTAGAGTCCCTCAACATTGTTCTGGGAGATCCCGAATGCACCATGACTAACAGAGAAATCACATCAATCTTGGCTTATACAAAGGGTCCTTTAACAACTTCTGAACCTGTAATGAACTACATTCTATTATTAGAACCAAATTGCTAGATTTCTCTAAGCCCATTTCTTCATTAAATTCAATGCTGTTGACTTTAACTGATGTCTTATTGCCCTACACACAGCTTGAAAATGCCCTAGTTTTTTACAGGACATACATCGTTTTCCAAAGTGCGGGACAGTTAGGATTGTTACCAATGTGAGTTTTCGACCCACACCTGTAACAGTAAAGGTTTATGTCTGCTTTCCCACGTTCACTAACTGCAAATAAAGCCTCCCTGCATACTTCAACATCTTATCATTAGTACTCAGTAGATTTACCAGAACTTCAGCATTCAAAACTTCAGATGAAATCATGGACCGTTCCATTACCTGGGCCAAATCTATAGCTTCACTAGGAGTCAGATTTCTAAACGCCAATAATCTTTCCTGGATTTTGCGTGAACAACAATTGAACACAAATTGTTCACATATACAACTGTCGATATTTGATCTAAATTTGCATGTCACAGGAAATATTCTCTACGCATACTCCTCTACACTCTCCTTCATATTCTGCTTGTGTTTCATAAACTTGTGTATCTCAAGTAATATACTGGGTTCTTCAGAATAGGGTTTCCATAGTTTCTCTACATCCTCTTCATATTGATCAGTCTCACCATCACTATCCCCTGCCTGAGTTTGCACTGGTGCTGCAATAGGAAGGTTATCAAATACCTTTTGCACATCATGTCAAAGGCTACCATATAACAATCAATAAACAATACAGTTCAAAGCGAGGGGGTCTAAGGGAATTTTTTACCGACCACAACAAGATTTATTCCCCATAACATATATAAAAAAACAGTACGAAATCTTGGGGTCAATGAACAAAATATTATGAAAAGTGTGTCCAAGCACTACTAAAGCTTAATCAGCCTCACAGCTCCGAACCAATGACTATACCTCACAGCATAAAACTGTGGGCATATCCCTTTAAAGGACGAAATCCCTCACTCACCATAGGTGACATGCTTCATCATTTGGGAATCTCCTCCCAGAGGAAAAACCTAGCTCCTTTGGGGGCTACAACTTCCTCTCTACGAGGAAGGAGCTCAGGGATGTTTTTCAAATGTAGGTGGAGTTGACTAAGTCCACAAATGATGGGCAACGAAAATGTGAGGGAGGGCGCGGCGCATAACATAAATGAATGTGAAGAAAGTGCAATTAAAACTAGCTAGAGAGCGTAAATCATGTGCTTTATTCTAATACATTCTCTGCCAGAGTTAAAAAAACAGTGCACCAGCGGTATAGATTTAAACCGCTTGGGTAGAGTGAAAAATAATGGTCGACATGTTTCAGCCTACAGCCCAGTCATGGGCAAAGCTTTCATCAGGACCTCTAATGGTGCTGCTGCATAAGTGTGTAAGTGATATAAACATAAAAGGATACAAGAACAGGAACTTGAGTCAGTCTATCTGTTCTTCTAGGAAACATTTCCCCCAGAGAAGGAAATGAACAAAGCACAGAATAATATACAATTCATCTGTGATTCTGTTGTGAAATGCCAGAGGTATAGTGCTGAGAATAGCAAAACAAAATAAAAAATACAAAATACAAGGCTTACCCGCAATCAGCTGGGTAAGTAACCCACCTCAACCTGGCAACAGCTCAGGATGGGGCACCGCTCTAGAAGAAACGATGTACAAACCATTACTAGGTCAACCGACATAAAGGTCCCAAGAAAAACATTGTTCCTATTATAGACCTAATATAGCCTGTAGTGTAAAAGAAGGGGAGCCACAGTGCGAGAGTCAAACAGAGTAAATTGATGGCTAGTCGTCGCCAATCACAAGCAATAAACAAGAAAGATAATCAATGTACAAGAATAGTGGTTCAGTGTGGCTCGCAATCTAGAGTCCAAACAACAGAGTCGAGAGATTGATAAACATGATGACAGCCACCTGAAAAGGGTATACTTAGTGGCCACATGTACATCATACTTATAAGGCTGAAGCTATTCCGCCTATAGCTTAGAATACCACAACATCCTAAGCACGCATTCTCTCTAAAAGTGTCATAGCCCAAGAGTATTGTGCAGAGTGCCAAGACCTGTGCGCTCACAACGTGCATAATATTGGTGCGCAGTCAAGAGAGTATAGCCAAACAAATAGCGTGTTGTCCTTCTTGCAAACTGGAAACTAGACCCAGAGCAAATGAACCCATCACTAATTGGCAACATCCAAAAAGGAAAACTCTACATACAGGGACACTCACCTCTCTGTCGGTATTCCAGGCTTGAAATGAGCTTGTGACCGGAGGTGAGTGCCTTGCGAGACGTTGCGAATATATAACGGAATAATCACCACCAAATGAAAACAGGTGTGAAGCACTCATAAGCGAAGATCTAACGCGCATGCGTGAAACCGGTAACACTTCCAAGCCGCGCATGCGCTGGGTCAAAAGCCGTCTACTTTGATGTAGAGCATGGGCGGAAGAGGAGTGCAGTCCGATATCTTCGTGGCGATAGCAAAAAAGCTACCGTTAAGTGACAATACAAAACGAGCCATCGTGTCCACAACCCAAGGAGAAAAGGCACCTCAGGTCATTGTATAGATTAATGTGCCCAGACAAACACACACACCACAAAACAAATACGAATATGCCCAGAAAGAGCAAATCAGTTCTCTATCAAAGGTGTAAGACTGCAAGAGAAAGTGAATTGTGACTCAATACTGAAGGATAAATTGAACCACAATCACCTATCTATAATGATAGATAGAATAAGCTGGAATCTTAATCCAGAGCATAAACTCATAATGCAACAGAGTCCCTTGTTGTAATTGGGGTAGTGTAAGGAATGAAATAAAACTACACACCCTCCAGAAGTTGGTTATAAAGAAACCCACGGAATCTCATCATTCAGACCCGTCAGGTCTGTCTTCAGTTTGTGCACCCACCATTGTTCCCGCCTGAATAGAAAAGTGGATACATCGACAATGTGTCTGGGAATAAATGGTTTCTCTAAAACAGACCAACGAAGATCTTGTGGGCCATGTTGGACTGTCAGAAAATGATTGGTCAACCTCGTTGCGGTCTTCTTGCATCAAATCGTACTCTTGTGCTCCAAAATGCGGGTCTTGACCTTGCGTGTGGTCATCCCCACATAGCGGAGGGAACAAGGGCATGTTATTATATAAATCAAGTTCTCACTATTACAATTAGTGTGAGTCATCAGTACCCATGGCCTAGGGTAGCCAATCTCAATCTCAGTTGAATGGGTCATCTGTGAGCAGACTGAACATGAGCCGCAAGGAAAATGACCTCGCACTGGGGGTAAACCACATAGAGTGCCCTGTGTTTCTTCTCTGTCTTTATGTGGACGAGTATGTACTAACCGATCCTTGATGTTAGAACTCCGCTTGAAAGCGAAGAGCTGATGGGGTAGTGGTCTCGTATCGATATTCAAGATCTTCCAATTAGATAGAATACTTTTCTTTATTTTGTGGGAAAAGCTACAAAATCTGTTAACACAAGTAAGCCTATCAGATGACTCTTTGGGAATTGTAGACTCTAATGGTGCTGCCCTATTGTTATTAGCTGCACGTTTCATAGAGCTCTTAATGAGCTTTTTAGGATAACGTCTGGTTTCGAGTTGAACCGACAAATTCTCAGCATGCTCTTTGTATTTCGCCATAGTAGAACAATTCCTCTTGACTCACAGAAATTGCCCAAAGGGTAAATTTGCTCTCAAAGCTTGCGGATGAAAACTTTCATAGGCCAAGAGAGAATTCTTGGCCATGAGTTTTCTGAAAAGCTCAGTACTTAATACGCCTTCCATAGGAGAGATCATGATGTCCAAGAATGGTAAGTTCGTCTTACTATATTCACAAGTAAAGTTCAAGTAAGCATTCCTACCATTAAGCCACTCTTTGAACTCAATAATGGATGGAAGATCACCTCTCCAAATCACCAGCACGTCATCAATATACCGTCTCCATAGACGGATATGATCTTTATATGGATTATTAATGCTGAAGATATGTTCATGTTCGAAAATGTGCAGATAGAGATTAGCCAGACTGGGAGCGAAAACGCTCCCCATAGAAGTTCCGGACACCTGCAGAAAAAATGGGTCCTCGAACTTACAGAAATTCTCTTTCATAGCTAACCTGGCACAATTGATAATGAATGACACTGGAGTGATAGAATCTGGTGCTTTCTCTAGTAGTAGGGTTTCGATAGCAGCAAGAGTCGCATCCTGTGGAATGCACATATACAGAGATTCCACATCGAAGGAGACGAGGAAATCTCTTTCCGTATCAAAATCAATGTTATCAACTAGAAGAAGAACGTCTTCAGTGTCCTTCAAGTAGGTGGGCATCTCAACTACCAAGGGTCTAAGGAAATGGTCTACAAATGTGGAAAGTGGTTCCAACAAGGACCCCAGTCCCGAGATGATAGGACCATATATGGATGATAGTTACCATATAACAATGCCAATTTTCTAGCTAATGAATATCTGGTACTATCCACTGCGACTAAATAGTTCTGAAATACCTTAAACCACTACTTCCTTTGAGCGCTGGTTTCCCTTGGTGCTGCAGAAATTGTGGCGGTAAAACAAACTGGTATGGTGGCGACAATGTAACCATGTTCCGTAAAACTAATACAATCCAAGAGCCACTAAAAATAAGTTTCTGAAGGAATAAATAAATAATTTCTTAACCTTTAATATAAATAACAACTAAATAATATTCTTGAAGACAAACACTGTATTTCTGAATCTTTAGTGTGCCCATCCCTGTGTTACTGTAATGACAGGCAAAAGGTAAAAAGATGAATTTACTAGAAGTGAAGTCTTAATGTGAATGAAATTCTTGGTGTGCTTATCACCGAAATAAAAACACTTTAAATTCTCCCAAATTCAAGTGTTCTTGCCACCGCATGTATTGGCCGATGGAGCGCAATGCTTGAAAATGAGAGAAATGGCTATGGAAATGGACAAACAGAAACCAGAAAGCTGTTACTAGATTTGGGCCTACTGGAATGTCCAATCCAAGAAGACGAGCATGCCGAACCTGATGGCGCGGCCCACACAGACTTCTGGGGGAGTGATGTTTTTCACGCAGAATTCTGGGAGATTGTGAACCGTGTTAGGGCCAGCGAGAGATGGTAAAAGCATGCTGTACAACTTCAACTGCAGGCACAAGCACCCGGCAAGGAAATCGCTTTGCCGGGCAAAGTTCAGCGGTAAATATTCCAAAATACCCTAAATTCACCCCAAAATGGCCTAAAAAAGGGAACTTCAAGGCCAATCAATACTCACGACAACCCCAGTCTCAGGTGTTGAAAAGGCCCAAAAGTGTAAAGTTGCTGCCCCTAACATTTAGGAATGCCGATGTCCAGCAGGTTGGTGACCACACACATATAATGATACTCCAGTTCGTCGCCAATATGTAATGAGGCCGTTCACACAAATTAGCAATGTAATGTATGTTTTATTCCAACATGTAGTGCCCACAACATGACACATCCAGCTCTCATGATGTCTTGGCAGTATCTGACATACAGGTCACTGCCCTTCAAAAAGAACGTTCTTAACAAAACATTCTACAATCTATATTACAGTTCCAAATGACATCTTACCACAGTCTTATGTACATATGAAAACACAAGACTGAAACATCAACCTGTTTTCCGCATCTTATTGGATTGATTCTGATTGCCAAATAAGGACATTTGGATAGCACGGATACCTAATTTTCTGAGCAGATTCCTACATATATCTGTCACAAAGTTGAGAGTGGTCCTAACAATTTTTCCTCCTCACTGCCGGCTCACCTCTCTGACCTAAGTATCCCTCCCATCTAATCACTGAAAAGTACCCTGGGGCATTTTGCTCCACCCTCAACTGAGAAGGTCACTAAATTGCATAAATTATCAAAATATGTCTCTCCTTGCAATTCATACCCACCTAAAATTGCGTCTTTAGTTGCAGACACCATTGCTCATAAGCTCAATGCTATCTTTCTCAGAATATGCTGCTCTGGGCTGTTTCCATCCGATTGAAAGAAGGCACTAGTTCTGTCTCTCATTAAAAACCCCTCTTTGGACCCAAATAATTATCGCCCTATCTCCTGCCTACTCCTCCCAGCAAAGCTGATTGAAAAGATCATGAACAAGCAATTGGTCGGTCATGTTCAGTCTAATAGTCTTCTTGATGCCGCTCAATTCTGCTTTAGGGCAGGCACAGCACAGAAACCACTATCATTAAAGCAATGGAGGAAATTGGAATCTCTGGACAATGATGACAGAGCAGCTGTGATTTTGCTTGATCTATCAGCTGTCTTTGACACAGTAAATCATGGGCTGCTGATGGAGGGGCTAAGCAGGATTGGGGTAACGAACTTCACATGGAAATTATTAAATTCCTTTCTCAGCGGACAGGAACAATGAGTCCGCATAGGCGAGTTCTCCTCTCATAAATTCTCCTTGCCTTGTGGGGTGCCTCATGGATCTGCAATTAGCCCTACATTGTTTAATGTCTATGTCACCCCACTGGCAGATCTAATCAGCTCCTTCGGTTTCACCCTTACTTTCTACGCCAATGACACACAGATAGTTGTCTCACTGGATAGTAGAGCTGAGGTTGTTGGGGCAAAGTTCTGTGAGTTTTTGCAGGCTGTCAGTTCCTGGATGGCCAGGAACTGTCTGAAATTAAATTCAGGGAAGACTGAAGTTCTTATCTTTGGGTCCCAACCATTTTTCTGGTCCCCAGATTGTTGGCCTGTGGAATTAGGCCCACTTCCAGCCCCGGTGAAGAAAACTAAAAACTTGGGTGTCCTCATAAATGACACCTTATCTTTCCGTGATCAGTCAAATCAGTCACCTCGGCTGCTTTTTACACCTTGAGATTAATTTATGAAATTCTCCATACCAACATGAAGCAGAAAACAGTGGTCACCTCCTTGGTGTTATTGAGGATTGACTATGCGAATGGACTGTATCTCAATGCCCAGAAGCATGTCCTAAGCAAGTTACAAACATTGCAGTATGCGTCTGCCCGTACTCTTCTAAAAATCCCTAAATGCCATTCAATTTCTGGATCATCAGAAAGCTTCACTGGTCCCTGTGAGGCAGAGGGTGCTCTTTAAGGCCCTCCGCATTGTTTATAAAGCTTTGTCTGAACAAGGTCCTGAATCTTTCAAGGACAGCTTCTCATGGCACTCACCACCTAGAACAAAGCGTTCTACCTCTGCTAAATTGGTGTTATTACCCAGGTTTATGCGCTCCACTTGAGGCAGTAGAGGCTTTGTATTGGGAGCCACAAAAGCCTGGAATAATCTACCTCTGCATCTCAAATCAATGCTTACATTTGTTGGCATTTAGGAAAACATTCAAAATGTGGCTCTTTACGGCCTGTTCAAATTGTTCTCGGATCTCCTTTATGCGTTTTTTTCAGTTAGCGACAAGACCCCCGAGGGCATTCGAGCGCTTAACAAGACCATTAAACATAACATAATAAAGAGTTATGTAAGACCCTAACAGGGCATATAAATGAGTGTGATTTCTGATGATCGCCTTGATATTGATTGTTTTTAGTACTGACAAATAAAGTCATAAGAATGCTTGCTTTGTTTTCAGTCATTAAACTGTACAAATTAATTAATTTCTGTTCAAATATATATTTTTGGCCAAGTCAATATAAAGGTACTTCAGATTTGATGCAGAGTCACTTATCAGTTGATTAAATAATTTATAGACATGGTTTATGAAATGAAGTCTTCAGGAGCACCTGCTTGTTCCTGTAATCTTAAAACAACTGGCACACATGCCAGCAGAGGCCGCCACTCACCCATCGATGGTAAAAGATGCCATGAAAAGATATTGTTTCGTCAGACGTGTGCAATAATTATTTTCATTACCATAACGGTAACTTGCTTCACCTAGGCTTTTCTAATCACTAAGGGGCATACGTATCAAACGATTTTGTATTCGCAAACGCTGCGAATCGTAAAAAAACAGCGTTTGCGAATACAAAATCGCAAAATGAGATGTATGAGGCATTTCAGCAGCGCATTCTTAAGGAATCGCTAATTTTGCGATTTCTTAAGTTTGCGTAAGCATTTAAGAAATCGCAAATTGCGATTCCTTAAATGCTATGTAACACGCACCCAAGTTGTGCGATTTCTCCTTAAGAAATCGCAAATTACCACCAACTTCAAGTTGGTGGTAATTTGTGATTTCTTTGAAAAATGCACTTTTTGGCATTTTTCAAAGTGCCATGTGGCGCACATACATGCCCTTAGGGCATGTATGTGCGCCATATGCGCACACATGCTGATTTCAGGGGTGCATCAGGGTGTCATCATGACAACCTTGCACCTTCGAAAATATTCTCAATTTGCGATTAGCAAATAGCGATTCGCAAATTGAGAAAGACTTCCCATTCATTGCTATGGGCCTCCTGGCCCATAGGAATGAATGGGAAGGTATTCCTTAATTGCGATTTCACAATTTGCTAATCGCAATTAAGGAATTTTAAGCATTCGCAAAATTTGTGCGAAATTTTAGATACATCCCATTTTGCAATTCTCAAATAGCGATTCTCAAAAAATCGCTATTTGAGAATCGCAAATGGAGATGTTGATACATATGCCCCTAAATGCCTAAATGTGGTGCATGTCTCTGATTTATTATGCCTCTTTTTGTTATGTGGCTCCAGAGGCAAAAAATAATTGCTTAGTTAGCTCAGCAGAAATGTTTATATACTTGTTGCTCTCTGAGGGTCGTCCTGAGTCTTTCTCATAAAGTAAGTCTTTAGACACCTGCAAGCTCCTTTAATTTGAATCTAGCCTGTGCTAACCCATTGCAGACCCTATGTGAATAACTTTATAAATGTGTGCCTTCCTTTGTCTGTTGATCAGGCTCCTACTGTAAACATAATTTACCACGCATGCAAGACAACGCATGCCATTACGACGTGGTCGTTACAACGACCGCATTGTTACATTGCATACCATTACAACTCAAGTCGGAACAACGACTTGCTCTAGGGGGCAAAAGGTGTTGGATTTAAAATCCCACACCTTCCCTACTGTTGCACAGACTGGAGTTGGAATAGCAATTATACTATTCCAACATCCAAAGCCCCCGCCTACAGCAAGTCATTGTTCCGACTTGCGTTGTAAAGGTATGCGATGTAACAACCCGGCCTTTGTAACAACCGTGTTGTAATGACATGCGTTGTAAACGCATGCAAACAAACATGTCATATTTGCTCCAACCCAGTTTGCCGGGGGTCACTATGGCTGACTGAATCTGTGATTCACAGAATGTTATTTTTTCTTTTCTAATATGCCCTTTCAGACTTTGGTTGGCGTGTGAGCAAATTTTCTTTAACACATGTTGAAATGCCAGCGATTATCTCATAAAATGCGAAGATGAAAAACAAGTGAATATAACTCCCTGATGGTCTAAGGAAAATATGTCATAAAAATGGTCTTTCAATAATAAAACTCTGAAAGAATGTGCTGCGAAATAACATTTTATTGAAACTGAAATTTTATTTTGAAAATAAAATTAGGTATATTTCCAGCAGTGTAAAGATAAAATAAAGACAAGGTGAGCAACACTTAAAACAAAAGCACCAAGTAACTGTGTACAGGCAAGTTGAATCTTTTGTTTTTGTGTCTTGATGTTGATATCACAGAGATCTTAAATGAGAAGATTTATCTCAGAATCTAAGATGGTTTATGCATCTAGAATGATGTGCATGACAAACCCGAGGACTATGTCTCTTGATAGGAGGGTATATCCACTGATAACATTCTCATAGGCAGTAGCTAACCTATGTGTGACTTCCTGCAGCCTCTCATGGGGAGGCAGGAGACTGCAGGTTGGAGGTGAGCTGGTGGCTGTCATGTTTGAGACAGACTACCTAGCATTCAACCGCCAATGAAAATGTAGCAAAACAAATATGCAAACATCTGAAAAATGAAATGGGAGAATTGTAAAAGTGATGGACTCCTCACCCAAATAATGGCTGGAGCAGGTTCATCCAACCAAGCCAATGGGTCAGTGTGAGAAATTGGGTTGTTGGTTACGGGGTGTGAGCCCTTCTCAAAAAACAGTCCTTTTCAGGGTGAACCGCAAAAGTTACTAAATGAACCTGTGCTTAACCCTCTGGTAGCTTGGCACAAAAGCAGTCATACTTAACTTAGATTCAACGTGTAAAGTATATATGCAGAACACTAACAGTAATAAAGTGTAAAACATAATACAAAAAAATTCCCACATCAATTCAGAAGAATAGAGTAAAATGCATTAAATTATATGAGACCAAAATGACAAAATCCAATCAGTAGTACAGTATTAATGCAATTTCAAAAATGTAAAGCTTTTGTAGAACTTGGACTAGACTAGACATAATCATAAGGAGACATACCCTCATTTTATGCACACTCGATTACCTTTTGGAGACAAATACCTTCTCTCTCACAATCATAATCAGACTGTTGAGAACCCTTCCCTCCCATTTAGGAACTGTTGCCTCCTTGTGTTTTCTTTCAAGTATTGTGCATTAACATACAAAGTGTGAATCGCGGTTATCTGGTTGTGCGAGACAAGGTGAAAAATCACAATTACAGGCCAACTGTTATGGAGTGCAGGTTGGATACAAGGACCAGGTTATCCAGCTCAGAATGCTACCTTTTCAAAGTTCAGTGTGATGAGTCCAGTTCATGGTCGAGAAGGTCCCGAGGTGAAGAGGGAGCATTGATGATGGTCATCGCTGTAGTCCAAAGAGCAAGCAGGGCATTGCTGACGGCCATCGCTGTAGTGCAAATATCCTGTGTTGTCAGTCTCCGTGGACTTTCGATGCTGTAGCTCAAAGTGCAGATCTCGCATTACCATTCTTAGTTGGTGCTCAATGTAGTGTGAAGGGGGGGGTTCACTAGAGTTTCACATAGGCGATTGGCGCTGTTGTCAAGATCCTGTCGTAAACAGTCCAGTTCATGGTCGCGAAGACCCCAAAACATCAGGATTTCTCCCTTTCTTCCATGGGGAGCTCAATTGATGAAACACCAAGGGTGTATTTTTTAATTCATTAGATTTTACTCATAGAATGAGGATTTCATTAGGGGTTCAAATTGAGAAAGTACTTCAACAGCATTTTCCTTTTAGTTTCTGTTAAGATTGAATCTGGGAGACTTTGTTCCTATATCTAAGACAGTCTCCACACTGTATACTATTGAAAATAGGCTATGGTGCATTGATAACTAGTGAAACCTAACTTCAAAAATCCTTCAGTTCTGTTATCAATGCTGTTGAAGTACTTTCTTATTTTCGACCCCTAATCAAACCATCATTCTAAAAGTGAAAAACAATTAATTAAATAATACACCCAGTTGTACTGATTCATTTCTATGCTTTAAATAATACAGAATAATTTGCCTTGAATTTGTTTCTTGATGTCATGTTTAGCCATCTAGTATGTAATTAGAAATTTCTATTCAAACATTTTTCTAAATACATTCCTTGTAGGCACTATTACCCGAGACTTATTTACCCATATCAACAAAGGTATACTGGGTCACCCATTTCTGATTTAAACTTTCTAAAAGAAGCATTTTCAGAACTCCTTAGACACCAAACATAATATTCCTACCTGCTCCCAAACAAAATCTTTCGCTAAAAGATTTTGAACATAATCTAGTGCATGTGTTGGGTTTATTTTCTTAAGAAAGTAGTTAGTGCATTTTCTATGTGGCTGTAAGCCATGTTTTATCAGCAGGTATTAAAATGTCAAAATAGCAATTGCATAAATTGTGCCCAATATCTTAATTTTCAATCGCACAGAATGCCGGATATTTTGCCTCTCCTTCAGAGCAACACTTCCCTTTCCTTTATTGCATAATTTGGAACTATCATGAAATGCCTGTGGGCCTGATAATTTAACAATAATTAACCGTGGAAGTAATCTTCTGATGATGTCAAAGTCGTCTCTCTGTTAGACTCTTTTTTTTTTTTTTTTAGATGTTCCTACTCTAGTGTGATACTTGCGGATTGTTCATTTGCATGCTGCTTTTCTCCGCTTGTCTGCCTACACTACCCCTTTCAACATGGCGCCCTCATATTCCAGGAGAGAACACAACAAACTCCATTCAATGAAACTAAGCAAACTGTGAAAAAACGTCAATGATCATAGACTAATGATCATAGACTAAGGGGCTTTATTACAAGCCCTGTACATCTCTGGTGCATCACTTTTTATGAAACTCTGGCAGCGCAGACCCATATCTACAAGGCCACGCAAAGCCACTTTGCGTGGCTTTTCATGGCCTCGTAGATATGGTGTAAGGCAATAAAGCACAAGTTGCTGCACTGCCTTACACTGCATGAGGAGGGTGTTCCACGTGCGTTTGTGGTGAGGTTTCCCATGGAACACCCATGGGTTTTGACACATTCCCAGATTTACAAGGCTCTGTAAACCTGGGAATGTGTCGAAACTGTACGTCTGCGTAATGAAGAGAAATATCTTTATTTCTCCTCATTTTTTTCTCTTCCTATGTGTGCTGAATTTTGCATCACACATAGAAAGAGGTTAATGCCTCCAAGGATTGCTTTTGTGCAGGAAGGTGCTCCTTCACTTTTTTGACGCTCCTGTGGTGCAGGCCTCGCAATCATATCTATGAGGCGACGCAAAGTCACCCTTCGTGGCTTTGCATGGCCTCATAGATAATCAGTAAGCCATGGCAGCACAAAGCATTGCTTTGCCTAACTCTACGTCAAGGATGCGTTTCATGGGCGTTATGGTGAGTGTTCCCACGGAACAACCATGGATTTTGAATTTGCCCCAGATTTACAAAATGACGTAAACCTGGGGCAGTGCCAGAACGTTACACCGACTCAGAGCAGGGGCAATGCGGAAAAAAGTTTTCTTTTCTCCTAATTTTTTCCTCTTTCTATGTATTCTGCATTCTGCAGCACACACAGAATGAGGAAATGCCTTTGGGGAATTGTTTTTGTGTAGGAAGGTGCTCTTTCTTGCACAAAAACAATCTTGCTAACAATGCATGGTGCAAGGGTGTCTGCATTGGTGTTAGGCACTAAATTATGTGCTGGAGCTGGCTGAAAGGCTAGTTATGCACCGTAACTCATAAATGCGGTGCATTCCTGCCCTTGCAAATTGGCATAGAGCAGACCAGCAAAAAGACTTGTGGAGCTGCCCTACGCCAATTTTTTCTAAATATGCCCCAAAGTATCTCACGCTATTGAGTGGCGAGGTAATGTGCTCTTTTAGATAGCGTGCAACCTGGAGACAATCAAGCTAGCTATCTCCTGCTTGAAAGAAATAAACCAGGGAGACTTGCTTTTAAAGAGAAGATGCACAGGGCGTATTTTGTACTACACAGAAAAAGCAAGCATGCGCTGTAAAATTCAACAGCCAAAGATTTCCAGATTAGCTGACATTTTTAGGTGAACACATTCAGACACGTGTTTTTCCTCAACTTGAGGATAATGTCTAGGAGGTCAATAGTTCACAGGGAGTCTGGTTTTTGACTGCTGAAGTTAATGCCTCAGGAGCCCCAAGCTTTGTCGGGCAAAAAGTTCTGAAAAATGCACTTTGCCCAGATCAGGCGAAGCGATGTCTAGTGCCCAACATCCACAGCAAAGGTTGCCCGGTTAACTCAACACCAATGCGCTTTTGGTATTCGGGATCTAGCTCCGTGGCACCGTTAAACACCATTCCGGACCTGATGGGACCCCTGTTCATTTTGAATGTTGGGTGTTTGGGTGACTTACATTCTTTAACTATATTTCCAGCTCTTGAGCTCAAACTTACTGAGTGCAGATAGAAACTAGAAAGGGGAAGTATTTATAGTAGCAAGCTTGAAACATTGCAACATTCATTCTAGGACCTTTTCCCAAAGATTTGTAAACAAAGCTCATAGCAAAAAAACACGAGACAAAAAAGTCTGTGTGGTAAACTGAACATGGGGCTTATTTTAGGAACTCATTAGTTGAAAGTTATACATGCGGTTCATGCTGTAGCCAAAGAAAACATAGAGGATGGATGAAAGCTAAACATTGACTGAGACAATACTTCAATATGTTTCTGAGACTGAAGTCGGAAATGATTACCAGTTGCATGAAATTATTTTGGAACCGGAGAGGAATGGCAGGACAACAGCTATTAGTGAGTCACCTTAAATCTAAGGAACAATGTCGTTTTTAATAGAGTGAAGTATTTTCATTGAAATAGAAATCGTGTAATTTGCTTGTTTTTTAAATTATATCCTATATTCTGAGAATGCGATTAATTCGAATGAAAGTCTGCATCAGTTTTTTTCCTACAAACATTCTTCAAATAATTATGTTCAGAGACTATCTTTTCTTATACTCTAGACAAGGAAATTAGGACGTCAATTAACAATATAAAAATAGGTAATTCACTGGGATTGAACTGTTATGCCGTTGAATTTTATTAGAATTAATTTACTGGTTTGGATTCCTCTGTAGTTATATGTCGAACAGAACCATGCACATAATAAAAATACCTGCCTCAAGATAAACAGCTGTGCTAGCCATGGCTTGACTGACTGGAGCGGACACAGGGAGTTTTTAGCGGTGGGTCGGAAGGGTAGGAGGTGGTAGTGTACCCATGGGGGCCCGTTTTGTCAACTGCTGTTACCTGGTCACGCTGGACCAAGACAAAGTCACACGCTCAGGCCAACTGCAATGGAGCATGGGTCCATTACAGGACTAAGTTTGGAATGGTGGGAGTTGTACCTTTTTGTCCTTGGTGCTCCGATGCAAGGTCCTGAGTGGGTCTGCTCTGTGATATGTCGGTTCTGATGAAGCCACTGATCAGGGGCTGGGTCGTGTTGAGATATAAAATCCTGTATTGGTCTACACTGTATCGGTTGCAGCCTCTGATCAGGGGCTGCATGGTGTTGAGATGTAAGGCCTCTGTTGGTCTGTGTTGTGCTGCATCAGTTCCGGTGAAGCTGGCAATCAGGAGCTACAAGGTTCTGCAATGTGAGGTCCTACGTCGGTCTGTGCAGCACTGTGTCAAATCTGGGGAAATCTTCATTTGCGCAGGGAGGAGTACACCCTGATTCCAGCCAAGGGCCCAGGACCTTGAGAGTAGCTCTTGGGAAGTCAGGCCTGACTCCAAAGGAGGTCAGCGGATGGGACTAGGTCAGGTCCAGTTGGGTCTGTTCCGCTGGAAAGCAAGAAAGGCCTCTGATTGTTTGTTATGTCTTTGTAGCTCAAACAGAAGGTTAACAAACTTAGAGTTACTTCTGAAAGCTGGGATTCAAGTCAAGCTCGTCCAGTCTTTCTTCTTCAGACAGCAGTGCAGTCCTCTTCGGGCACTAACACAGGTTCAGCAGAGTTCTGTTGAGAGGTTTCATTTGTATCCTCGGTGCCAGCCTGTTGGTGAGGGACGTCCCCTTGGTCTAACCTTCCCCCTTTCCTGAGTTTGGCTCCAAGCTGTCTTCGTTTACAAAGGGCAGGCAGCAGCCACGGTCCATGCAGGTATCACCAGTGGGATAGTAGGGCCGGGTGGGGGGATTTCGAAGAGACGATGCCGAGGGAAAATTAAATAAATAATTAATTTTCTCTCTGCATCGTTCCTCGAACTACCCCCCCACCTGACCCCACTGCTGTTACCTGCATGGCCCGTGGCTGGCAGACAGGCCTAGGTGTGAGTTGCATTTGTCAGGGCAGCCCTTAGAAGTCAGAAAGGGGTGGAAAAGCTCTGAGGCTACCCTTTAAAGCTCAGGAAGGACTGAGTATTATCCCTCAGGACATCCTGCACAGGAGAGCAACACCTTGCCCCACACCTAAGGCCTTTTTGTCCCCATATCTGGAAGAAATAAGGAAAACACAGCAGGAGAGACATTCACAGTCATGTGACCCAGAATACTGGCAAAAAGACACATTTGCGTGAGGCAGAAAATTGCTAACTTTCTAAAAGTGGTATTTTCAGGATAGTATCTTAAAATCTGACTTTACCAGTAAAGATGATTTTAAATTGCAATTAATTGGAGTGCTAACAGCTTTTCTCTGTTGTGGTGCCAAACTGACGTTATCACTCATTAAATGTACAAAGGTAGCCCTGTGTTAGTCTATGGGAGAAACAACATAAAGAGTTTTTGACTGTCAGGACATGTAAAACCTAAGCACACATGTCCTACTTTTTAAATACAATGCACCCAGCCATATGAGCCTTTACGGCCTACCTTAGGGGTGACTTGTACGTATTAAAAAGGAAAGTGGAGGCCTGGCAAAAGATGTATTTTGCCAGGTAGATATGACAGTATAAACTGCACTACAGGCTGCAGTGGTAGGCCTGAGACATGTTTTACAGTCTACTTTTAGTGGATGGCATAATGAGGGCTGCAACTCACTAGTAGCATTTAACTTACAAGCCCTGGGTACATGTAGTACCATTTACTAGGGACTTATAAGTAAATTTAATATTCCAATCAGAGGTAGGCCAATTTTACCGTATTTGAGGAAAGATACCATGCACTTTACCACTGGTTAGCAAGGGTAAAGTGCACATCGCCCTAATGCCAACAAAAAGGTCAGCAAAAACAGGGGAGTGAAGTTTGGGGAAACACTACACCAAGGATGGCAGGTCTAACAGCGGGCCTTTGTCTGTAGTGGCACAGTGGGTGAAAAATGATGGACTGGAATGTGTCCCTAACCAATCAATCAATCAATACATTCTTTATTCGGTTCAAATCTTTAAACCATAAAAGTACAGGATAAAATCACGAAAAAATATATATTAAAAACAGCACAGTGCATGTCAGAGCAGATTTTAAAGTGCAAATGCAAATTTTTAAGGAGACTAAATTTCCAATGCAGACATTTATTTTCGTGCCCGCACTGCAACTTTCAAAAATAGCTTAACACAGTTAATAATATCCTCGTCTTCTAATCGAAGTAATGCCTCATTAGATTCTCTCCAATTACTAAAGTGGCGGATCTTAATTAGGGCTCCCGGTTTTATGGTGTTTATTTTTTTAACATTTCCATCTGTATTTATCCATATTTATTTTTTGACCGTCTTATTGGTATTTATCCTTATTTAATTTGTGTTTTGAGAATAAATAGACCTAACACTGTATATTTCCACATTTATTTAACTGATAAACATGCACTCATACTTTGCTACCTGTCGCGTTTTAGCAAATTAAGAATCCAAATGTAGCTAAAACTTACACCCACAGGTAAATATGAGTTTTATAATACAAATATACACTAACACGTGCCTGTATTCAGGGAGATCTGAACCTTTTTTTTTTAATATCCCATCCTGTTTATCTGCTCACCTGTTGTCCTGGAAAACAGGAAAGACAGCATGGACTGTCACCCAAAGAAGCATTATTTTCAGTATTTTTCGGCTTTTAAAAATAAATACAGACAGGAAACACATTGTTTTCTGTCTGTATTTATCTGTAACAATCAGTAAAAACGGAAAACTGTGAGCCTCAATCATAATCAAAGGAAGAAGAAAACACTTAGGGGTCCATTAGGATGTAGGGCGGTGGGACCACCGCTTTGCCGGTGGTGCGGAAAAATGCCTTTTCAAGTCAAACTGGGAACAGCCACACATCCATACAACTACTTCACAGGAGTACACCAGCAGCACTACACACAGGGACCATCTACACTTCTCAGGACTGACAAACACCAGTAAAAATCTACACACATACCCCCCTCACACCAGCAGCACACAACACCAGTGCCAAACACACTGAAGGCTGCCAATACTTGACAGGCAATACATACACAAACAACCACACACCCTGGGCTCAGCCACAAACATCACACACACACAGGGATGCCACCACAAATGTGGAAACAAATACAACAGCCAAACATATACCCCAACAGAAACACAAACAAAGCCACAACAACAACAGACATGCCCTGTGCAGCAAAACTGTGGAAAGGCAATGGGAGCACAGACACAACAGGAGTGCACAACCTCATCACTCAGGAACAATGCACATACAACATACCACAACACACACAAGAAGTGCACTATCACAGAACAACACAGCCACAGCAAACAAACAACAGATGCACAGGCAGAACAATCACATAGCAAACATAGCACGACATCAGGGGATGCACACCAGGCAATCACAAGGCAACATACACACACAGCACTGCATGCACAACAAGCTGTGTGTGCACACCAAGCATACCAGACACACAGCCATCAGTGACAGAACAGCAACCCACACAACACCATACAGCACAGCACAAAGACAACAGCACACCCAGGAAGTGAAGCAATAACACAAACAACACACATACATCCAACACAACACCCAATAGATGCACAAGTCTGGGACACCAAGGTGGAAACAACTTGACCACAGGACTGGGCAGCACACACAGTTGAACTGCAAAGCAGCAACCATGACTGACAAACAGCACCAGAACATCACACATGACCCATTGGGGAAATGCACTGAGTGACACATTGGCACTGGACAAAGAACTGCACCACAAAGCACAGTGGCACAAATGCAGTAATGAGGAGGCACACACACATACAAACCAAGGGGACAGCTCACACCAAAGTGAAGTGTACTGCATGTCAGTAGGGGACATGGCAGGAGTGTACCATACACAAAGAGAGGGAGTGCAGACCCACCATGGGTAGGCAGCTGAAGCACAGATAGGGGATGGCATGACAACACACACAACATGCCACACTGGAGGCAAGAAGGCACCATGGGACAGCAAGGCATGAGAAAACACAACCACAATGGCAGTATGGAGCAGCAGGTCTGCACACATCCCACAAACAGCCACCAGACACATGGATGTGCAACAAAACACAACACTGAATTGCCAGTAACACCCTCTGCATACTCACAAGTGACAAAAACAACAAGTAGGAGTCAGACAGAACTGCAAGGACACACCAACACACTGCACAGTGCACAACATACAACTCACACATGGGCATACAACCACATCCACAGGGATGAACAATCAAAACAACAGGCACACAACTCCTGGGTGACATGTGTGTAGTTGACATTGCATAGGCATGCACACATCAACACTCCCCACAAACTCACCCCTTCACACTGCACACTACCTGGCCATCCAAGAGCACACATGGAAAGTAAGCCATGGGACTAGGGTGACTGGCCATCACAAGATGACCACACACATACACCACTGGGCACACATATAGGAAGAATACACACATGATGATCCTGGACAGCCTGCCTGCAATACTCTGTGCAGAAACCCACCCTGTGCTGACAGTGCCCCCCAACCTGACATGTGTACAACAGAGCCAACATGAACTAATAAAGTAAATGACAACTGCAAACCATTCAATATTGACACCGTTGCCACCACAAGCATCTGTGCCAAGAAGAACTGAAGACCCTGTCACCCCTGAAAAAAAGAGAGCAAGTGAGCCCAAACATTGACCATGTTGAAGTGCCACACAGACCATGTGGCACAGTAAATCATTTACACACAGCAAAATAACTTTATTCAGTAAGGACACTGAAGAAATAGACAAATGGAGCAACTGTCTTTATTCACAAATTGCACAGATAGTCACCATGAGAAGAGAAGAGTAATACACAAAATGCAGAGCATGTACATGAGAAGCTGCACAGGCAAGGGCAAAACAGCAGTGAACAACAAGGCCAGTGGCCAGGGCAGAGTGCAGAGCATGTCCATGAGACGCTGTACAGGCAAGGGCAAAACAACAAGGCCAGTGGCCAGGGCAGAGTGCAGAGCATGTCCATGAGAAGCTGCATAGGCAAGGGTAAAACAACAAGGCCAGTGGCCAGGGCAGAGTGCAGAGCATGTCTATGAGAAGCTGCACAGGCAAGTGGGCAACACAGCAGTGAACAACAAGGCCAGCAGCCAGGGCAGAGTGCAGAGCATGTCCATGAGAAGCTGCACAGGCAAGGGCAAAACAGCAGTGAACAACAAGGCCAGTGGCCAGGGCAGAGTGCAGAGAATGTCCATGAGAAGCTGCACAGGCAAGGGCAAAACAACAAGGCCAGTGGCCAGGGCAGAGTGCAGAGCATGTCCATGAGAAGCTACACAGGCAAGGGCAAAACAGCAGTGAACAACAAGGCCAGTGGCCAGGGCAGGGTGCAGAGCATGTCCATGAGAAGCTGCACAGGCAAGGGCAAAACAGCAGTGAACAACAAGGCCAGCGGCCGGAGCAGAGTGCAGAGCATGTCCATGAGAAGCTGCACAGGCAAGGGCAAAACAACAAGGCCAGTGGCCAGGGCAGAGTGCAGAGCATGTCCATCAGAAGCTTCACAGGCAAGGGCAAAACAGCAGTGAACAACAAGGCCAGTGGCCAGGGCAGAGTGCAGAGCATGTCCATGAGAAGCTGCACAGGGAAGGGTCCAACACAGCAGTGAACGGCAAGGCCAGTGGGCATGACAAACTGCAGACTGAGTCCATGAGAAGCTGCACAGGGAATGTATGCGACTGTACCTTTCCATGGTCAGCAACACAGTCAGGGGGCAACAATGTGCAGTACAGGCCCACCTGTGTGAGACACAGGTGTGTGAGGGTGACTAACACTCAGACTTGGCTGTCAGGCAGACTGGGAGCTGGCTGTGTCTCGGGGACTGTCGGGGCACTTAAAAGGGGAGAGAGCAGAACAGCTAAGGTAGAGCTATCAGTGGCTTAGCAAGCTGGAGGGCTGTTTGGACCAGGTGGTGTAGTGGCACGTGGAGGTGGAATCATGCAGACGGGAGTCACGGTGTGGCTGGGAGATTGTGGAGGGGTGCCCTTCCACTTCTTGGGGATCCTAAATGGCTTGCCTGACTTGGGATCAATGGGAATTGGGGTGGGCACAACAGGCACACACACCACCACTGCTGCAGCAGGTGCAGGCGCTGGCAGCCCCTCTGGTGATGTGCTGGACCCAGCAGAACGCTTTGCCTTGCTTCGCCTCTGCCCCCCCTTGCCCTGTTTACTAGGTGTTACCCCTACAGTGCCCTCCGGCCCCTGCTTCACTGGGCTTGGAATGGGAGTCGAGGTGGTTGGTGATACTGCCTTTGAGCCCTTCCTAGGTGTACCCTTGGCATGCACCACCTCCTTGGTTGGCACAGACACTGTAAGATTATCTTTGCGCGATGCTTTAGGGGCAGGAGAGTCATTGGATGGGGATGCCACTGAGGCATGTGTGCCTGAGGTCTGCTGCTTTGCTAATTGTCCACTGCTGTCACCTGAAGAGCTTTTCTCCCTGCATTCTGGGGTGCCTTTGGTCTTCTGTGGGGATGGTGCCTGTGCACGGGACCACTTGGGTTGCTGCTGCTGTGTGTTGCGTGTACTGTATTGTGACTTTGATGTATGTGGGCCGTGGTCACTATCGTCAGACGTGGCCACTGCCCGGGGGGGACAAAGGGACTGGAGCGGAACTGTGAGAATGTGCCTGTTGCAGGGCAGACGTCACTGTTGATGACAAAGCCTGGACTGTCTGGTGCAGCCCAACCATGTCGGAATGTATGCCCTCCATGAAAGCAACCACCTGGGCCAATTTCTTGTTGTGGTCAATGAAGGCATTGAGGAGAGCTGTCTGGCCTACACACAGCTGGCACAAAAGGTCCACAGACTCAGCACTGATGGCAGCAGGGGGAAAGGGGCAGGGGCAGCGGTGCCAGGGGTGAAAGACACTCTTCCCCTCTTACTGAGGCGGACACAGGCAGCACCAGAGGAAGTGGCTGGGAGGGTGGGCAATGGCCGCTGTGTGGTGGAAGTCGATGCAGAGTCCCTGTTCCCTGTGCCCTCCAACATGGACGCATCTCCGCTGGCATCAGATCATGTGGTGCTTTGTGTCTCAGGTTGGGACTCCTCCAGCATACTCCTGTTCCCCTCTGATGTGCTGGTGACAGCTGTGTCTCTGGGCTCCTGGGCAGCTGTGGTGCTAGTTTCACCCCCACTGGTGTCCGTCTCCTGTCCCTCCGTAACCACAGGTAATGCTGCATGGGAGAGAGAGATGTAGGGTCTGGTCAGTCGCAAAAACAGAACAAACAAATGCAAGCAATGCATGACAAAAGTAGAGCAAATCTACATGTTGCACACCACCCTGTGCAATCACATCGTGCCAACTCACTACATAGACTCAAGCAGAGCGTGGAAACTGGAAACTCAGGCATGAGTGAGCAATGTGTTGACCACACAGCACAACACCCTGCTTGTGGCTCTGTTCAAACAGACACACAACTAGTTATGAGCACATCTAGGGTCATGATGTTGCCAATGACAGAACTGGATGGAACAGGAGGGGACAACACAGACCCAGACTACAACATGACAGTCCACAATGGACATCAGCCCATGCCACCCACCATGTCGTACCTTGGGGAAAATTGAATGCTGCACATTGCTGTAAGATGTCTAGCCCTCCCCAATATGGGTGCATGCAATGGGCGCATTGATGTATGCACAGTCGATTGGGCACACTGCCGTTCCCTCCCATGGTATTCTCAAGACTACACCAATGCAGAAGAAACCTGAAGAGAAAAACTCAGAATGTAATGTGAAGGCACAGCATCCAAATCTACTTTGCAAGTACAGGTAGGCCAAATGCATGCCACAGGCACCCAGGCCAGCAGCCACTTACATGCCACAGCATCACACTGCCAACATCACAGAGGCCAGCGCTGGCACAGGCTCTGTACACATGCAGCCAATCCCATCCAAAGTCAGACTCCCAAAATGCTCACCCCTGGCTTGCTGCTGATGCTCCTTCAAACGTGCATCCAGCTCAGGCTGTGTCACCACTAAGATGCGCCCCATTAGTGGTGTCATGCTGCGCCATGCCAGACGCCCAGTGTGAGGAAGCAGCCCCAGTGTCACCTCTGCCACATTCTTTGCCAGCCGGCTGATGTCGTCCCATCTCTTGTGGCAGTGGGTGAGCCATCGGTTTGAGACCCCCAGGGCTCGAACCTTCACTGCAATGGCCCTCCACATGGCCTTACGCTGGTGTAGCTTGAGCTGCAGGCATGGGAGACAAGAGTGAGAAATGATCAGTGACACAGTGCGATGTACCGACATCAGTATGGCAGCAAGATACAACATTATCACATATCCAACGATAGGTCAATCAGAGACTATAGTACAGCCCACATGGGACCCCTGCATGGGAAAAGTTGATGTTAACCCCTTCGCTGCCAGGCCTTTTCCCCTCCTGTGCCACGCCCTTTTTTGGCTATTTGGGGTAGTGCGCGCTGAGGCCCCTGTAACTTTTTGACCACATAAGGTATCCACGCCAAATTTGCGTCCTTTTCTTCCAACATCATGGGGATTCTAAAGGTACTCAGGGTTTGTGGATTCTCCTAGAGGGGTTACAGAAATGAGCCAAAATACAGCAAAATTTTGTTTTTTTCGGAAAAAGGGAAAAACGGGCTGCAAAGGAAAGCATCTGGGTTTTTCCCTGCAAATGTTATCAAAAAAGGGTTTGTGGGGTTGAAATCACCATTTTGCCAGCTTTTCGGGGATACCAGAGTTTTGTCAGAAACCCACATTTTTTACACAGTTTTGGCATTTTTCTGGGACATAGCCTATTTTTGCTATTTTTTGTGCTTTTGACCTCCTTCCAGTTAATGGCAGAAATGGGTACAAAAGCAATAATGGATCCTGGAAAGCTATACATTTTCAAAAAGAAGACAGAATTCTGAATTCAGCAAGGGGTCACTTGTGTAGATCCATCAAGGTTTTTTTATAGAAACTAACAGTTAAATATAGGATAAATTGAAAATGAGTTGAAAAAAACAGCATTTTGTGTCAACGTTTTCACCTGTAACTTCGTCTAATTATGACAGCTCTTTGACAGCAATATACCATTACATCCGCTGGGCATTACTGGTTGTGGGGATATATAGGACTTGTAGGTTCACCAAGAACCCGATGAACCCAGAGCCAAAAACTGAGCAGCAACTTGCAATGGTTTTTTATTATGTACCGGGTATATAGTAATTATTCTGTAAAAATGTGTACATGGAAAAATCGGTATGAAAGACACCTATGTATTTCTGAAATGGGAACAAAATATAGAGTTTAGAAACAGTAGATATTTGCACATTTCTGAAATTGGGAATACTCATACTAGCATGAGAATTATCAGTCATTTTTTAGAATGACTTCTTTTTTACACAATATCTTTCATTTGGAAGGCAGAAATGCATCGAAAGTCAATAGATAATAACAGTTCCTTTACAAATCTGAATTACCCTAAGTCTCCCGATAAAAATGGTACCTCACTTGTGTGGGTAGGCATAGTGCCTGCGACAGGAAACGGTGCAAAACGCAACGTGGTCACAACTCAATATCGCAGTGAAAATTTACCCTTTTTTGGCAAAGTGCCTAGCTCTAGTTTTTGAACCCTAGCTCTGCGGGCACCTTTGGAAACCTAGCAAACCTATACATTTTTGAAAACTAGACACCCAGGGGAATCCAGGATGGGGTGACTTGACTGCCTCCCACCAGGGTCTGTTACCCAGAATCCCTTGCAAACCTAAAAAATTGTCAAAAAAACCCACATTTTGCCCACATTTCTGTGGTGGAAAGTTCCGGAATCTGCGTGGATCCACAAATTTCGACCCACACTGCGTTTCCCAAGGTCTTACAAGAAAAACGGTACCTCACTTGTGTGGGTCGGCCTAGTGCCCGCGACAGGAAACGGCGCAAAACGCAATGTGGTCACACCTCAATTTCGCAGTGAAAAATGACCCTTTTTTGGCAAAATGTCTAGCTCTAGTTTTTGAACCCTAGCTCTGCGGGCACTTTGGGAAACCTAGCAAACCTATACATTTTTGAAAACTAGACACCCAGGGGAATCCAGGATGGGGTGACTTGACTGCCTCCCACCAGGGTCTGTTACCCAGAATCCCTTGCAAACCTAAAACATTGTCAAAAAAAACACATTTTCCCCACATTTCTGTGGTGAAAAGTTCCGGAATCTGCGTGGATCCACAAATTTCCACCCACCCCGCGTTCCCCAAAGTCTTACGAGAAAAACGGTACCTCACTTGTGTGGCTCGGCCTAGTGCCCGCGACAGGAAACGGCACAAAACGCAACGTGGTCACACCTCAATTTCGCTGTGAAAAATGACCCTTTTTTGGCAAAATGTCTAGCTGTAGTTTTTTAACCCTAGCTCTGCGGGCACCTTGGGAAACCTAGCAAACCTATACATTTTTTAAAACTAGACACCCAGGGAAATCAAGGATGGGCTGACTTGACTGCCTCCCAACAGAGTCTGTTACCCAGAATCCCTTGCAAACCTAACAAATTGTCAAAAAAAACACATTTTCTCCACATTTCTGTGGTGGAAAGTTCCAGAATCTGCGTGGATCCACAAATTTCCACCCACCCCGCGTTCCCCAAAGTCTTACGAGAAAAACGGTACCTCACTTGTGTGGCTCGGCCTAGTGCCCGCGACAGGAAACGGCGCAAAACGCATCGTGGACACACCTCAATTTCGCTGTGAAAAATGACCCTTTTTTGGCAAAGTGCCTAGCTGTAGTTTTTGAACCCTAGCTCTGCCGGCACCTAGGGAAACCTACTAAACCCACACATTTCTGAAAACTAGACACCCTGGGGATTCCAGGGAGGTATGGCTTGCGTGGATCCCCCAACGTTTCCTTACCCAGAATGCCCTACAAACCTCAAATTTAGCTGAAAAAATCACATTTTTCACACATTTTTGTGGGGGAAAGTTGTGGCATCACCAGGCTGACACAAATTTCCTACCACCCAGCGCTCCCCCGGGTCTCCCGATAAAAATGGTGCCTCACTCGTGTGGGAGGCCCAAGTACCCGCGACAGGCAAGGGCCCTAAACGTAGTGAGGCGACATGAAAATTGCCTATCTCCAAACGACCTGGTTTTGCAAGGGGGGTCACTTGGGTTTTTGGCCCGGTGCTCGGCGGCCACCTAGGGAAACCTACCAAACCCACACATTTTTGAAAACTAGACACCCGGAGGATTCCAGGGAGGTATGGCTTGCGTGGATCCCCCAACGTTTCCTTACCCAGAATGCCCTGCAAACCTCAAATTTAGCTGAAAAAATCATATTTTTCACACATTTTTGTGTAGGAAAGTTGTGGCATCACCGGGCTGACACAAATTTCCTACCACCCAGCGTTCCCCCTGGTCTCCCAATAAAAACGGTTCCTCACTCGTGTGGGAGGCCCAAGTACCCGCGACAGGCAAGGGCCCAAAACGTAGTGAGGCGACATGAAAATTGCCTATCTCCAAACGACCTGGTTTTGCAAGGGGGGTCACTTGGGTTTTTGACCCGGCGCTCGGCGGCCACCTAGGGAAACCTACCAAACCCACACATTTCTGAAAACTAGACACCCGGGGGATTCTAGGGAGGTATAGCTTGCGTGGATCTCCCAACTTTTTCTTTCCCAGAATGCCCTGCAAACCTCAAATTTAGCTGAAAAAATCACCTTTTTCACACATTATTGTGGGGGAAAGTTGTGGCATCACCGGACTGACACAAATTTCCTACCACCCAGCGTTCCCCCGGGTCTCCCGATAAAAACGGTGCCTCACTCGTGTGGGAGGCCCAAGTACCCGCGACAGGCAAGGCCCCAAAACGTATTGAGGCAACATGAAAATTGCCTACCTCAAAACGACCTGGTTTTGCAAGGGGGGTCACCTGGGTTTAGACACCCGGTGGATTCCAGGGAGGTATGGCTTGCGTGGATCCCCCAACGTTTCCTTACCCAGAATGCCCTGCAAACCTCAAATTTAGCTGAAAAAATCACCTTTTTCACACATTTTTGTGTGGGAAAGTTGAGGCATCACCGGGCTGACACAAATTTCCTACCACCCAGCGTTCCCCCGGGTCTCCCGATAAAAACGGTGCCTCACTTGTGTGGGAGGCCCAAGTACCCGCAACAGGCAAGGCCCCAAAACGTATTGAGGCGACATGAAAATTGCCTACCTCCAAACGACCTGGTTTTGCAAGGGGGGTCACCTGGGTTTTTGGCCCGGTGCTCGGCGGCCACCTAGGGGAACCTACCAAACCCACACATTTCTGAAAACTAGACACCCTGGGGATTCCAGGGAGGTATGGCTTGCGTGGATCCCCCAACGTTTCCTTACCCAGAATGCCCTGCAAACCTCAAATTTAGCTGAAAAAATCACCTTATTCACACATTTTTGTGTGGGAAAGTTGTGGCATCACCGGGCTGACACAAATTTCCTACCACCCAGCATTCCCCCGGGTCTCCCGACAAAAATGGTGCCTCACTCGTGTGGGAGGCCCAAGTACCCGCGACAGGCAAGGCCCCAAAACGTATTGAGGCGACATGAAAATTGCCTACCTCAAAACGACCTGGTTTTGCAAGGGGGGTCACCTGGGTTTTTGGCCCGGTGCTCGGCGGCCACCTAGGGGAACCTACCAAACTCACACATTTCTGAAAACTAGACACCCGGGGATTCCAGGGAGGTATGGCTTGCGTGGATCCCCCAACGTTACCTTACCCAGAATGCCCTGCAAACCTCAAATTTAGCTGAAAAAATCACCTTTTTCACACATTTTTGTGTGGGAAAGTTGTGGCATCACCGGGCTGACACAAATTTCCTACCACCCAGCGTTCCCCCGGGTCTCCCGATAAAAACGGTGCCTCACTCGTGTGGGAGGCCCGAGTACCCGTGACAGGCAAGGCCCCAAAACGTATTGAGGCGACATGAAAATTGCCTACCTCAAAACGACCTGGTTTTGCAAGGGGGGTCACCTGGGTTTTTGGCCCGGTGCTCGGCGGCCACCTAGGGGAACCTACCAAACCCACACATTTCTGAAAACTAGACACCCGGGGGTTTCCAGGGAGGTATGGCTTGCGTGGATCCCCCAACGTTTCCTTACCCAGAATGCCCTGCAAATCTCAAATTTAGCTGAAAAAATCACCTTTTTCACACATTTTTGTGTGGGAAAGTTGAGACATCACCAGGCTGACACAAATTTCCTACCACCCAGCGTTCCCCCAGGTCTCCCGATAAAAACGGTGCCTCACTCGTGTGGGAGGCCCAAGTACCCGCGACAGGCAAGGCCCCAAAACGTAGAGCGCCTCAACAGGAAAGGGTCCTAAACGTAGTGCGCCTCACTACGTTTTGGGCCCTTGCCTGTCGCGGGTACTTGGGCCTCCCACACAAGTGAGGCACCGTTTTTATCCCATCTGCCTCCTGGGGGGCAGAAAGACTGTCATTTTTGTGGGGGGGAGTGGGGGCATTGGCGTGCCCGTTTCGGGCAGCCCCCACCCTAAAAAAAAGTAAAAAGGAATCCCTGGTGTATAGTGGGCTTTCTGCCCCCCCGAAGGGGCAGATTAGGGGCCAATGCCCCATCTGCCCCTCAGGGGGGGCAGAAAGACTGTAGTAATTGGGGGGGGGCATGGGCCTGCCCTTTTTGGGCAGCCCCACCCCTATTTTTATGGATAAAAAAAATTCCATGGAGTCTAGTGGGCTTTTTGCCCCCCCGGGGGGGCAAAAAGACTAAATTGTGCCAAATTTACATGGGGGGGAGCAAAGGCCCTTGCCCAAGGGGCCGCTCCCCCCTCCCTGGTGTATAGTGGGTGGATCCCTGCTTGGGGATCGCCCTCCTGTGGCGATCCCCAAGCTGGGATCCACTGGGGAGGGGTACCATTGGAAAGGGGAGATTCTCCCCTTTCCAACGATACCTCTCCCGTCTTTCTACGTGCTCAGGGGACTGAGATAGCCCCCTGAGCACGTACAAAGTGAAACCTGAAATGAGCCTCTTGGCTCATTTCAGTTTCACTTTCACTGTAATGACGTCGGCGCGACGTGTGCGCCGATCGTCATTACAGTGAAAGGGGGGGGGGCCTCGGGAGCTGGGGAAGCTCTTCCCCAGCTCCCGAGGCTATTTTGGTAGAATGGGAATCCCTCTGGTGCCCACACCAGAGGGATTCCCTAGGGAATGACTAATGACGAGATGGTCTCGTCATGGGCACAGCGCGACTGTGCTCCATGACGAGACCATCTCGTCATGTGCACAGAAGGGGTTAAAGCATGCAGGTGTGAGGGGGAACACAGTCCCTGCACATCTCACACACATGCAGGATGCCAGCACTGAAACACCCATATAGCCTGCCCACATCTCCAGTCCATTGTTTGCTTGAGCAACACATACATCACATGTCAACCTGTGTTCGTGGGTGGACTCACTGTGTCCAAGACTGCGCAGCCATCAATGTCCCTGTCTTGTGAATATTTGAATGTGTCATGGTGGTCACATGGATGGACATGAGATCACAAATCCAATATGTCAATCACAAGGGCAGTAGTGTGCAAACCACAGTGCTGAGATGGACCATATCTGGAGTGATATGTGACAAGACTGATGTTATACTCTGTAAGTTGAGTGAGTTGTCCTTGTCTTTGTAGGTGGGGACTGTGCAGGCCAGCTGGGCTCACACTGAGATGGACTACAGGGGCAAACACAGACATCCAGCCAAGCAATAACTGTCCTGACTACAGCATGAACAACCTTCTGTGTCACTGTATGGCTGATAACACAACACAGGTCACTCATACATACATGTACAGGGAGGGAAAGCTGTGTCATTGGGTACACACACCCTCCCACTGGAGACAGCATGTCAGGCAGTGCATGACACTACCCCACACTCCCAGGTGCATACTGCATCAGTCCACTACATGTGTGGCCCCCCTGCCCTACCACACCACTGTTGAAGGCTTACCATGACATTTAGGGCACCATATAGCCTTGGGTACTGTGTGAGCACCTCGTCCACCAGGACCTCCAGCTCCTCGCTCGTGAAAGGACTGGCACGGATCTTCTCTGTCCTTGCCATCACTGTGGACGTGAGACAACAGCAGGGGATTTTGGTGGCGAGGGTTCCCAGGCAGAAGTCCCTGGAGGCAGCAGCAGGTGAGGGGTCTCAGGCAGCAGTCCCTGGAGGCAGCAGCAGGTGAGGGATCTCAGGCAGCAGTCCCTGGAGGCAGCAGAAGTGTGGTTCCGTGAATTCTGAACCCGTTCAGTGAAGGTTGTCGTATCGTGATGATTTTGGTGTCAGCAAACCGCGAATGACAAGTGCGGTATGCGTAAGCGTTTTCGTCATGCTACACCGATGGATTCACTGTGTATTTGACGATCTAGTCTGCAGCCTTGGGTTCCATTTTGTGCATAACCGCCATTTTGTGGTTGCCCTCACATAGGCTAATGACTACAGGATGACTGTGGCCAAGCGAGCCTCTAGGGACGCATACACCTTAGCTTGAGTTCGTGTTGACTCCTGTTTGACCTGAGTCAACTGACCCTGTTGCCCGAGGCTAAACTTGTTGAGCCAGTACCTTGTTAAGCAGCTGGTCAGATAGAGATCAAAGAGCAGGACATTATTGATTCTATGGCACGCGCACACACCCCTCTATCTTCCTTCTCATCTGTTTCTGCTCCTTCCTTTTATGGCCCTATGGCCTAATTATTGATTTGGGTTGAGGACTTTTATGATGGGCCCGTCCGGCCTGTTCGAGCAAGAATGCTGGATTTTTACCTTGTCATTGGCGATGGGTTGGATAACTGAAAGTGGGTTTGTCGTTATGTGATGCCTCTGTAAATATCATCCTCTGATTGGTCAAATTTGTGAGTAATTGATGCTAGCCAGGAACTTGGTTTTTGGCATAAAAGACGATGCTCCACTCTATTAGGTTGAGCAGTCTCCTGAGAACATACACCGTGTTGTACTTCTAGGACCTCTGTTACTGGCTGCAGCTAATAAATTTGATCTTTGATGTCAACAGAAGAATCCCGTGTGTCTCTGTAATCTAAGACAGGTGAACCCGAAGACTTCGGGCGTGTCCCCTGCGCCGCTGGGTTTAAATCCCGGTTCTTCAGTTGGCGCCCAACTCTGGGGCGACTTCAGCGGTACTGGTCCAAGCCTGAAGATCGTGAGGAGCTTCGTGTGAAAATTCTGGAGTAAGGCCTACCACTTCATCGACCCCTGTATGTTGTTGTGGTCCAAAAGTCTTTGCTGCGAAGTTCCCTGCATTCCGACGGCTACAAAGGACTGCTGCCCTGACTGTCACCCTGTCTTGGAGCCCTTTGATGACTTGTAAAGCGAGACGATAGACATCATCGATATTTCAGTTAAGTATGAGTGGAGCATCTCCCAGTCCTTAGTTTGTTTTGGTATCCTTCAGGATCGCTTTGATTTGGTACCTGCAGGCCCCAAAGCCGAGGGACTCGTGTATTCACGAGGCTATCGTTTTGATATTCCCTTGAAGTTTGAAGCTAGACTAGTGAGCGAAGATGCCTGGTTTTAGCAGACTTGGAAAGATATTTTGTTGTGGTTGTAATAGGGATTCCCGATTGGAGGACTCGTGCCCGGTGCCTCCGATTGGAACTCCGACCTATGAGCTCTATTTAAAACACGGCGTGGGCCCCATCACGTATAATAATGTATGGATTAGGTATACTAGGAAGGATGGTGTCCTAAAATGGCCCCAATATGGTAGTTATGACACGGAGATTTTAGATAATTTAGAAGTTAGACTCTTCAAAAAGAAAGCCCGGCCGGCAATATTTGACTCTTTCCGCCTTTGGCGAAAAGAAGCCAACCAGAAGGAAATTAAGTTAGCGAAACGAAATAAGCGTGCACGAGGTATGTCGATGGTGCAGGCTGCTATACAGTTTAAGGATAATGAGGAAGAGCAAGAAAGCGAACAGATGTTTAAGCAACGTCAATTAGCGGTAGACAAATGTTATCCAGCTTTGCCGCCTCAACAGCAAGAAGAAAAGAAAGATCTTGCGAAAGATCCTTTAATGTTGCATCTATTAAGTTCACCACCCCCTTATGCTCAGAGTGCTACCGCACCTCCGCCACTTGTAGTTGCGCAACCCCCGGTTGCTTTACCTCCAGTGGTTCCTCAACAGCCAGCTCTCCCTCTACTGGCTACTACTGCTTCGGCGCAGCCTTCTCAAGGGCCGCCGTCTTTGCTACCTCCTTCGTCTGCTACTCCTATACCTGTGTTATCTGTTCCTTCTGTTACTGTTCCGACTTTGGTTCCTTCTCATTCTGCTTGGTCCCCTGTTCTTTTGTCACCTTCTCCTTCTGCTCGACGGAGAATGACTGATGCGGTTGCTAGTCTTTTTTCTCCTCTAATGGGTTCATTGGGTATGTCTCCTGTTGTAGAGCGTAAGCAATTGCGTAGTCAATTGCCTGGTCCTGATGAACGGACAGTGTTGGATCACTTGGCGCGTAAATGGGTTACCTTTCCTTCGCACTATGATCTTAAGGGTGTTATGGATGTTTTCCATCAATAGGAAGCACCGAAACCGAGATATGTATTTGATATGATGTGTTCTTTCCTTCGTGAGCAGTGGGAAGATAGTGAGGTAGGGCAGACTCCGTCTGAGTTGTTCCGTGTGCGGTCCGAGTTTGCGAAAGGAACTATAGTGGGTCTTGATGTTGAAAGAGCAGTCGCGACATTGTTGACGTTTAGGAGTGAGTTTCCTTTTAAGTCATTATTTGAGCCTGATTCTTCAGTTAGGAGAAAGGCACGTCAATACCCGATGCGTGAGGTTCCTCCCGTTTGGACACCTGGTGATGCGAATGCTAATCCACCTGTTCTGGCACATTTCCAGCGCGTTTGGGTACATGTTCCATGGAAGCGTGCCGAAGTCCTAGCTCTAAAGCAGACTCTGCCTGATCCACGTAAAACTCCTGCGGGGTTTTATAAGGAGCTATCTCAAACTGCGGGTTCATGTATTATGAATTTGGCTGATATACATGTTATTTGGGAATGTTGTTCCACAGCCTATATGGAGTAAGATTCGTCATACGGATCATGCACAGGAATTAGGTGATACATGGAATAACCTTAGAACTGCAGATGAAAGACAAATAGGTGGTGCTAAACCCGAGAATGTGATTGCTGATCTCCCTGGTAGAATTATTGATTATATGAAGACTTTGATGCCTGCTATGCGTGTCAATTGGGACAAGTTGTCTGCATGCAAGCAGAAGAAAGACGAAACTGTGTCCGACTTTTTCACTCGATTTGAAGAGACATTTGCAGACCACAGTGGTCAAGACATGAGTACAGAAGGTGGTCAAAGGTTGTTCGTTGACAAGTTTGTGCATAATTTGCTTCCCGAGTTGTGCAATAGGTTGAAGGATTCTGAAAGTGCCTGGGCTGTTTCTTCGTCAGCACAGATATTGGCTACTGCCCAATACTATGAGAATAGAAATAAGGATGAGATAGAGAAAGCGGATAAAAAGACTAAAGAATTGAAGACTAAGGTTCTTTTGCAGCAAGCATACCCGCCTCGCAATACCCAGCGTGATTATCAGCAACCCCAACAATATCAGAGAAACTCGCAAAGGTTCGAGTCTTCTCAACAGCGTTTTTCTGTAGGCCCTAATCAGTGTGCGTATTGCAAAGAAGAGGGTCACTTCAAGAATAGTTGCCCGATTTTATTACAGCGCACGAATGGTGTTTCTGGTATGAGAGGTCGAGGTGTTTAACAAGCTCCGCGAGGTCGAGGACGTGGTATGTCTCAGATTGCGCGTTCCTTGCCTCGATGAATTGTTTTGATCAACAGAATGGTGCGTCTGGTAGGATGGCTCAGTACTATGCGGATGATTATTACGTTGAAGGTGAGAATATGTAAGGTAATGATTGCTAGGATAGCCACAGACAAAGAGAGGGAGTCGTTTCAGTTCCAGTAGATCAGAGTGGACCTTATGTTGAAGTGATTGCATCAGGTGTGTCAGAGCCTTTTCTGTTGGATACTGGTGCTGCGAAGAGTTCTATCATGCACTCTAAACTCCCTGGCACACCTTTGTCTGGCTCAACAAATGTTTCAGTAGGTTTTTCTGGCGCCCCGGTTAGAAATCCGATTTCTAGTCCTTTGTCTCTTTCTGTTGGACCGTGTGACTTCGAAGCACCCCTCATTCTGACAACAGGTTGTGGTGAGAACTTGTTGGGATTGGACTTGTTGAAGAGATTGTATGCGACGCTTTATTGTTCTCCTTCAGGAGTGCAGCTTACATTGGGAAAGAGAGTGATCTCTCCGATGTATTTGGCTAAAAAACAACTTCCAGCTGAATTGTCTTCTCTTCCTGATTCTCTTTGGGCTACTGGTCCTAATGATGTGGGTCTCTTGGAGATTCCGCCATATGTTGTGACATTGAAGGCGAATGCTAGATTGCCACGCATTCCACAGTATCGTATCTCAAGTGATGGTGAAAGAGCACTTTTGGCGATCATCTCTGATCTGATTGAGAAAGGTGTGATTGAGGAAACGAGAGGTAATGTGTGCAATAGTCCGGTGTTGCCTGTTCTGAAAAGAACTGATTCTTCACAACCTCCTGTATATAGGTTTGTGATCGATCTTCGCGAGGTGAATAAGATCGTTGTTCCACAATTCCCTGTTGTGCCTGATATCACCGCTTTACTGACTTTGATTCCGGCTACAGCCACGTGGTTTTCGGTGATTGATTTGAAGAATGCTTTCTTCAGCATCCCAATTGCCGTGGAGAGTAGAGATATCTTTGGCTTCTCTTTAGGAGGCCGAAGTTTCCGGTTTAAATGCGCTCCTCAAGGCTATTGTGAGAGTCCATCGATCTATAGTCAAGCTTTGAAGACGCAACTTGATTTGTTGGTTTTACCTGATGGTGCCGCCCTTATTCAGTATGTTGACGATCTATTAGTCGCTGCTGACAATGAAGAGACTTGTAGAGAGGCTACTCTGTCGTTGTTACGTCACTTGTCTGATTTCCATCATAAGGTTTCTCTTTCGAAGTTGCAGTATTGCCGACAAGAAGTTATCTACTTAGGTCACCTCTTATCGAAGGAGGGATGAAGATTGACCCCAGAAAGAATTCAAGCGATTGCGAAAATGAGTGTGCCTACGACACAGAGAGAAGTGCGTGCATTTCTAGGTATTACATCGTACTGTAGACAGTGGATTGCTAATTTTTCGTTGCTTGCAAAACCTTTGATAGCTCTTACTGTTAAGGATACTCCGAATCCTATTCCTTGGACTGACGAATGTCAGAAGAGTTTTTCAGAATTGCGTGATGCCCTGTGTTCGGCTCCTGTGTTGGGTACCCCCGATTATGGTAAACCTTTCACATTGTATGTCCACGAGAGAGTGGGATGTGCATTGTCAGTTTTGACTCAAGAGTTTGGCGATAAGCAACGTCCATGTGCTTATTTTTCGTCGACTTTGGATCCGGTAGCTAGAGCGTTGCCGAGTTGTTTGAGAGCTACTGCGGCAGCGGCTGTTTCAATCCGACAGTCTGCTGGTTTGGTAATGGACAATACACTGACTGTGATGGTTCCACATGCAGTGGATACCTTGCTGAACCGTACCAAGACACAGCACTTAACTAGTGCTTGGTTGTCAGGTTACGAATTGACCTTGTTAGCAAGTCATGTACATATAAAAAGATGCAACACGTTGAATCCAGCCACGTTGTTGCCGATCTCAACTGAGACGGATGATACCGAACAGCATGATTGTTTTCTTAGGACTGAGGAAGAAACGAAAGGGAGGATAGACCTTAGGGACACTCCTCTTGCAGAATATGATGGTACTTTATGGGTTGATGGTTCGTGCTTCAAGCTTCCGAATGGTGATACGACTACGGCATATGCGGTTACGACTTTGCATACGATTGTTGAAGCTGCTCGTATCCCACATAATTCAGCACAAGCGGCAGAGTTGATTGCATTGACAAGAGCGTGTGTGTTGTCAAAAGGGAAAAGAGTGACTGTGTACACTGACAGCCAGTATGCGTTCAGTGTTGCTCTTTGGACGATTGTGGAGAGAACGTGGGTTTCTGACTTCGCATGGGACCAAGATCCAACATGGTCAATTGGTGAATGAACTTCTTGAATCTCTTACTCTGCCGTTGCAAGTTGCGATCATGAAATGCAGTGCGCATAGGAAAGTCACGGATGATGTTGGTCATGGTAATGCGTTTGCAGATGAAGTCGCGAAAGAGACTGCGAGAGATGTGATGAGTCGAATGTATGTTGCGGGTTCGGCGAGATGGGTTCCAGATAGAAGTGTGTGTGAAGATACGATTGAGAGTGTGAAATCCATCCAAGCTGAAGCTACAGAGAAAGAGTTGAATGAATGGAGAGAAATCAAGGGTAAATTGGACTCGAATGGTTGTTGGGTTGAGTTGTCAGAGCATCAGCGATGGTTGTTGCCTGATGCGTATGTACTTCCAGTGGTTACGATGGCACATGGAATGGTCCATATCAATGTGAAAGGGATTTGTAAGTTGTTGGCCCCAGTATGGCAAAATGCTGGAATTCCTAAGTGTGCAAAGAATTTGGTCAAGAACTGTATGGTTTGTTTGATGTACAATCCTGGTAAGGGAACTACAACTCCAGCTGGTCATTTTGCTCCTCCCACGTATCCGTTTGAGGCTTTGCAGCTAGATTTCATCCACATGGAGAGGTGCAACAACCTGAAGTATGTCCCAGTGGTTGTTTGCTCTTTTTCTAGATGGGTGGAAGCCTACCCTTTGAAGGACAATACTGCCTTGACCACAGCTAAAGCCCTTAATAAGGAATTTTTCCCTAGGTATGGGTTGCTGAGAATGGTCTGGAGTGACAATGGGAGTGAATTTGTGGGTCAAGCGATGAAGAGAGTGTGTGATGGGTTAGGAATCCGGCAGAAGTTCCATGCTGCCAATCATCCCCAGTCAGCTGGTCTAGTTGAGTGCTGCAATGGCACGTTAAAATTGAAATTGGCCAAAATTCAAGCGAGCTCTGGTCTACAATGGCCTGATGCTTTGCCGTTAGCCCTTCTGTCCACAAGAATGACTGTTCATTCGCGAATGGGTCTGAGTCCTTATGAGGTTGTGTTTGGTCGCCCGGCAAATGTTTGGGGAGTGCCGCGGCCGACAAAATTTAGTGAGATAGAACACCCTGTATTGCTTGACTACCTGTACGAATTGACGGCTAAATTGCGTGTTCTGCATCAACAGGTTCATGATACTTTGCCACAGGTTTCTGAAGATCCAGGGCACACCATTGAACCTGGCGCGTGGGTGCTCGTGAAGAATTTTCAGCGAACCAAGAACGAGCAGCCCCGCTGGACAGGACCTTACCTGGTGTTATTATCTACTCGTTCTGCGGTACGAGTGCACGGTAAAAAGAACTGGATTCACGGCGTACATTGTAAGAGGGCCCCGTTGCCTCTGCCGTACGTCCGGTGGGACCAAAAAGGACTTCCTGATTCTGAGACTGAGACCGTGCCTCGTTTTCTGCCTTTCAGCGATGCCCATTTGATTGGAACAAACACTGAGCCAGAAAGCGATAATCTTCGTCAAGAAGCTGTGCCTCCATCGAACCGTTTGAACACTGTTAAACCTGAGCTACTTTTCCGAGAACAGACATTGACTGGCAAAGAGCGTTATAATTTGCGACCAAGAGTCACGGGACAAATAACAAATTAAGTTCCTTCTTTGCTTTTTTTAAGGTTAGCTCCCCTCCGAGAAACTATTTTGATTTTTGTTTTTCGAACCACCATCCGGGTTCAGCTGTAGGGTCGCGGTGCCAAGTCCTTGGAGCGCAAGCCGAAGACGTTAGGTCGACGGTTCTGGTTGGTCTAAGGGCGTTCCCTGGACTGACAGGCGCATTCCTTAGCACGGAACACCCATCCGCCGTGAGCAGCACGATTAGAGGATGGAGTTTTTCGGGATGGAGAGACCTACTAAAAGAATGAGCTTCAAGAACGAAATGTGTATAATAATGAGTAGAAAACGTTTTTTGATATTATGTCTGTTTATACTGTTTAGTTTAATGATGTTTTTAATTGGATATGTGACATTCTCTATTCAAGTAACATTCATGCCCACTGCACAACCCATGCCTCCTCCTACTGTTTCTTCGCATTCTTTTTACCCTCTGCCCGAGCATGAGTCCATTAGGAGAATGGAATTCGCTAATAATTCCTTTGTTCAGCTTCTGCACCAACACCAGCTAGTAGTGAACACAACTAATTGTTGGGTGTGTGGCCTTATGCCCCATACTACCGATAAAGGTATTCCTTACCTGGTCCTGCCATTTAGCTACAATGGTTCTGTGTGGGCATACAGAACAATGTTCATTTATGCCCGTGAAGTTAACCCCCTACGTTCTGTGAAGGATAATCCGAAGAATAGTGCTCTGGTCAAGGGAATAGTCGACATGATTAGAGGAATAGGTTCTTATGAGACTATCCCAAGAGATGAGACGCTAGCGTATATTGGAGGGAACATTACTGGATATGGAGCTAGTCTGAGTGGGAACCAGCGAGCGAAGAGATCCTCTCCGATTTGGATAGTACCCCATCAGGGTCATCACTGTCTGCAAGGTAATGGCAAGAATCCTAGAGCTCAGCTAGGGAAGAGTGTTTGCATTGAGACATATGTTTTTTGCATCCCAGACTTCCCCACCGTTTCTAGCAGCTAAGGGTACCTACTTCATTTGCCATGACAGAGCGTATACATGGTTGCCCCCTGATTTCTCGGGTACATGTTTTGTCTCGTTCTTGTTACCTCCTACATTTACAGCTGCGCCAGATTACCACAAGATGAGAGTCGTTAGAGGTGTCTTCAGAAAGGAAGATACCGCAGGACAAGAATTGGGAGATTTCTTGAAGGGTTTTCTGCCGTTTTGGGGACCTATGGTTAACAGCAGGAACATACGGCAATTGACGAGAGTAGTTGAGTCCACCATAGTCGAGACTGCCGGCGCCCTTAGTAATTTGACTGCTGAGCTCCAGTCGGATCGTCTTATGACTCTTCAGAACAGAGTTGCGTTAGATGTCATACTTGCAGATAGAGGAGGGGTCTGTAAATTGATCCAATCAAGCTGTTGTGTTTTCATTCCAGACAACGCTCCAACAGTTTTCCAAGCCATCTCCAAGCTACATAAGCTCTCCGAGTCCATACATGTGGACGAAGGAGATTGGTCGTTAATGGGATGGTTCTGGGGATTGTTATCCACCTGGGGATGGAAGATTCTGATGGTCATTGGGATGGTATTAGCTATCCTTTTCTTGTTCTGCCTTTGTATACAGTGTGCTCCTGCTATCTGTGGCCTTTTTGTTACCTCGTGTTCAAGGAGACCTGTCCAGAGAGAGTTACTAAGTACCAGGATGATGCTACAGCAACATCTCAATGATCTGATGAATATAGACCTGGATTAAGATTGACGTGAGTTTAGGTTATTGCCTATGTAAGGGCAAAAGGAGGGTCTGTGGTTCCGTGAATTCTGAACCCGTTCAGTGAAGGTTGTCGTATCGTGATGATTTTGGTGTCAGCGAACCGCGAATGACAAGTGCGGTATGCGTAAGCGTTTTCGTCATGCTACACCGATGGATTCACTGTGTATTTGACGATCTAGTCTGCACCCTTGGGTTCCATTTTGTGCATAACCGCCATTTTGTGGTTGCCCTCACATAGGCTAATGACTACAGGATGACTGTGGCCAAGCGAGACTCTAGGGACGCATACACTTTAGCTTGAGTTCGTGTTGACTCCTGTTTGACCTGAGTCAACTGACCCTGTTGCCCGAGGCTAAACTTGTTGAGCCAGTACCTTGTTAAGCAGCTGGTCAGATAGAGATCAAAGAGCAGGACATTATTGATTCTATGATACGCGCACACACCCCTCTATCTTGCTTCTCATCTGTTTCTGCTCCTTCCTTTTATGGCCCTATGGCCTAATTATTGATTTGGGTTGAGGACTTTTATGATGGGCCCGTCCGGCCTGTTCGAGCAAGAATGCTGGATTTTTACCTTGTCATTGGCGATGGGTTGGATAACTGAAAGTGGGTTTGTCGTTATGTGATGCCTCTGTAAATATCATCCTCTGATTGGTCAAATTTGTGAGTAATTGATGCTAGCCAGGAACTTGGTTTTTGGCATAAAAGACGATGCTCCGCTCTATTAGGTTGAGCAGTCTCCTGAGAACATACACCGTGTTGTACTTCTAGGACCTCTGTTACTGGCTGCAGCTAATAAATTTGATCTTTGATGTCAACAGAAGAATCCCGTGTCTCTGTACTCTAAGACAGGTGAACCCGAAGACTTCGGGCGTGTCCCCTGCGCCGCTGGGTTTAAATCCCGGTTCTTCAGAAGGTAAGGGGTCTCAGGCAGCAGGCTCTGTGAGCAGTGGCAATGTGAGGCTCACTCCACATATATAGCCCCTTGGGGTCGTTTCAAAGGTGCCAAGCTGCAACAATTGGTGGTCCAGGTCTGCCTTTTTCAAATGCATCTAATGACCGCCTCCACGGTGGCGGAGCACGCCTACTGCGAACTTCAAAATTGCATCATGTCACCACAATCATGGCTCCCATTGGCTGTAAGGGCATGCTCCATGGCTATGATACAACGCTGGGGCCGGGGTGCGCGGCCGCGATGGTGCATCTTTCAAATGCAGCCAATGACCGCCTCCGCAGTGGCGGAGCACGCCTACCCCGATCTTCAAAATTGCATGTAACACCGCAGGAGCCCAGTGTGTGCTACCGAGATTTTAGTTGCGGGGCATGCCAACCACCATTTCCACATGTCTCCATGCCTATGACTACCGCACTTGTGTGAATGGGGGTGCTGGTGACACACCGCCGGTGCCAGGCGGTAGTTTCCGTGATATGGGTGCCAGCATTGACACGAGGCACCGCCATTCTGCCAGTGGAGCATGCCAACCGTCATTTCCACATGTCTCCATGCCTATGACTACCGCACTTGTGTGAATGGGGGTGCTGGTGACACACCGCCGGTGCCAGGCGGCAGCTACCGCGATATGGGTGCCGTGCATTGACATGAGGCACCGCCATTCTGCCGGCAGAGCATGCCAACCGCCATTTCCACATGTCTCCATGCCTATGACTACTGCACTAGTGTGAATGGGGGTGCTGGTGACACACCACCGGTGCCAGGCAGTAGATACCGCGATATGGGTGCCATACAATGGCGATGGCCATGTGTCAAACATCAACAGTGCACAGTGCCAACATGTTCAATGGCACCTCATTGTGCACACGATGCCAATGTTCAATTTACTCCACTGATGGCTACACATGCCTTGTTTATGTGTGTGCAACAGAGATTTGTCTGTACCCACTCACATGTCACTTAAGGATTTGATGTTGGTGTAGGCAGGACAGTGTAGTCTTGGACTGTACAATGTGTACACATGTCAATGTGCTGAGGTCCAGTGACAATCACAGCAATGCTCGTCTCGATGAATTTTGATCTATTTAGCATTGCCTCTCATGTCTGCTTATGAACACATTCATCATTCCAGCACCGACTGTGGTCATTGTGTGGTGGATGTGTGCCAGGTTGTAATGACGTATTAATGTGTGACCGGTATAGCAGCTAGGTATGAGACAGTGGTTTTGATTAGTTACACATATGCTGGATGCTAGACTTCCAGGCGTGCACATGTGTACTGTGGTCATATCCCTATGTGCATTCACATAGCCAAAGGTGGTGTTTGAGGTACTTGTCTTGTGTAAGTTGACACATGTGCCCTTTGTGTAGCTGAAGGTGTCCCTCCATGTAAACTGGTCTGTTAGTCACTATAGATGTCAGTCATTGTTGTTGTTATGTCATCCAGAACGTGATATGCTGTGCACATCTCATGATATATTGTATTGACATGTGTCCACTATCATCTCCAATAGGAGGAGGCCAAATTTGACTCGTCACAAGTCACACCCTCATTGTGAAGATGGCTACCTACCTGTAAGTTTGTTTGGTGTACTGCAATGGCTTCCAACTGCTCCTGGGTGGTGTGGGTTAGAGCTCCATCCTGCTGAGGTGTGGGACAGAGGGAATGTTGGGAGTAGTAGTGCAGCCCTCCCAGACACAAACACCCTCCCAGGGAAGATGGCTACCTACCTGTAAGTTTGATGCTGGTTGTATAATGGCTGACACATGCTTCTGGGTGGGGTGGTGGGAGGGCTCCATCCTGCTGAAGTGTGGGACAGGGGGCATGGTGGGAGTAGTGGTGCAGGCCCGCCACCCCCAGACACCCTCATTGTGAAGATGGCTACCTACCTGTAAGTTTGTTTGGTGTACTGCAATGGCTTCCAACTGCTCCTGGGTGGGGTGGGGGAGGGATCCATCCTGCTCAGGTGTGGGCCCGGGGGCCTGATGGTTGTTGTAGTGTTGTCTGCCTGTACACATGACCCCATGGTTATGTTGTTAGCTATGTTTGGGGTGAATGGGAGTGGGTGAATGTTGGATCTGCGAGCCATGTTTTTGTGAGTGTGTGATGCAGATGGATGGTATGTGTCCTAGGTGGTGTAGCTTTGTAGTTGTGCATGGCAGAGTGGCGGTAGTCATTTGGTTGTACTTACCAGCCTTCACTCCCCCGGCTACTCCTGTGAGACTCTCTGGATGCAGTATGGCAAGAACCTTCTCCTCCCATTGTGTGAAGGGTTTTGGTGGAATGGGAGGGCCACCGCCAGTCCTCTGAGCCAGCTCATGGTTCTTGCTCCTCCTCTCCTTGACCACCCTCTTCAGATCATGCCAACGCTTCATGATCTCCTTTTTTTGATCTTGGGGTGGTCCCTACTGTATTGACCCTTTGGACTATCCTAGCCCACATTTGTGTCCTTGTGGCTAATGGTGTCTGTTGGACCAGGGTACCAAAAAGCTGTTGTTCCACTCTGAATGTCTCATCTACCATGACCTTCAACTCACTCTCAGTGAATTTGGGTATTTTCTGTGTGGCCATGGTGTGTGGTGTGCAAAGTGGTTGTGGGTGTAGGAGTGTAAGTGGTGGTTGTGGTTGTGCTGTGTATGGTGTGTGTTGTGCAGGGGGGTTAGTTGTGCTGGTTTGGAGGTGGTGGTGGTGCTGTGTGTGGTGTGGCTGGTGATGTTGTGTCCTTTGCCTCTCCTGTCAGCTGGGGTGTGTGTCCATTCTCGGCTGGAGTTTTGCAAGGGATTGTGGTCAGATAAGGGGCTGGTTTTACACTCAGCTATGTGGGTGTGTCCAATTGGGGTGTTGCTTACAGGTGTGTTGTCCTGGGATTTGTTTTTTTCGTTTTGCCATGTGGTTGTGTCATTGGGGTGTGTTTTGTGTATTTGGGAGGCATGTCTTGTTTTCTGGGTGCACTTTCTGGCCTTCTTGTGGCGTTTTGGCTTCGTCTGCCATATTTTTGACTGTTCGTCCGCCGTGGTGGCTGTACTTCAGCTCTTCCATTCATCCCATTGTGCGACCGCGGCGGTCGGAGACGGCGGTACGTACCGTGGGACCGTCGGGGATGTACTAATTTTCAGGGCGGTGTCTCCGCTATACTTGCGGCTGGTTGTTGGTTTTCCGCCACGATTTCGACCGCCGCGGACGGATTTTGACCATCTCTGCCCGCTACGGGCGGTTATTCTGGGCCTCGTATTGCCGCAGTTGGATTTTTTGGGCGGTTGTTGCTAATTTGGCCGCCGGTTTCCCACGAGGCCGGCGGGCGGTTGTTTTCCGCTTCCATGGCGGTCAGGGTGTTTTTCTGCACTCCAGCCTAATGGACCTCTTAGTGTATGCAAGATAAAAAATACAAAAGAATAAAAAGTGCAGCATCGATTGCCCGCATTTCCCATCACAGAGACAAGGACAGGTGTCTCAGTTGGCTTTGAAGCCTAATGGAAAATTCAATTAATATTTTATGGTGCCTTCTCTAAGGCGAAACAATAAACTACACTCCCAATCACGCGTGTTACCAGTCAAATAATTTCGCGGTGAGCAAACTCGTCCCTGATTCCTAGTAAGGTAGTCCGATACTCTTGTTTTTGTTGTCTCCCTTTTTATTCTCTCTTCCTACACATATCATACCAGCGCGCCTGCAGCTGTTTTTAGTAACAAGGTGAGGGCCCTCAGAATTTTCATATAGTTGGTTAAGGCCTATTTTGCGCAGACAAGATTCGATATATTTTAACCACAGAATTTTCCTCCCATTGTCACATGCAAGGCAATCTTTTATGATATCTTTTGTTAATGCTCCCTCAGTGTTTTGCCAAATAGCATGCCAAAAAATCAAAGGGCGGGCACTGATGTAATCCTCGACAAAGGGGAGGCCTAGCTCGTTGTGACAAATAAAACTAGAGCTAGAGATAGGTGCTGTTAACACCCTTCTACAGAATCTGTTTTACGCTATCTAAACTGAGGGACTTCTCTCAATCCCCCAGACCTCTGCCCCATAGATCGCCGCCGGCAGGCATTGTAATCTATAAATCTGCAGTAAGGGGGTTAAAACATTCCCCTTCCTAGGGAGTGGTAGGCTAAGTAGCGAGCCTGTGGCTCTGCACAGTTTATTTCCGCTATTGGCTATATGTGTTTTCCAAGAGCCGCAGTTGTTAAAAGTCAAACCTAGGTGAGTAGAAGTGCCTGTACTTACTATTCTTTGTTCGCCTGCCTTCAGTGAGTGTGTTTTATATTTCTTGGGGCCGCAAGACAATAAAAGATTTGGTAAAATTTGTCTGCAAATCTAATGACTTCATACATTTAACGAAACCGTTCACCAAGAGGGAGAGAGCCATTGGTGTGAGTGCCACCAACACAGCGTCATCTGCATACAGCAGAATGGGTAGCGGCAGAGTTCTGATCAAAGGCACATCGACTGTGATGGTAGATAAAAAAACTATGAAAGTCATTAATATATAAAATGAATAAAAGAGGAACTAAAACACAGCCTTGTCTAACGCCTCTCATTATGCAAACATCTTTTGAAACCTCTCCATTGATATTAATCCTAACTCTGGCTTTCATCCCTAACCAATTGTCAGTGGCTGAGATTAATTCAAGCATTCTGTCCATCACCTTGTTGTTGTTGTTCCATTAGGCAGGATTTGAGGCAGAAGAATGCAACCAGAAGGAAAGTTCCTCTGTGATCAAAGTGCCCCCACAGTGTGTTAATGTAGTGGAAAATAATTGTTATTAGTATATTGTCTTGTAGATTGAAGATCAAACATAATTCCACACATAATTGCAATCCCAATATTGCAGACAAGAACAATGGTGATCCATAGAAAGAGGAAGGTCAAACGGCAGAAAATTGAGATCTGCCATACTTAGCAGGATCTTTGACATTAAGGCGCGGATGCAAAACTATTTTTTATGTGTGTCTTTCTGGATGTGCATTGGATAGTTGGTAGCCACAGGACACTTCTTGAATTGTGCGATGTCTTACAACGTGCAACTGCAATCGGAATAATTAGTGGTCCTACACCATACGCAATATTAGTGGTTTCAGAGATCTGTGATCCAATGAGAATACTTAAATTGTCTTTCCTTCCAACAAACATTTATTTGACAACTGGAAATTGGAAAACAATGCTGAATCACTTTAGATGGAATTGACTAAAAGACTGTGAAAAATAAAGGTTTGAGAGGATCGTTATTCCTTTAAAGATAGCTCTAATGAGGTGACCTTGAATGGCAGTCTTGGGTTTACTAAAAGAAAATGCATTTTTTTAAAATAAATATTTACGAAGGGCATTTGTAGTGAACATTTGATAGCAAAGAACAAAGAAAACAGATCTGAGGAATTTGGTAACTTAGTTGGGAAGTAGAATTTAATCTACACTGATATCCTGCAATGTGAAAAGTGGGGAACATTTGTAGAACTCGAAGGCTGTGCCCGAGGTCACTAGTAGGAGAGTTGGCAAACACTCCCTAGAAGATGCACAAGGATTGGCAACCTGTACTGCGTGCTGGTAGTTTTGTGTTTTGGTCTCATGCCTCATTTATGATTATTTATGAAGGAAACATTGAAAATTCATCTATGTGCATTGTAAAAATATGTAGGATTCCGAGTCAGTGCCTCAGTGCAATAGGGAAAAGACAGTTGGCAGAGAACCAGGCCTGGCAGCATGCCATTCCAGCCCAAGTTGGCTCCCTACACCTGCATTGTAGGCTAGCATTGTAGGTCAGCAATCAAATTGAATAAACCTGTTGGTGATAGGTGAGTTGATGTCGTCGGTTTATTTATTCCCTGTCCAACTGCACCCCTTAAGAAAATTTGATTATTTAGGCACAAGGCAAGTCTATTTAAGTTTTGTCTTTTATGTTTTCTGACTTTAGAAAAACAGGATGATTGATGAAGGGAAATGTACCTGGCAAAGGGTGTTCATGATGTATCCATTGTTAGTGGTTATTAGCATCGATTGCCTCTGGCTAGTTCAGCTATGAATTCACTGGGTTAAAGGAGTACACTGTGTTCAGATTTTTTGCATGTTTATGGTGTTGTTTAGTATCATGGATAACACTCCTTAATCTACTAGCAAAGGAGAAGGCATCAGCATTGGCAGGACAGGGGTGTGGTCAATGGTGCTGAGGCCCCCCCAAAGCAATAATCATGCCTTAGTTAGGAAGGTGACTGAGCAGTAAAGATACCTTGAAATTGTGTCTTTATCTCATTACCTTTTCTGTGCATTCAAAGCCAGAAGTTAAATGTCAGGGTATGTCTTCTGACAGATTGGTGCTCATTGTTTAACATGGAGATTGGTGTTTTTCTCACAACAAAGTGAGAGGATTTTGTTAAAGTGAACTATGTGCCAATCTTGCTGGAGTACATGGAGTGTGAACAGAAAAAATGCAGGATGTCACTTTTTTCCTACACAATAAGATCTAAATACTTGCAAACGTATTGCACAAATATTTCAAAACACATCAGCAGTTAAGAAGGCAAAAATGAAACACTGTTTCTGTAATTCTGAATGGTGAAAGAAGCAAAGATTTGTATTAGGATCAAAATAAAACATGACACTTTACTAGTGATGTGCAAATGATAGTTGCTGAAACTGCGCGATATAGTTTTATCAGTAAACATGAATTAATTTGATACTTTAGTGGCCATTTCAATGGAAAATATGCTGCCTGTAAATGACAGTGCACTACCATATCATGCTATATTAATATATTTGTGATATTGTCCTCCAAAATACACCACCTGCTACATACCATACACTTACTACTCTCCTGCTGAATCGGTGTTGCTCATTTGCTACATTTCTTCTTCATGTGATGCCTGGATTATTTTTACAATCCTTATGACTTCGGTGATGTAACACTGATGGCAACACGCCCCCTCTGAAAATTGTTCTAGCGCCACTGGGCATGGTCTTGTTGAATCCCAGGCATGACCATAGCCAGAGGGAACCGGGCCAGTCTATAATCATGCCTGCTTCTCCAAAATTAGAACAGGGACATGTAAGTCAAAATAACGGTTGTTATTTAGTTTATGAAATTATGCAAGAAAAAAATCAGGTGCCCACCTAGTAAAGTGACAACAAGCATGACGTGTTAAGTGGGTGTGACTTTAAAATATAAACATCGCATTGACAACACAAAGGAGAACTCCTCAAGAATAAATTATACAAAGTGTACAGAGTTCTTGTTGTAGGGGGTCAATGACGTTTCGATCTCAGCTTTTCGAGATCATCTTCAGGACATAGCAATTGTGAGCAAGCTGAATTAAAAATCGGGCTGTGCCAGGGAGAAAGGTAGCAAGAAAGTAAGCAGAATGCCGCAAGGGGCATAAATTCCTGAAACTCGGACTTGAAAGTGTGAAGCTATTCCAACTGTGACTGACGCCTGCCCGTGAGGGTGCTAATGAGTGAAGTAGCGTGTAATTGTAACAATTACTTGAAACTGGAAATATGGGAAAAGAAAATGTTGATACTACCATTGTGACTAATGTCTTCAAGGCACTAACCTGAAAATGTGACCCAAATATATTAGGTGAACAAGAAACAACGTCAACTGCTTCCTCCAGGTTCCTGCATGTTGTGATCTTTGGACATAAGACTAAATATTATATTCCACAGGATGGAGGAGGGCAATGTGGCTATGCCAAAAAAAGCAGAGTACAATGAATGGCACCCTGTCTAGAGCTGCTCAACGGTTGTCCCGGTAACAAGAGGAGTTCGCTACTGAGCGGAATGCTGATGGAGGTGAACAGGGAGAGTGGTTTGGGATTTGTCAATTGGGCCCAGAGGATCGATGGCAGGGGTAGGGGCCTGTGGGCTGGTTTTGTGGAGCAGCAATTGCTACCATGGATACAGATGCTACATGCCCCATTCTCTCAGTTAGCACAGCATATCTTTAAACAGGCATCTGGTATCCTTGTATGCTTCCTGTTAGAGGCTACCTTAACTGCCTGTGTGTGTGAGTCTTCCACTGCCTGACTCCATCTGTATCTCTGAAAAACCAACTACAGAGAAAAGTCACTGGATTTTTTTGGGCACAATCTCCCCCTATAGGAATGACACTTTAATGGCGACTGGAGCAGTGGGTACAGCCCAACAAAAGACCACTAATGGCACTGAAGATAGAGGATATGTTGGGTAGCCTCAAAGATTTAAGGCAGAGTAGTGTGAAGAACATAAAGGTGGATATCTCAACTGAGCTGAATTACCTTTGCTCTGATCCTGGTAAAAAGATTGTGACATTTCAGTCAAATATAGTGGAGACCAGGGTTATAGAGGTGGAAACTACCTGAAGGCACAGGAAAAGAGCCTCACGCTCATTGACATTTGTACACATCTCCATTGCCAAAATGATGTCTGAACTAGAAAGATCGAAGACCTTGAAAACTGATCTAGGAAGGACAACTTTTACATTAGGGGCCTTCGAGAGTGGACGAAGGGCTCGGAACTTAAACGCTTCTTTTTCGGACTCTTTTTTTTTCTGATAAGTCTATAAGTGTGACATAGCCGTTATCACACTCAACAGAGTCCATCGTGTGGGACCACAAAGGATGGATGTTTATACTAGGGCCCTAGACGTATTGGCCAAGTTCCACAAATGCAAGAGGGAAGTACAGGTCCTCCAGGCTGCTAGGTTCATGGATAACATTCAGGACAAGGGCTAATCTGGTATGCTATTCCAGAATATAGCCCCGGCAATGCTTCTCAGACTGATCATGAAAACTTGCACCAGAACAAAGTCAGATACAGATGGCTTTACCCATTTGGTGTTGCCTTTGATCACAGAAATAAGTCTCACTAAATCTCGAACCTGGCAAAAGCAGCCTTGCTGCTGGGAATTAGGTTGGAGGTGCCGGGAACTGAGTCGCAGCAGTTGGGTTTCAACCGGGTGTGGTGGGACTCCTGGCCCACTTCCTCATGGCAATTTCAAAGGCCGCTGTGCTACTAGGGGCCTAAATGAAACAGAGGCGCAACCCTAAATGAGACTATATGATCTGTATTACTGTCTTCACACTAGTAACCTATGTGGCTGACCCAAACCTTTCCTGTGCAGTGGGTGCTGCATTTTAAAAAGAAACTGCAGCTTGTGGGACTAGGAGGCCATTCATGCTATCTTCAGGTCACACGGCACAATGAGACTTTTGGTTATGTGTTTTTTCCATGGCTGGTTCTAAATTTTGTCTATCTGTTTTTTGCTTATTTGTGTTTGAGAAGAAAGGGGTGAAAAAAGCTGGTTTGGAGGGTCAGGATTGGGAGAATTAGGGGGCTTATATGCCCCACACTAGGACTGATTCTCATTTCTATAATAGACACCAAGACCCTTGATATGAACGTGAACTGCAGGACATGGCACGCTACTACCCAAATGTGTTGTAAGGATATGGCAGATGGGCTACTTGCTATCAATTCTTTTGGTCTATTTTATGGTTAAGATCCTTTTTCTTAATGCTAAAGGGCTTAATGTCCCCAATAAATTGACCAAGATATGGCACTTTATGAAGACGGGAGGCCACAATATCTTTGCATGAAAGGAAACACATCTCAAATAGGGGGACGATACTAGATTTAACCATAAATTAGATTCTTAGGCCTAATACTCCTTGGGGTCCACGTAGCACAATTGAATCACCATTTCCATTATCATAGGCTCTCTATTAAGAGCTCTAGATTGTAAAAAAACATAGGAATGGCAGGTATCTTATCATCAGGGGCTAGGTGGAGGATTGGGCACTGATGGAGGCAGTGATATACACCCCCAACACTTTCCAGGATGTCTTTCTGTGCACAGCCATAGATTTGGTGGCAGAGTTTGCTGTGGGTGACATTATCCTCATGGGGGACTTCAACTCAGTCTGAGATTCAAAGGTGGATAGGACAGGATCTGGCACCCCACACCCCCTGTCTGCAACACTGAAAGGGAAGTTGAAGGAATTGAGATTCCAAGATATGTGGCAAGTACAATACTCCATGGGCAAGTACTGTACCTTCTTTTCTCATGTACATAATTTACATTCTAGAATTGACTATATACTTGTTAGCTCTCCACTGGCTATCTTGCCTCTGGCTTCAGAGATAGGCACATCTCTGTGTATGACCATACTCCCATAACTGGGAAGCTTGATCTTGGGCCTCCGCCAGAAGCTCCCCAGATCACACCAACTCTGACCTGGTGAGGAACCCTGTGCTTAAGGCCAAATTGTAGGAGTTGATAAAGGAGTATTTTCAACATCACAACACCCCTGAGGCATCTGAGAGACAGCTTTGGGATACCTCTAAGGGAGTTATCTGGGGTACATGCATAAATATGCTGTCATATCTTAGGAGACTGCAACAAGACACATGGACGTTCTTGAGAAGGACCTTAAAATCGTGGAACATGACTATGTTCTATCCCTAATGTTTCAAAGGCAACAACAACTCGACCCTTTGAGGTCAGCTATGCACCATAGACATTAACAAAGCCGAGTTTAACCTCCTCAAACTGAAATACACACATTTTTACACAACAATAAGACAGGCTTCCATTTGACTCTCTGCTACGAATAAAACACCATGTGAAAGAGATAGTCAACTTATTACAAAGCAAGAGGTCAAACTGACTATTAATACTCTAAAAGTTACCAAAGCTTTTTGGCCTGATCAGTTCACAGGAATTTTTTACAAAACGATTGGGGCGCTATGAATCCCATAGCTGAGAAGAGTATGTAAATCTTACCTATCTATAGGATAGATTACTCCAAGAGTGAGTGAATCCCTTATCTTTTTGATTCATAAATCGAGGAAGGATTTAGAGAGGTTCACCTCCTATCAGCCCATAGCCCTATTAAATTTGGTTGTTAAGATCTTAACTAACGTTCTGGTGACTCTCCCAGGATTTATTCATCTAGACCAATCGGGCTTCATGAAAAAACAACAAATGCATGATAATCAGAGAAAGTCTTCCATCTGCTCTAAAGATTGCAAAAAAGAAATACCGGCCCTGTTGATCACTTTGGATGTGAAAAAAGCTTTCGACTGGGTGAATTAGCACTTCCTAGCCTGAGTCCTGGAGACTGTGGGGTTTGGCCCCCAATTTTTGACTTGGGCATTGGCGGAATACCAAGTGCTACTTGCCAAACATTCAATGGTGGCACCTCACAGGCCCTCCCGTTTAAAAGGGGCACCCACAAGGATTGTCCCCTCACTCCTCTACTTTTAATTCCATATGTAGAGCCCTTGGCAGTATTCCTTCGAGGGGATGAGTAGGACTCAGGCCTTACATTTGGAATACACCTAGAGCAGTTCCAACTAGCATCCGGGTTTAAGATTAACATGAGAAAATCCAAAATACTGAATCTCACTCTCCTCAGAAAGTAGGTCACTCATCTTGGGGTCCTCCTCCCATTCAGGTCAGTGTCATCCAGTATCTCATACCATGGGGGTACAAATATCATCGGCTCTACCCAACCTGTACAAATTAATTGTGTCACAGTATTATCAGATATTCGAATGAATCTGCAGAGATGGGATGCTTTTCCGGTGTCCTGGTTGGGTCGAGTCAATACAATAAAAATTAACATATTACCAGGACTGCTGTGTCTCTTTAAGTCTGTTCTTATTGCCATTCCAGACTCCTTCTCTCATTTGTTAAAGAGTACCTTCTTGAAATATATCCGGGGGGCAAAAAGCTGTGAGTCTGCTATGCCATCCTGTGCAGACCTAAAGAGAAGAGAGGGGTGGCTCTGCCAGATGTTCGCATATATTATATGGCCACCTAACTTCAAGTCCTAACAGACTGGAGTATGAGGGAATCAGAAAATGTCTGGGTGCACATGGATATCGGCTGTCGCAGGCCCATCCATGTGGGATTTAATTTGGAACCTAACATGATAGACCTCCTAACCTTTACCATAGCACCCTGACAAAACTCCATGTTGATGGTTTGGGATTACGTAAACAGAAGATTAAGTTTGGCTATCAGTCTCTGTATGCCCCAATTCACTTCAATCCAGAACTCACTCCTGCACTCACTCCAAGACCCTTTGATGCGTGGCGTCGCAGTAATTCTCTCCCTTTTCTTTTTTTTTTAGCAAAGTTTTATATAGCGCAAACTTGACCCGAATCCAATCAGGTATCAGAGCGTTTTACATAGCACCAGTTACGTTACATGAGGACACACATTCATTTTTTTTGTTGTTGTTGTTAGGCATGGGGAGATTAAGTGATTTGCCCAGAATCACAGGAGGTTTAGCGTCATTACCGAGACTCGAACCCAGTTCCCCCAGGTCCGAGGTCGAGCGCCCTAACCGTTAGGCCAGCTCCTCTCCCCTCATCTCATGATCTGGAATTTGTACACTAAGAGTAGCTTCAAATCTTTTACTGACTACAAGCAAGAATTCCATTTTGATGAAACAGAAAGGTTATGATACACCCAGTTGCAACACTGGGTGTCACAACCTATGGATAGGGAGGGGCCCTGAGGAAATTCTTAGACTCAGTAGTGGCAAAGGAGGGGACATATTGACAATCTACCAACTACTCTGTATGCCTGGCTTCCGACCACTCACCCCTAGTTAGCGACGTGGGACACCCTCACAGGACACGCTTACATGAGTGCCAATGGTTGAGTAAATGGGAAAATCTAAATAAATGTTCCCATAGCATATAAGGCAAAGAGGCTCATTATAAGCTTTTATATGATTAGTAAATGCATTCTTCCAGACTACACTGATGCTGCTCGATGGCAACTCTGCTCTGTTGAAGGTAGCGCATATTTTGCGGGCTTGTCCTAGGATACAGGGGTTCTGGAAGGAGGTATTTCTTGGTGTTTGTAAGATGCTGAGCTACCCCATGCCTCAGAAATTCTCATTTGAGCTCCTAGGCATGGAGCCCATGGACCTTCAATATCAATCTAAATCTGATAAATCTTTCACATGAACTCGCTTTGGGGCAGCTAAGTTTATGATCGCAACTGCTTGGAAGAAGAAAGTTGCTCCTGACATCATGCAGTGTTACTTTCGTTTCCTCCCTGTTTAATAATCCTAAATCTCTTTGGACTCTTTCTTATCTGATATCTGATATACTGATATTGATAAGATTATTTTTTTTGCCTTAAAGTTGTACTATTCTTTCTTTTGCGTATCCTATGCTTATATCAATTGGAACGCTGTCTGATAAGAATATCAGCCCTGGTTGTGAAACAATAAGCGCTGCATGGGTAGGTGGGGAATGACAGGGGTAATCGTTATTGTTTTCTTTAGGGGTTTATATGTCTGCCTGATATGGTCTTGGACAAATACCTTGTATGGTGCGCAGTGTGTTACTTATGATGCAGAAGGTTCCTATTGTCTTTATGTTGGAAAAACAATAAAATGGTTTGCTAAAATAAAAGAAACATCAATGACTGGGTGTTGAAGCTGATACCATGGATAAATAGATGTTTTATCAGATAACAATAAACTTGTACTTAAGGTCCAACTGGAGCTATGAACTCTTCCATCTCTTACCGGTTTCACCACTGACAACATACGTAAGGATATGAGGCCCAGTGGTAGGAACAGGGAATGGAGAATAGGATAAGAAAACACAGAGACACCGGACTAGACTTGACTGATTTATGACATGTGCTAGGCACAGTGGTCTGCAAGATATAAATTGTCTCAAGGGAATAGGAGATACATTTAGTAACTGGACTTGAAAGTCCTGCTTTTAACTGTAATAGTGATAGTGTTGTGTAACTGATGCTTTGTACTTTGATGTGCAACTTGCTATTCCTGAGACTAAAATACAAGTGATGTTCATCTTAAATATATGTGAACAACACTTCAGTCAATGAGTCACTATTCACTCTCTGTGGAAGATGAGTTATACTTTCTACTTGACTCATGCCACTGCAATGACAAACATTACTATCTGTAATTCCTAGTTTAGCAACTCTTTAAAGAATTATTGTAAGTCTGAATACCATCTGCATAACTATACATATATATATATACATATATATATATTTTTTATTCCAAAGGCCCGAAAGCTTAAAGATGCACTCTCAGCACTTGGAACCAACAGGCTTTAATTCATGAAACCGGCATTTTGTATTTCATGTCAGACTTTAAGCTGTTGCCGACGTGTTTCGAGGACCCTGTCCTCTTCTTCCTGGGCAGCCCAACAAACTTGCTAGTGACTCCAATCAATTTTAAATGCATGCAGCGACCCCCAGTGGTTCATGTTCAGTGTCTCAATATAGTACTCTTGCATGCTGGGATATCTAGTCCCAGTTGGAGAAAAATTCTTTGCTCACAGTGAGTTCCGTAGTAGTTTGTAATTAAATGAGCATTAAAAAGTGCTATTTTCACCTTTTGTAGGCTCCCAAATGCGATGCCGGTAAATTAACTCCCCAAATGCTGCACTGATCACTGAAAAAACCATAGGTTTCAGGGACGTTATAGTTAGAAATTAGCATTTAAAAAAACATATAAATTCACTGAAAAAAACATTGGTTTCAGGGACGTTATAGTTAGTTAGACATTTCACTCATACAAAACCAGAGAATTTTGGCCGTTATAGTTAGTACAGCTAACTATAACTCGCGCCCCCACAATGCACTGCTGATGACGTCACAAATTACATCATCCATGACATGGTCAGTGACATCACCGATGACATCACTGATGACATCTCAAATGACATCACTGATGACATCATCCAGTGAATGTGTGTTCCTGTAAATTGTAAATATATATATATATATTATCTACTGGCGGTCGCCAGTAGATAGTTATAGTTAGGACCGTGTTTCCATAGGAAATCTCAAAATTCTATTTTAATATGCCTAGGTGTATTGAGGTATGGGTGTCTTACTGAATGCATAGGTGAATGAGTAAACTGTGTAAATGGCTGTATCAGTCTGTCAGTTGGTGTGTAAGCGGCTGCATAGGTTGGTGAGTAGCTAAATGAGTGTCTACATGGGTTATTGATTGGTTGTCTGAGTATCTGTATGGGTGCCTGATTGTGTTTGTGGGTGGTTGGGGGATGTGTGACTCTGTGCATAGATGTGTGAGTGAGTGTTTCACTGGGTGTATGGGTTCAAGAATGCATCTGAGAAGGGCTGTATGGGTGGGTGAGTGTGTGTATAGGTGTGTTGGTGAGTGAATGGATATCTCAGTGGAACATGTGTGAGTAACTATATATATGAAAGGCATTATATGTCAGTATTGGAGTATATAAATGACTAGTGAGTGATTGTGCAAGTGGCTGTATGGCTGAGTGTGTGCTTGTGTCAGTGATTGTATAAGAGAGTAAGTATGTGTTAGTATCTGTATGAATAAGTGAGGTGGTGTGTGTATAACTGTATAGGTGAGTAAATAGGAGTGTGATTGATTATTTGCATGACTGACTAGGTATGTGAGCAACTATGGATGAGTGGCGATGTGTCAGTGTCTGTATAGGTATATGTGTGCATATAATAGTGCTGTATTAATGAGTGACTGCATGTATGAGTAACTGTATGGGTGAATAAGTGATGTGTGTGTAGACTTAGGAATCAGTGAGTGGGTATGTAGTAACTGGTACTGGTGTGTTTATGGTTTCGAAACTGGTAATCTGTATTTTAAGAGTGTGTGTATCATCAGTGATGTCATCAGTGATGTCATTTGAGATGTCATTAATGATGTTACTGACCATGTCATGAATGATGTAATATGTGACGTCATCAGCAGTGCATTGCGGGGGTGCGAGTTATAGTTAGCTGAACTAACTATAACGGCTGAATTTCATTGGTTTTGTACGAGTGAAATGTCTAACTAACTATAACGTCCCTGAAACCAATGGTTTTTTCTGTGAATTTCAAAGGATTTTTAAATGCTAATTTCTAACTTTAACGTCCCTGAAACCTATGGTTTTTACTGTGAATTTCAAAGTTTTTTTTTAATGCTAATTTCTAACTATAACATATCAGTCGCGTTTGCAGAGTGGTGGAGAAAGGTGAGCGTGGACTGCAAACACCTTTTAGGAATCCCATTGTGTGGGATTTACTGGAGGTAACAGGAGGGGTAGTTAACCCCCAACGTCAACCTTCGGGGCCAACTACCCCTTTTATTACCTCTAGCAAGTCCCACACAGGAGGATAGTTAACTTGTTATATCAGGCCCGCACCCCCGCGGCACCACTGTGCAAACGCACCCCCTGGCGTGTTGTCAGTTGGGGGATTAAGTCCACTTGAATCCTGAGGGTCCCTGGGGGCCAACTAGCACACCAGGTACCTCCAGTAAGCACCACAGAGATGCGTTGCAGAGAGGTGGCCTGAGGCCACGCCCCTTTTTACACCATGCTGCAAACGTGGTATAAAAAGTAGTGCAGGGGGGAGGTGGGGACTCCGGCGAGATGCCAGCTTTTTTTTTTTAGGTTATTTTTTAGAAAGGGGGCTGTGTGGCCCCCCTTCCTTTACTATTTTTGGGACCCTGGGGACCCCTTCTCCCAGGGGTTGACCCTTCATAAAAAAAAAGCGGGAAGGGGGCTGCACAGGCCCCTCTCCCAAGGCCAATTTAGGCCCCGGAGACCCAATCCATTGGGGCATGCCCTCCTTCTTTAATAAATATTTAAAGGGAAGGGGGGCAGCATGGCCCCCCTTTCCTGGGCCACTTTTAGCCACGGGGACCCCATCCCCTGGGGCATGGCCTCTTCTTTTTTTTAAACTTACAGGGAAGGGGGCCACATGACCCCCCTTCCCTGGGAAACTATTGGCCCCGGGGCCCCATCCCCGGGGCCTGGCCTCTTTTTTAGATTGTTTAAATTAGGGGAGGGAGGCCATGTGGCCCCCCTCCCCTAGGCTGCTTTTGGCCCCGGGGTCCCATCCCACGGGGTCAGCCTGTGTTTTATTTATTTATATTTTTCGTGGAGGGCGGGCCACTTCAAGCCCTGGGGACCTCACCCCCGGGGCCTGGCCTCACTGTTGGGGATCGTGGTGGGAGCCCTAATGCACCCATGGTCTTGCCAGCTCCCCACCTCCTACAGGAGCCGGCATTGCTTTTGAGCAGGGGGAGCTGCTGACATGCAGCTCCCCTTGCTCAAAAGCAATTCTGCTTTGTTTGATTGAAGTGAGAGCAGGTTTTCCTGCTCTCGCTTCAATCAAGCAAAGCAGAGTTTGCTATGGCAGGGTGGGAGACATGCTCCCGCCCTGCGCAGCAAACAGCAATGTCCTGGGTGGGCACCCCGGGACATTGCAGGAGCCGGCCCTGGAGGGTGGTGGTCCCCATGGCCATCAAGGGCTCCAGGAGCGGGGGTCGTGTGGCCCCCTCCCAATGTTTACAAAGCCCCGGGGCATGTGGGGGAAGTGAGCCCCCACACACATTTTAGTTAATAAAAATAGGAGCCCCAGGGAGTTGTCAGACCCCGGGGCTGCAGGGGGGGCTGTGTGCCCACACAAATAATCAACAAAGCCCCAGGGAGGGGGCGGTCCCTGGGGCTGCGGGGGTCCCCATTGGCCCCCGCTATATATTTTGGGCATGCCCCTTGGACCTGACCTACCCGGAGGCTTAACAATAACAAAGTGCTGGAGGCCATGCTTCATTATTTTTTTTTTCTCAGCAGGATTCGCGCACCCAGTGCAAATTCTGCAGATTTAAAAAATAGAAAAAATGATTTTTTTGGCCCTGGGGGCCCCTGTGGGACCCCTTCAGCATGCCTAGGGGGTCAGGGTGTTTCTACCCTGCCCCTTTTTCGTGTTTTTTTTATGTTTTTTTAGCTGTTTTCTTGTGACAAGATGGCTGCCAACACTTCCTGGTTTGGAGTGTTGGCAGCCAATCAGAAGTCAGCTTGTGCCCGGGAGGAGTCGCGACTCCTCCTCGGTGCTCAAATATCGATATATTTATTTTTTAAATTGCTCAGCAACTACTGAACGGATTTACACACTTACCAAAAAGGCCTCTATCTGAACCAAGAACTACCTTTTTGCCAAATTTGGTGTAATTTCGTTCAGCAGTTCGGGCTGTAGCCTGTTCCAATTTTTCCTATGGAAATTAACATGGGGAAAACAAGTTTTTGGACTCACCTTTTTTCTCGGCCCCTGCTTGACGAATCACCCCGGAACTTTCAATGCAGGAGCTGACCAGAGCACCCCATTCGTTTTGAAAAATGTCTCGAAGATTCGTTAAACGACGCCAAAGTTATTGCCCAAAAAAAAAGTTTAACTAGGTTCTAACTATAACTACCTACTGGCGACTGCCAGTAGGTAATATGTATATGTATATTCACTGAAAAAACCATAGGTTTCACACATGTTATAGTTAGCTGGACATTTCTCTCATACAAAACCAATGAAATTCCCCCGTTATAGTTAGTTCAGCTAACTATAACTCGCGCGCCCGCAATGCACTGCTGATGACGTCACATATTACATCACCCATGACATGGTCAGTGACATCACTCATGACATCACTCATGACATCTCAAATGACATCACTGATGACATCACTGATGGCATGGCAAGTCATGTGATCATGAATCATCACTTTTGATTGGTTTGAAGTACTTTCAGTTCCAGATTCTTCCCAAACCACACCTACTCCCCTCATTATTAGTTCTGATTCCTTTGGAGAAGGAGCTATTCTGTTGTTGAGAGACAATGGCTGAACAGCAACCATCTTCAGACAGTGACCAGGACACTCTTGAGAGGCAGAGGAGCAGGAAGCAGAAAGACAGCTTTATATGGCAGTTTTTCACTTTTCCAGAGGGACAAAAAAAGGTAAACGCACCTAAAGTTACCTGTGTACTTTGTCAAAAAGTCTTGTCACGTGGGAATCCTAACAAGAAGTATTCTTTTAGCATTCACACTATGTTGAGGAATGTTGACAAAATGCATCCAGTGACTTTTCGTCGAGCTTCTGGAGCAAACCCTCCACCTGCTCAACCGACGACATCTGCAGCGGCTCAGCCGAGCACATCTTCGGCAGCTCAAGCGAGCACTTCTTCTGCAGTGGTGCCTTTGCCTTCTTCCACACCTCTTTTTGGACCACCTTGTTTTGCGAGTTTGTCCACAAGCTGCACTATTTGCGGTCGACTTATTTCTGTGGGTGAGACCAGTCTTGATCTCATTCAGAGAAAATTTGATGCGCATGAGTGCAGTAGGCCATAGATGTTTTTTCTTTTTTTTCTTTTTTCTCTTCCTGTTTCCCTCCAATAACTCAAGGGCTCTTTTAAGAGCCACTTAAAAACGAAACCCCCAAAATTTTTGGGGGGATTTTTTTTTTTTATTTTTTTTTTTGGGTGCGCGCACCCTGCGCGCACCCAAGGATGTTTTTTAAAAAATTAAAAAAAAAAAAAAAAATTAAATGTACAAAAAGAGGTGAAGAAATGGAAGCATGAAAAGGGAGGATTGAGAAATACAAATATTTTTCACTTTTTTAAAAAAAATATATATATATTTTGAAAAAAAAATTTTGGGGTATTTTGCAAGGGAACAGAATTTCTTTTTTTATTTTTTCTTTCTAGTTCTGCAAAAAAAGAAAAAAAGTATTAATATTCAATCATGCAGTACAAAAAGCATTACTTGTTTTTACATATTTTACAAAGCAATTTTTTGCCCTTTTTTTGCTGTTTTCAGAATTTTTTAATTTTCACTTAAAATAGTGAAAACAATTGTATTCATCATTTAACAGCGGGCAAAAAAAAACCAATCTGAAATACTGTTTAAAAAAAGCCCAAGAACTATCCTCACTAAAATATACCTTGTTAGAAATATTACATATATATTACAAGTACTTTTCTAGATGAATAAAAATTTTCTAGATAAACCGTCTTTAAACCTTGTCGCAAAAGCACACATGCCAAAATAATTTCTGTCAAAGGAGTCCACAATTGTTTTTATTACTTTTCCTTTAGGCCAAATAGTAATTTCAAAATCCTTTTTAAATGATATCTTCAATTATAATCCTTTAAAATTACAAAAAATGCTTTCTTCAGATGCAGTTTTTATTTTTCAAAATTTAGGTTTCAGAAAAATTAAGTAAGAATTGGGTAAATCATAAGGCAAACATTGCTTGAAAATCAATTGGGAATCATTATACAGTGTCCAGCCTTTTTCACATTTAAGATAAACTGTGTAATGTCCAGAAGTTACAGTAGGTCCTTCATGAAAAATTATTGCACCTGTAACAAAAGTTTTTCCAGAAATTGATAATTGTTGTCCTGTAAACTTCTTTATTAAAGTATCCAATTTTGAACCATCAGCTCTACAACGTTGCCTCATTAAAATTACACACTGACCATATTTCTGTAAAAATAACATGGAAAACATGTCAGATTTACATTCAGAACATTCCATGTTGTGATTGGCATCTTTAACTAATTTACTAAAAGTCACTGATTTACTTTGTGGTAATGGTAAAAATATGAACCTTTCTGAATCAACATCACTACTACATGTGTTCATACAGTTTTCACAGCAATGTTCCCATTTGTAACAGACACCAAATAAGTTTTCTACTTCTACTCCTTCATCTTCAAGTACACTCAAAATATATATTAAGAATTCCTGTGCATCTTGCTGGACATTTTCTTTAAACTGTGTAGAACCACAACATACATCTAAAAGATTTCTAACATCAGTAGCACTTTCTATTTCAGTTTTATCAGTACTCAGCTTCTCAAAAAGGAGACTCAGCAGAGAACACAATCTTTTTCCATGATTTACTATTATCTGTTCTAGCAACTTTTCAAGATAAAATACAACATTCAGCACTACATTTGCATAGCAGTTGACACCAGAGCTATTTTCAAAATGGCAACCAGCAACCTCTTCAACACTGTCCTTTTTCTTTTTCCTTGCTATCACAACACTGTCCTTTTTTTTTTGTTCTGTTCATCCACATTACAGATATTTTCAAATTTCCTTTTCCGAGAAACAACATGTTTTTCAATCACAGGATACTGTCCTAAATGAGGAGCATAGGTTCTTCTTAATCTATTATACTCCTTTACACAGTTTGTATCAGCACTAACTTTTGAGTCATCAAAGTCTATCATAAATAAACCAGATAATGTTTTTACTCGTGACAGAGCAACATATGCCATACCTTCTTTGAACACAGTAGAACCAATGTTTACAAAAGCACTATCTACAGTCAATCCTTGAGACTTGTGAATAGTTACAGCATATGCTAGAGAAAATGGAAACTGCTTTCTACGCACATATAAGTCTTTCACAAGCATGAAACGAACTGAACAACGACAAATGTCTTTAACTTCTTCTATTTGATCAAATTTTATTTTTAAACATTCAATTCCTTCTTTTTTCTGATAATTAATGAAACCCACAACTCTTCCCATAGCTCCATTCACTAAACCTTTTTCTACATCCAAATTTCTCCTTAAAATCACTCGACAATTCATGCAAACATATAGATTTTTTTCTAATCCAGCTGTTTTGGAAATGTTCTTCTCTAGTGAATCCAATTTATTTTTCAGTTTGCCTGTTAATGTAAAAGTAATTCTTTCATGCTGAATTTTGTCCTCTGCTTCCATTTTCTTAATCTCTTCCTTTTCCAATTTCAAAAGTTCCTCATTGAATATTGAGCACTCACGTAGTGTTGGCATTAAGCAGATTACAGTATTTTTTTCAGCAATGTACTTGTATATTTTCTCTGCAACTATTTCTTCATTTGGAAATAAATTATGTAGCATCCTACTCTGTAATGCTTTTTTGCCAACTTCTGTGAGTAGTCCAATTCTGATATCTTTCAGAATACTTGTATAATCTTCGTCGTTTGCTTGTCTCATATTGGTAGTGAGTTCTTTGTACTCAAAGAACGACCAAATATTCGCATTACCAATGCTTCCTAATGACTTCTTCGTGTCTTCATGTGTCACAGTATTAAACACTGGTTGTCCTTTAACTGGAGTGAGCTGTAAAAGATCTCCAAAAACTATGACGTGTTTACCTCCAAATACCACGTCATAGTCTCTCTTAAGAATTTGTTGCATTCTTAAATGCACAAAGGAAAGCATTAAGTTTGAAACCATGCTCACCTCATCAATAATGAGTACTTGCATCTTCTTCAACACTCTTGAAACTTCGAAGCATGCTTCTCCAGTTAGGTTGTGGTATTCTATTTTGTTCTCAGGCTCCACTGGTAACATTAGCAAGCGATGTAAGGTAATTCCTTTTATGTTATAGGCTGCTAACCCAGTTGGAGCAGTTACCACACAATACAAATTTGAAGCTGTTTTTTGCTGTAGGTAGCTTCTGATGACTTTTATTAAGAAACTTTTACCAGTTCCAGCTTGTCCACTCACATACATCCTGATTGGTTCAAATGATGTGCATGAGCACTGTTTTTTTTCATGTAGTAATCCATGATCAATTTTTTGGGTGACTTCTTCATAAATTTGTTTTTGTTCTTCATTCAGTTGTTGTTCCAGATTTAGTAAGTCGATTGAATCTTCCTGTGCTTGATTCATAGCCATTTCTACTTCAGTCATGGCTACTGCAGCTTCATTTTCTACGATTGGTTGTCCTAGGGGATCTTGACTAAGTGTTCCTGAACTTTGGCTGTCTTGAGAACTGTCTCTAGCTACTTCAGCTGCAATTTTTGCTTCCTGTTCATTTTCTTCATTTAACATTTGGACATAAGTTGTGAAAGTACTGCATTCTATGCTGTCTTTGCTAGCATTAAAAGAATCTTCATAGCTTTGAAATTCTCCCAGTAGTTCGTCCTCTGAACGCCATGGTTTAAACAGCTGTAAAAGAGCCAAGTAGTAAAATTCCTTTTTGTCAGTAGTGTCGCAACTCAGCTTCCTGTGATTTATCAAACTTCCTTTTGTTTGCTTCACCAAACATCCTTCCTCACCAATGACTTTATATTTTCCATTGTTGATGTCTTCTGTGGCTTTCCGTGAAAAAATTTAGTTCTGCAGCACTTCATAGAGACACATGTTCTCAAGATGATGACTTATTTTGGGGTAATATGTGTCCAACATGTTTGTTTTCAAAATATCTGTACTTTCTGGGTCGTTCTCGGCCAAATATTCAATTTCTCCAACAGATTTCAGTACCCGATTTCGCATTCCTGCAAGGCCTAAACTGACCCAAATTATTCTTCTGAATTTCGAGTAAAGACTTGCAGATGATAACCTATCTGAGCATTCGTAGGATCCAATTTCTCGATGCGATAACATCTTTAAACTGAAACTGTACAGCTTCTTACTGACAGTCTTCTCGTGAGAAATCTCTTCCCACATTTCCTTCAATTCTGTTTTCTCAGATTTAGTGATGTAAGATGTGACATACCGAGCAACAGCAATAGAATTGTCTGCCACATACTGAATATCCATGTTAGCATTCCACATGGATAAAATGACTGGGTTGAAGTCATTTATAAATTTTGACTCTTCTTTTCTTCTTAGGATGTATGTATTTTTGGGAGATTTTCTGGTTATAGTATGTCGCACAGCTGACATAAAACTGTTGACTCTTCCTTTTGAAAGAACAGGTCTAGGAAATCCAAATCGACACTTTGTGTAGCATTTATCTTTGGTCTTGTACTTCCGTCGACAGTATTTTCCACACCGATGACTTTGGAAACGTAAAACTTGTTCTTTTAACTTTTTCTCTTCTGTGCTATTAGGTATGGCACATGTTGCATATTCTTCAATAAAAGATAACACTGCTTCATCAGCATCTGTTCCAAATTTTGGGGCATCCTTGATCCACAACAGCATATGAATATGAGGAGCACCTCTTGCCTGGTACTCTTTTCTCCAAAAGAAATCCACTACTTCTCCAAGAGGTGGATTTTTTTTATTGCAGATGAAGGACATCATAGCCTCAAATCTATGATTGAAATATCTGCAAACATTAACCGGATACAATGAGCACAGTTCTCCTGCTGTCTCGTATTCAATGTTTTTAATGTTTGAATTTGCCTCTCGTAGAAAATCCAATAAATCATCCCAAGCATACTCGGCACAGCTTAGGGTTACAAACCATGTAGGAGTTCCTAAATTCCTTAACATGCATTTTAATTCACCATGGCGTCGGTACCAATATTCATTTGTCCCACGCTGACAAGCCATCAGATTGATCAGTTGTGTTTCCAAATGATCATCTCGGTGCTGCACTTTCTCCATAAAATCCTTAGCAGACACATTATGTAGATGTACTCCACTTTTTAAAATGTGATTTACTGCATAAGATAATGCAGACAAGTCGCTTTCAAATAAAAGATGAAACAAATAAGGAATACTTTGACGAAATCTTGAATCTTCAGCATATAGTCTTGTAGTCCGATACTCAGAAGCTGGAATCTGTTCTGGGCGTTCATCGTATCATCCACCTTTTCCTGTAGGAAACAGCTGAGGAAAACATCGAGCTTCCAAGCTCTTCTCCCATACACTCACGGGAGTTCCTTTTGCTTTCTTCATCTGAAACAGATCAATAGTGTCTACCATAACTTCTTTTGAATGAAGAGAATGTATGCTAAAATGTTCATAAATTTCTTCTTCCTTTGACTTGTCCACTTTTTCAATTTGTCCAGTTGGTGTTTCTGTGTCTTCTTGTAAATCTTCTTCTTCTTCATCTATATAAATTGATTCATACCATTTATTATTCCTTTTCAAATATAAATTTGCTCTTTGTACTTTCCGTACATCTACCAGCTCCTGCCAAATCTTCTTATTCTTTGCAGGTACACCATTAACCAGAATAACTAATGGTTCAGTTTCCAAAGTATCTGCATCAATAGTTTCCTTATTTTTTTTCAAATCCAAGGGCAAATACACCACTCTTCCTTTTAAACCTCTCAGTAAATCTGAAGGAGATAATTTACCAGTTTTGGGCTCCATACGTGCTATGGTCTGGAATGGATGAACACATTGAATGAGTATAGACTCATATGTATTTAAATCAGAAAGTTCGGCAGGAATAGCATCCAATTCTAAATTATTATGTACAGCTCTGGTCGGCATTCTATTTTCTTCTAACTTGTTATAACAGTATTTACAAATACGCTGATCTTCACCCAATTCAAAACAATTTTCCAGAAATATATATGTTGCAAAATCCTTCCACTTATAATTATCTTCATTTTCACTTTTTTTATACAGATCAACATTCCTTGTTTGAATTTTATAATGGCTTCTGCGGCAACAAATACAAGTAATATTTGGTCTTTCATTAGAGATGATAGTAAATTTTGTCATTTCTTCCTCAAACTTTTTAGTAATAATGAGTTCTACATTCTGTTCCTCATTTTCCTCATTAACTGTGTCCTTTTCTGAACTTTCTTGTTCTGGACCAAAGTAACAAAACTGAATCTCATCAGTAACCTTCACTACATCTGATACAGATCCACGGAACAGAGCATTATTCAACTCATTGAACTTTACTGCTGGACTTTTAGCAAAATACAATGTTCTCACAAACTTTCTCATTTCAGTATGATGAGCAGCCAGCATCCTAAAATGATGAAAAACACTTTTACACACTTTTCTAGATAGACAAGCCAGAGAATGTCCTTGCAAACCAGTATTCTCTCTCACTCTGCATGGATCTAGTGTTTGAAGCACCTTCATCTTCTGTTTTACACTCTTTTTACTATATTCTCTTAGAAAGTCACGTAATTTATCAATAGATTCCTGACGCACAGTACAAATACTACTACAGTTCCAAGTGTACACTGGGGCTTTTGGACGTCTCCCCATAGCCTCAGCAGCCATTACTTCTTCCTCATTTCTTGGGACCATTTTCTCTTTTTCCATCACACAACCATCCTTAACTTCATATGCTCTACCATTGGTGTCAACTGCATGCAACAAACTATTACTTTGAAGATAACTCTCTTCATTAAAAAATGGTTCAGTACTTGAACTGTGCTTCCATTCTCCCAAGAACACTTTACAAAAGTTACTTTTTTTCACTTCTCTTTTCCTTTTGCTTTGTGACTTCATTGCATTGACTAATTTATCTAATCTACGCATCCTATTCAAAATTAGAATAAAAAGTTTTCTTTTTATTTCCAAAGCCTTACTTACAATATTTTCTATAAAAAAAATTTCTTAATACATTTTGTTTTTTTCTTATATTTTTTCACATCCTTTAGCAAATTTAACATCACTCTTCTCTGAAACATTTTTCGACGAATGTTTTTAAAATCTAATTTTCGTGTTAAATCATTTTTACATACTTCTGATTGTACATTAGCTTTTTTTTTTGCTGTTGACTCTGTTGTTGCTTTGTACATAAAACTCTCTTTGTTTTACATTTATTTTTGCCATTTTTTTGTTTTTTGAAGATCTTTTTTAAGAAATCTCTACTCTGCTTACCAGTAGACTTTTTCTTTTTGCCATCACCAGCTTCACCTCCTATTTTTTTTCCCCAGTTTTGTCCAGATATACTTGTTGTTGCTTTTCTTTCCTCTTTCTTGTCCTTAAAGGCATTTTTTTATTTGTTCACTGTTGCTCAACAATACCTGCAAGAAACTTAAAAAAAAATCTTTTTTGTAATTATAATTCATTAAAATATTTTTTAAGCTTTTCATTAATTTCAAATGTTTTACCATTTGCCTCTCATTTGTGATTTACTAATTTGTGCACAATGCTAACCACCACAGTTGAAACAAAACAAGCTGTCCCTTTCCTGCAAGTGCATGTTTTACAGAACAACTGCAACACAAATTACATCTCTGGCCACAATTCCTGTGCGCACACAGCCTCATGGGGTGCTTCTAAGCAGAAAACAGAATTTGATTTGCAAATTCAAAGCACATTTACTACTATGGTAGAGCAAGTGATAATTACTGTTACAGCCTGACACATTTTCCTTGTAGATCACAGAGGCAGAAAAGAGCACGTGTCCTATCAGCTACTTCATACCATGAGCATCTGCAACCTGGGTGAGTGATTAGACTAGAGCAAAGAAAATGAGGCCTTGATGATGTTTTTATGTGTTTGCGTTACACACTGCTATCTGAAACATCACACAGAACTGAGTACTACACATGGGAGTGTTGGAGAAGCTGCTGCGTGTGTGTCAAGAGTGTGTTTCTTGAGACTGTGTATTCTCTGGTGCAAGAGAGATGAACAAGGAGACTTCCAGAACTGCATGAAGACTGCAGGGATGTATGTAACAGTGCATGTGTGCTAAGGGATAATTTGTGTAAAGACAACAGGCTGCCCCTTTCCTGGGACTGCAATTCTTACTGAACAACAACTTCACAAATTTAATCTCTGCCCACAATTCCTGTGCGCACACAGACTCATGCCATCATTTTAGGAACATAACACAGGCTGCCCCTTTCCTGGGACTGCAATTCTTACTGAACAACAACTTCACAAATTAAATCTCTGCCCACAATTCCTGTGCGCACACAGACTCATGCCATCATTTTACGCACATAACACAGGCTGCCCCTTTCCTGGGACTGCAATTCTTACTGAACAACAACTTCATAAATTAAATCTCTGCCCACAATTCCTGTGTGCACACAAACTCATATTGTCATTTTAGGCACATAACACAGGCTGCCCCTTTCCTGGGACTGCATTTCTTTCAGAACAACAACTTCACAAATTAAATCTCTGCCCACATTTCCTGTATACACACAGACTCATGCTATGTTTTTTGGAACAAAACAGTGTTCCTGAATAGTACCAAATTACTGTTACAGCCTGACACATTTTCCTTATCATTTACAGAGGCAGAAAACAGCACATGTCCTAACAGCTCCTTGAGACCATGACCATGTGTTACAGGGTGAGTGATTAGACTAGATCAATGAAAATGAGGCCTTGGTGACGTTGAATGTGTTTGCATTACACAGTGTTATCTGAAACATCACACAGAGCTGAGTACTGCACATGAGAGTGTTGGAGAAGGTGCTGCGTGTGTGCCAAGAGTGTGTTTCTGGAGACTGTGTATTGTCTGGTGCAAGACAGATGAGCAAAGAGACTTCAAAACTGCATGAAGACTGCTGGGATGTATGTAACAGTGCATGTGTGCGAAAGGTTAGTTTCAGTTTTGTACATATGGCAACTACCTGTGCCTTTGCTATTTAGAAAGAGAAATCTACCCTGTTGGTTTCAAATGTTTTAGCTTTTGCCTCTCATTTGCGATTAAGTGATTTCTGCTGAGTGCTAACCACCACATTTGAAGGAAACAAGCTGTCGCTTTCCTGCAAGTGCATGTTTTACAGAACAACTGCAACACAAATTACATCTCTGGCCACAATTCCTATATGCACACAGCCTCATAGAGTGCTTCTAAGCTGAAAACAGAATTTGATTTGCAAATTCAAAGCACATTTACTACTATGGTAGAGCAAGTGATAATTACTGTCACAGACTGACACAATTTCCTTTTTGATTACAGAGGCAGAAAAGAGCACATGTCCTAACAGCTACTTCATACCATGAGCATGTGCAACCTGGGTGAGTGACTACACTAGAGCAAAGGAAATGAGCCTTGGTGACGTTGAATGTGTTTGCGTTACACAGTGCTATCTGAAACAGCACACAGAGCTGAGTACTACGCATGGGAGTGTTGGAGAAGCTGCTGCGTGTGTGCCAAGAGTGTGTTTCTGGAGACTGTGTATTGTCTGGTGCAAGACAGATGAGCAAAGAGACTTCAAAACTGCATGACGACTGCTGGGATGTATGTAACAGTGCATGTGTGCGAAAGGTTAGTTTCAGTTTTGTACATATGGCAACTACCTGTGCCTTTGCTATTTAGAAAGAGAAATCTACCCTGTTGATTTCAAATGTTTTAGCTTTTGCCTCCCATTTGCGATTAAGTCATTTCTGCTGAGTGCTAACCACCACATTTGAAGAAAACAAGCTGTCCCTTTCCTGCAAGTGCATGTTTTACAGAACAACTGCAACACAAATTACATCTCTGGCCACAATTCCTATATGCACACAGCCTCATAGAGTGCTTCTAAGCAGAAAACAGAATTTGATTAGCAATTTAAAAGCACATTTACTACTATGGTAGAGCAAGTGATAATTAGTGTTACAGCCTGACACATTTTCCTTGTAGATCACAGAGGCAGAAAAGAGCACATGTCCTAACAGCTCCTTGAGACCATGAGCATGTGCATTCTGGGTGAGTGACTACACTAGAGCAAAGGAAATGAGCCTTATTGACGTTGAATGTGTTTGCGTTACACAGTGCTATCTGAAACACCACACAGACCTGAGTACTACACTTGGGAGTGTGGGAGAAGCTGCTGCGTGTGTGCCAAGAGTGTGTTTCTGGAGACTGTGTATTGTCTGGTGCAAGACAGATGAGCAAAGAGACTTCCAAAACTGCATGAAGACTGCTGGGATGTATGTAACAGTGCATGTGTGCTAAGGGTTAGTTTCAGTTTTGTACACATGGCAACTACCTGTGCCTTTGCTATTTTGAAAGGGAAATCTACCCTGTTGGTTTCAAATGTTTTAGCTTTTGCCTCTCATTTGCAATTAAGTGATTTCTGCTGACTGCTAACCACCACATTTGAAGAAAACAAGCTGTCCCTTTCCTGCAAGTGCATGTTTTACAAAACAACTGCAACACAAATGACATCTCTGGCCACAATTCCTATATGCACACAGCCTCATAGAGTGCTTCTAAGCTGAAAACAGAATTTGATTTGCAAATTCAAAGCACATTTACTACTATGGTAGAGCAAGTGATAAATACTGTTACAGCCTGACACATTTTCCTTGTAGATTACAGAGGCAGAAAAGAGCACATGTCCTAACAGCTACTTCATACCATGAGCATGTGCAACCTGGGTGAGTGACTACACTAGAGCAAAGGAAATGAGCCTTGGTGACGTTGAATGTGTTTGCGTTACACAGTGCTATCTGAAACAGCACACAGAGCTGAGTACTACGCATGGGAGTGTTGGAGAAGCTGCTGCGTGTGTGCCAAGAGTGTGTTTCTGGAGACTGTGTATTGTCTGGTGCAAGACAGATGAGCAAAGAGACTTCAAAACTGCATGAAGACTGCTGGGATGTATGTAACAGTGCATGTGTGCGAAAGGTTAGTTTCAGTTTTGTACATATGGCAACTACCTGTGCCTTTGCTATTTAGAAAGAGAAATCTACCCTGTTGGTTTCAAATGTTTTAGCTTTTGCCTCTCATTTGCGATTAAGTGATTTCTGCTGAGTGCTAACCACCACATTTGAAGAAAACAAGCTGTCCCTTTCCTGCAAGTGCATGTTTTACAGAACAACTGCAACACAAATTACATCTCTGGCCACAATTCCTATATGCACACAGCCTCATAGAGTGCTTCTAAGCAGAAAACAGAATTTGATTAGCAATTTAAAAGCACATTTACTGCTATGGTAGAGCAAGTGATAATTAGTGTTACAGCCTGACACATTTTCCTTGTAGATCACAGAGGCAGAAAAGAGCACATGTCCGAACAGCTCCTTGAGACCATGAGCATGTGCATTCTGGGTGAGTGACTACACTAGAGCAAAGGAAATGAGCCATATTGACGTTGAATATGTTTGTGTTACACAGTGCTATCTGAAACACCACACAGACCTGAGTACTACACTTGGGAGTGTGGGAGAAGCTGCTGCGTGTGTGCCAAGAGTGTGTTTCTGGAGACTGTGTATTGTCTGGTGCAAGACAGATAAGCAAAGAGACTTCCAAAACTGCATGAAGACTGCTGGGATGTATGTAACAGTGCATGTGTGCTAAGGGTTATTTTCAGTTTTGAACATATGGCAACTACCTGTGCCTTTGCTATTTTGAAAGGGAAATCTACCCTGTTTGTTTCAAATGTTTTAGCTTTTGCCTCTCATTTGCAATTAAGTGATTTCTGCTGACTGCTAACCACCACATTTGAAGAAAACAAGCTGTCCCTTTCCTGCAAGTGCATGTTTTACAAAACAACTGCAACACAAAATACATCTCTGGCCACAATTCCTATATTCACACAGACTCATGCTGTGTTGGTAGGCACAAAACACAGGCTGCCCCTTTCCTGGGTCTGCAATCCTTACAGAACAACAACTTCACAAATTAAATCTCAGACAACAATTCCTATATGCACACAGACTCATGCTGTGTTGGTAGGCTCAAAACACAGGCTGCCCCTTTCCTGGGTCACCAATTCTTACAGAACTAATGCTAATTTCAAATGTGCTGCCATTTTCCTCTCTTTTCTCTCAAAGTGATTTCTGTTAAATCCTAACCATCACAATTAAAAACAAGCTGTCCTTTCCTTTCAACTGCAAGTCTTACTTTTCAACAGCAACGCAAATTAAATCTCTGTCAACAATTCTTCTCTGCACACAGACTCATGGTTTGATGGTAGGCACAAAACAGTATTCCTCATTCTTACCAGTACACATAAACTTATTGTGAAAACATACTCCATAATATCTTACAAGTTCAAAACAGTTAAATATCTCGCAAACCTCAAAATGTAAAACATAACTTTTGAAGAAGATTCACAATTCTAATATTTATCTCAAAAATCACCACATACATCCCCTCTCAAATTCATAACTCACCTTTAAAAGTAGTTAGTTCAGAAATAAATGTGGCACTCAAACAGCAGACTATCAGAGTCAGAATATCAGAGCTCCACACCTCTCTCCTCTCTCCAGAACCAGTAAATGGCAATGTTTCCCTCTCTTTTTTCACACATATACATGTTAATTTCAAATCTCAGTGCTTCCCACTTTTTTTCAAATGAAATCACACATTTCTATTGGTTGAAAACTTCAACCCCTTTCCAAATGTACCCTTCCCCCAACTTGTCTCCTGCCTGCTACCATAGCAATAGGTCATGGAACACTGCTGTGAGGAGAGAGGTCAGAAGTTCAGCAGACAATGTTTCATATCCAAAGAGCAAGAGTGCTTGACTTTTCAAACCTAACAGCAAATCCAAACTAATGTTCTCTGAGAACACATTTTTCTGAACCAATACAAAACATGCTTTTTAAAATTTAAACATACAGGCTAGTTTTTAGTGTATGGATTGAAACAGCCAATGAGTTCTTTTTATAAAAAAAACTATGTGTGCCTCCATTTTTCAACTGTCTTTCATTTCATATTGCCTTTCTACTGAAAGACACCTCCTGAGTGCATCCAGATCTCCTTGGAAGATGTTCACAGTGTGGATTGTAGGTCACAGCTATGTCTTCTGGAGTGAAAAATTTGCAGAAAAAAAGAGGTATGGTGAGAGACCTTGCTTTGCCAAATGTAGACATTACATGGATTGGTCAGAGAGGGTTAAAGTGGCACCAATTAATGCCTTTGGTGAAAACCTTTCTACATCTCCCACAGCCTAACCTTATTATTGTGCACTGTGGTGGAAATGACCTAGGCACTTTAACTGGGGTAGGTCTGGAAATGCTTATTAAGGACACCTTTGTGCAATTGATGTCACTTTTTCCACAAACTGCCTTTGTATATTCTAACATATGCCAAAGGCAAAAGTGGAACTGGTCCAACCAATTTTGTCCGCAGATTGACAAAGCAAGGAAGCACGTCAACAAATCTATTTCTGCTTTCCTCAGAGACTATGGTATGGGTTCTATATACCACAACAACTTGCGTTACAACATGCAAGACATTTATAGAGGAGATGGTGTACACTTCACTGATGAAGGGAACAGAGTCTTCCTCTTGAACTTTAGACTCTGCATCGGTACTTACTTGTAGGTACCAAAAAACACACAATAAACACAAGGGCTCTTTTTAGAGCCACCTAATATCTAAACACTTAAATGCGATTTTTTATTATTTTTTTGTTTTTAAAAATTTTTCGGGTGCGCGCTGGGTGCGCGCACTCGGCGATATTTTTTTTCAAAATATAAATCTTTTTTTTTGCCCTACAAGGTCCTACTGTGACCCCCTTACAATGCCTAGTGGGTCAATATCTCCCCACTCTGCCCCCTTTTCACGTTCTCCCCCTTTGTTTATCACCCCCTTTTTATGCGAGAGACAAAATGGCGGCCGCCGCTTCCTGATTTCCACCGATTCGAATGTTTACTGACATCTAACAACCAATCAGAAGTGCGCTCGCGCACGGCAGGGTGCGCGCACCGGACTTGCTCAGTGCGCGCACGCTGCGCGCGTACAGATATATATATTGATTTAAATGCTAATTTCTCAGGAAATACTGAACAGATTTACACCAAACCTGCAAAAGGCACTTCATGGACCTTATGGCTACCTCTCTGCCAAATTTCACATAATTCTGTTCAGCCGTTCGAGCTGTAGCTGCGACTAAAGTCCCTATGGAAAAATGCATGGGGAAAATGCGTTTTGGGACCCCCCTTTTTTCTCGGCCCTCACTTGACGAATCACCCCGAAACTATCAGGGTAGGAGCTGAGCGGAGCGCCCCATTAGTTTTGAAAATTTCGATTGAGTGATGTAATATGTGACATCATCAGCAGTGCATTGCGGGGGGCGCGAGTTATAGTTAGCTGAACTAACTATAACAGGGGAATTTCTAGGGTTTTGTACAAGGGAAATGTCCAGCTAACTATAACGCCCCTGAAACCTATGTTTTTTTTTAGTGAATTTCTAAGGTTTTTTAAATGTCAATTCCTAACTATAACGCCCCTGAAACCTTTGGTTTTTGCAGTGAATTTCAAAGGTTTTTTAAATGCCAATTCCTAACTATAACGTGCATTAAACCTATGGTTTTTTCAGTGAATTTCAAAGGTTTTTTAAATGCTAATTCCCATCTATAACTTATCTCTAAAGATATCATGTTTAATGATTTTCATTGGATTTATATATATATATGGGAAAGGATTTTTCCGTGTAAAACCCTCAGAAATGTTCACCAAGTCCCGGAGGGTCAGAGAAAGGCAGCACACCAAACAGCAGATCCAGGTCAGTTTAAAGTTGCTCATTTCATGTTTATTTGCTTTTTCTTTCCTTACGTTTTCAAACTGCGAAGTGCAAAGTGCATCAGGTAACAACAAACGACCTATGCGTTTCGGCCAAGGGCCTTCGTCCGGGTCATGTGATGATCAGTGAGGGGTGTTTAAAAAGGGGTTGGTTTGACCCGCCCCCAATTACCAAAGAAGTCCCAAATTTGAGAGAAAAAAAAATTACATTATAAAAGGGAACCAACCAACACATTTGATTTTAAGCTTAAACATTCTTGAAAAGCGACATAAATGCATATATAAACTAGTAAAGTACTCAGTTCCAATTGCATTATGTGGCATGTATGTATACTATTCTTATTGCATAGTGCAATTTAACAAGGGTACCCCTAATGTAGTTTCCTATATCAGGGTTTACAGCAGCTATTTGCAAATAAATATATAGGAAACTTATTTAAACAAGGTAGACTAATTTATAAATGAAGAAAAAATATAAAAGTGCAATTCATAGTCACAGCGACCAAATATGACCCCAAAAACTCTTTAATTTCTGTGTTTTTATTTATTGCATATCAATCTATAATCTTATTTATATACACACAGTGTATCTGTATAGCTTTCTCAATGCCCTATGTATGGACAGATCTCGTTATATTTGTATCTTTTATATTAAATAATTTCCTAGTTTTACATACAATTGTTCTTTATATCAATCACTCCGATTGTGCATTGATTTACACATTAATGATTCTGTCAAGATCACATACAAATGTATTTATAACCTACATAGGGAGGAGAACGAAAAGGATAAGAATAATTACAGTAAACACATATTATGTATACTTTATCCTTGCATATTGGTCGATAAATTACATCCCAATTAATTTCATAATTTGAACATGGCTCTATTAAATCACACTACGCGCGTTTCGGCGTTCAGCCTTCCTCAGGTAGCCATGATTCCTTAGCTCTAACAACATAATAAGAAAAAACAAACTATAATAGTTTATATACACAAATGACTACAGTGCACAATCAATAAAAAGAAGAGGCAAGTCTACTCATCGTACATTATTTACAAATTTTTACAATCTATCTCCAGTTTAGTTGTCTCATACATAGTGTCTCGTGGGCCATCAGATATGGTATCTACTAAATCCCCCTGGATAGCCTTATAGATATAGGGCGTACGGACCTGCCACAATTCCTGTAATACCCTATACTACTCTTTGTTCAGTTCCGTGGTTTGTATAGGCGAGATCCAACAATCCTACAATATCCCTGTGTAGCTTTAATTCCTAGATTGTGATGATGGCTGATACAGGGACTACATACCTTCTTAGAGATAGTCTCATGTAAAGGGTGTGGAATTGTAAAGTCAAACGCAAGAAGTACAGCGCAACCCGTCAGCTCACGCAGAATGGCCAAAAACTGCAGTGAATTTCAAAGGTTTTTTAAATGCTAATTTCTAGCTATGCCTACAGAGATAGGACATGTGAAGAAAGAAGGAAAAACGCACAGAAAGAAAAAAAAGAAATGCAGAAAGAAGCAACAGAAGTCCTCAAAGACGAAGAAAAGTGCAGGAAGAAGTATAACGTACAGAAAGAACAAACAGAAGAGCAGAAACAAGCCTTGTTGCAAAATCATCCTGTACCATCAACTTTTTCAGACGGATACTGGTGGTAACTGAGTCTGACTAACCAGTCCTAGAGCCAGTGCTATGTTAAAAGACACTCAGAGTACAGTGAAAACACCTACGTACACTAGGGCACACTATGTGTTGGGGTCCCCCTGTGATTAGCATGACCTCCTCTGTAAGCCCCTAGTATATAATAGGGCAGGGGATTAAAACTACCTCTTAAAACGCACCACAGGGTGTGTTTGAACACGTCACCTCATGCCCCGTCCCCTCCCTTCCCCACTGTGTAAACACGCCCTGTAGCAGTTTTAAGTTGGGAGATTAATAGGCCTGGGCGAAAATTTCGTTCTGTTCGCGGAAATTGCGATAATTTGACATTTTTGCGTTCCGCGGAGAGCGCGAAAATGTCAAAAATTCCGGTTTCCGCAGCTTGCCGATAATTTGTTTCTTCCTTGCACTGTAAAATAATACATTCTCGCGCGCGCGCGATCGCCTTACCTGAATCCCTGCGTTCGCCGACAAGTTTTCTTGATCCGGTCGCGTTCTCCATGAGATGTTGTATTGTTTTTAGCCATTAGCGCTGTCTCGCGACAGGTCGCGCCCGCAGTGACGTCATGCGTCGCGCGATCACGTCTTTCTTCTCGCGATCATGCACCGCGAGACAACTCAAAACAAGATGGCCGTGCCCGCAAGCAACCACATGGGTAAGTTAGCGACCCGCAACCATGCAGAAAATCTTGCGAACATGCCGGAAAAAAACTTCCGCATCGTCACGATATTTCCGCTTGTTTGCGATAATTTTAAACATTTTCGCGATAATTTGCGAAAGTTAATTTCGCAAATTCCGCACACCCCTAGAGATTAAGTCCCCTTGAATCCTGAGGGTCCCTAGGGTCCAACTAGACCACTAGGTACCTCCAGTAAGCGCCACAGAGCTGCGTTGCAGAGAGGTGTAAAAAGTGGCACGGCCTGCACCACCTCTCTGCAACGCAGAGCAGTGGTGCTTACTGGAAGCACCTAGTGGGCTAGTTGGACCCCAGGGTCCCTCAGGATTGAAAGGGAATTATTTCCCCAACTTAAAAATGCGCCACAGGGCCTGTGGGCGTTCTGAGTTGAGAGATTAAGTCCCCTTGAATCCTAAGGGTCCCTAGGGTCAAACTAGCCCACTAGGTACCTCCAGTAAGCGCCACAGAGCTGCGTTGCATGGAGGTTTAAAAAGGGGCGTGGCCTCAGAACACCTGTCTGCACCGCAGCTCCCTGGCCCATACTGGAGATATCGGTTGGGCTAGTTAGCCCTCAGGGACCCTCAGTATTGAAGGGGAATTAATTCCTCAACTTACAACCGGCCAGGGGGCGCGTTTGCAGAGTGCTGCAAGGAGGGGCGTGGCCTCCGGCGCGATGCCAGTCTTTTATTTATTTATTTTTAAGAAGGAGGGCTGTGTGGCCCCCTTTCTTTTTCTAATTTATTAGCCCTGGGGACCCCATCCACCAGGGCCTGCACCCTAATTTTTTTTGTTGAAAAAAATTAATTTGGCCCTCCCAAGGCCTTAATCTGCCCCGGGGACCCCAACCCCCAGTTCATGGCCTTTTTAAAAAAAAAATATCCTTTAGGAGGGGGGCTGTGTTGCCCCCCTCCTCAGGCCACTTATGGCCCCGGGGACCCCATCCCCCGGGGCCGGCCTTTGTTTTTTTTTGTTGTTTTTTTTTAAATATATTTATAGAAACACCTAGGACATGCTGGACAAACCGTATGTACCTAACACCATGACGATTTGCGTGATATTCATTAAAAGGCGACTATGCATACAATGAATCCACATAGAATGTATTCACACCGCTAGTGAAGCTCTGACATGTCTGACACCCTACCGTGCCTAATCCCGGCGCCCCCGCTTGTGGGTACTCTCCAAGTAGACACCCTTGTCGTTTATTTATACAAACATGGGTAGCTATTGACGGGCACATTTAATACACATGCACACCAAGCCATTCCAAGGGGATTCGACAAAAATTCGACCAAACTATGCAAGAAACCCCCTCACGGTTAATAAAACACACATCCACCGCCGGATGTGTAATACATTTTATTTTACTCTCTGGAAAGGAGACAAACCTCACTTGAGAGTCACAGCGTGCTCCTGGCTGAGCCCAATGCTGTGTTACACCCACCAGTGCCCGCCGAGTGCCACACACCTCTGTGTTGTATTCCACCAGCTAGTGCGTATGCTATGACACTCTCTAGCCCATGTGCACTGTAACACCACCCCGTGAATATGTCATGCCACACTTGCCTTCGCACGGGTTATACTGCCCCATCTAACGTGCCTTCCTCGAAGCCTATGTTATAAAGCACAGCGCTATGCCATACATATTACAATCTGGGATCCATATCTTTGTCACAGTGCATATGCAATGTTACACTACCCAGCACATATTTTATATTACAACTTTAGAGACTACTTAGGTTACACAACACTGCCCTGTGCATATTACACTCCAAGGCGCATATCACATAGCAAGCGCTAGTGCCTGTGCTATCTCGCGCTCTCCAATGAATCTGTCATTGCGCACAATGTATTGCATATTATATTTCACGCCCCGGTTAATCTTATATCACACTTTTTGGTGCATAGTTTATACCATATACTATATCTAGTTTTCATTTTCAATCGTGCTCTCAGGACTATGTTCTATATAACACTGCATCCACCTACCCTTTTCACGGGCATTACATTTTGCGATGGTGGGTGGAGGGTCAGGGGATGGTTCTGCCAAGTGAGCCCGGAGTCACAGTCCCAAACGTGCTCTTCTTCCTGAATAAAAGTGAGATTATGCTGCATACTTGTTCATATTTTAAGTAGTTCGCACAGACACACATTTTAAAAACAATAAAGTTCCAAATACCCACCTTCTATGAACAGTTAGCTTGCTGCCCCATCCCCCTCCTCCCTATCCTCTGTTGTCTGAATCCATGGACTAGCCTCCTCCCTCCTGCCATGCATGGTCTGATGTGCTGCCACTGCCCTGCATTTAGCATGATGTACCAGTCCACTCATCCTGCCCTCCATTGCCCAATTCTATGGCCCATCATTGACCTCCTGCTTAGCCTCTGTGCTTTGCTTGCTGCCCCTATTCTCCTTCCCCCTGCCCTCCGATGTCTTTGTACATGCCCCTGCTCCATCCTTTTTGACCACCATGTTCCATGGACCTGCCACTCCTATCTACTCTGAGTGTTCTGTTGAGCTGCCACTCCCCTACCACCTGCCTAGCATTGTCAGATGACTGTAACCTGTCCCTGCCACCTCCACCCTGCCTGTCCACATGCCATGCCCCTATCCCCTTCCTCCTGTCCTCCATGGTCCATTTTACTGCCACACCCTTCTGCCCTCCCTGGTCTGTTGTGCTGCAACTGCTCCTCCTGCCTGCCCCGCGCGGTCTGTTGTGAGGCCCCTTCCCCTGAACTCTCTTGTCTGTGCCCAGGTCCTGACCCTCCCTTCTATCCTCCATGGTCCTTTGTGCATGCCCCTGCACCCTCCTTCTTGCCCATCATAGCCATTGTGCTGCCACTAACCCTCCCGCTTGCCATACATGTTCTTCTGTGCTGCCATGGCCCCTCCCACCTTCCCTGTGTGGTCAGCTAGCTGCTCCTGACCCCCTCCCACCTTCCCTCCATGGTCTGTGTGTATGCCATCATAGTCTCACTGTTGCTCTCCATGGTGTGTCTTGTTTCTAGTGCCCATCCTGCATGACCTCCATGGTCATCTTGCTGCTCCTGCCCTGCCCCCTTGCCCCCAGCCCTCTGTTTCCATGTGCAGACCCCTATTCCCTCCCTCCTGGCTTGTCGCTTCCATTGTAATGCCCCTGATCCGTCCCTATTGCCCTTTATGGTCTGTTATGCTGCAGCTTTCGCTCCTGTCTGTCCATTATGGTCAGCTAGCTACCATTGCCTCTTTCCCCTCTGTTGTCTGTTGTCCATGTGCATGGTCCTGTCCCCTCCCTATTGCTTTCTATGGATTGTTGTACTGCACTCCCGTCCTGCATGCCCTGTGTGGTGAATTGTGCTGCTGCAAACCCTGATGCCTGCCCTGTAGCGTCAGTTTGGTGCACCTCTCAATGTCCCTCCTGTCCTCTGTTATCCGAGTCCATGTCCCTACCCCAATTCCTCCTGCCTACCATGATCCAATGTACCATACATGCGAACAATTTGAACTTGGTAGGAGGGAGATTTTGAAATAAAACTGGTGTATTGATTTTCCCGTTTGAGTTACATTGAAAAAGAGAAGATTGTAGACAGGAAACAGATCAAGTAAAGCCCATTTGAGCTTAAAAAAATTAGACGTTTCCAGGCTGAAACGGGTCTGTTGGCATGTATGGTTGTATGACCACTGCCTCTTTCTTCTGCCCACAATGGTCTATTATATTGCCACAGCCTCTCTTGCCAGTCCTGTATTGTTGGTTTGTTGCCCCTGCCCCCCTTTCCACAGCCCTCCATAGTCTGTTGTGCTGCCACTGCCCTTCCTGCCTGCCTAGTGTGGTCAAATTGTTGCCTCTGCACTCTCCTACCTGCCTTCAATTTTCAGAGTCCGTGCCCCTGGCCTCTGCCTCTCAACAGTATCCCAATGAACAACTAGATTGCTAACATTCTATATTTATTACAAAAGTGTGGAATGCCTGACATCTTGATGTAATCAAAACTGTAATGCCTAGAGCATTTCCTTTAGAAATTACATATATGAGAGGGTCTTATTTGCATCAAAATTATGGTTAGTGCTCTAAAAAACTAAAATGAGGACATATTTTCTGAGTTTTCAAATAGCGACAAAGAACTTTTAAATCATTTGTAATCTTAGTTTTTTTATCCAGTTGACCACTTGATTAAATGTTGCATCCAAGGGGAGAGGGTGTGGTGTTACTTCCAGAGCTGCAGACTTTGCAACTGCTTCAGCTCAACATTCTGTGATTCTGGTCAAATCACTTAATCTCCCCATGTCTACAACCAAAATGAATTTGATCTTGTGTGATGTAACCAATGTTCATGTAAAGCACTCCAATACCCGACAAGTCTGCACTATATAAAACTGCAAATACACACAAAATAAGTGTTTTGCACACTTCTGTCATTGGGCTACATTTGGGCTACATCTGGGTGATATTTGGGCTACATTTGGGCTCTTTTGTCTCTGGTGGCCATTTTAGGAGATTTATTTGTTATGAAGTTTCCTAATTTCCTCATTTACTGCAGTCTCCTCAGTAGGAAATGCTTTCAGTTTTTTACTTTGATTCCATCAAGAAGGTATTCAGATATGTCACACATTTGCCATAAATTCTGAATGTTAGCACTCTAGTTGCTCATTAGATCACTGTAGTAAAGCTACTGCTCACCACGGAAGGTTGCTTCTAGTATTAGAATTGCATGTTTCAATCTGCATATCAGAATTGTTTAATGAAATAGAAGAGGATTTGAGAAGTCACTCAAAATGTGCCCTAATTTTTCTATCTTCAGCACTAATCATAATTTCTATGGCAAAATGAACCCCCTCATTGTGTTCCTTTTTAAATTAAATGTTTTAAGTGTTACCAGTTTATTCCAATCAAGATGGCTTCAGGTGTGCCATACTTTTGTCATAAGTAAGACAGTAAGCGCTCTAGTTGTTCTTAAGAACACTCTGGGACATTCTGTCATTGGGCTATACTTGGGCTACATCTGGGTGATATTTGGGCTCTTTTGTCTCTGGTGGCCATCTTGGGAGATTTATTTGTTATGAAGTTTCCTAATTTCCTCATTTACTGCAGTCTCCTCAGTAGGAAATACTTTCAGTTTTTTACTTTGATTCCATCAAGGAGGCATTCAGATGTGTCACACATTTTCCATAAATTCTGAATGTTAGCACTCTAGTTGCTCATTAGATCACTGTAGTAAAGCTACTGCTCACCAGGCAAGTCTGCTGCTGGTATTCAAAGTGCATGTTTCAGTCTGCATGTCAGAATGTTTTTATGAAATAAAAGAGGATTTCAGAAGTCAAAATGTGCCCTAGTTTTTCTTTCTGCCGCACTAATCATAATTTATATGGCAAAATGAACCCCTTCATTTTGTTCCTTTGCAAATTAAATGTTTTAAGTGTTACCACTTTATTCCAATCAAGATGGCTTCAGGTGTGCCATACTTTTGTCATGAGTAAGACTGTTAGCGCTCTAGTTGTTCTTTAGAGCACTCTGGGAAGCTGCAGTAGAACACAAAGGAATCAACTGACAGTCTCTGCCCTTGTTGGATGTACATGTTTTACTGAGAATGTCAGACTTCATTCTTACATGACTGAGAAAGATAATGTGAATTTACAGAAAATATGCTCTCAGTTTAGCTTATAGATCACCTTCCAAACCTCTGCATTGGTGTAGAATTTTCCAAATAATCTAGTTGTCCAAGGGACAAAATGCCACTGAGATCTACATGTCCTGTAAAATCCACTTGTCCCATCTACCCCCGTTCCACATCAAACCTAAGGGCTCCGGCTGACAGAGAAACCATTGAATGCTGTGCAATAATAATGCTAAAGGAAAACTTGTCAAGCGATATTATCGCGTCCCTGCCCCCCTGCGCCCCCTCCCCTTAACCCTGACGGCAATTCTTTTATTTCTATTCCCCTTTTTTTCCATTTTTTTTGGCTGTGTATTTATTCCCACAAAATACGTACATTTCAAACCATACGTAATGTACTAATTTACCGTCACCCTTGGCTGTGTATTTATTCCCACAAAATACGTACATATCAAACCATACGTAATGTACTAATTTACCGTCACCCTTGTAAAAATGTATGGGTGGGATATAAAAGGTGTCAGCCAGCGTGCCTCCTGCCATTTCCCCCTCACTTTTGCAGCTGGCCAGACGTGAGCCGTACGTTCCTTGCGAATCGGTAAGTTCTATCGAAAAAGAAACAGCAAAGTTGGGAGCTTCCTTTAATAATAAGAATCGTTTTTTCGCCAAATGTACCCTCTTTGCAACATTAATCAATTGTGTAATGTATATTTGTCGGTGTGTTTACGCAGTTATGGGCTGAAAGTTAATAGCTCACTATTCTATATTAGGACTTTAAGTTATAAATTGCAAGTCACCAACGGATGTCTCTTTTGAAAGCATTAATCTGCAGATCTGTTCCCATCCTATGCATTCTGTAATCGACTTCGTACATGTTCTTTGCAGCAGGCATATTAACCCTCTGCACTAACTTCACCGAGGTCACAACCTCAACTATACAAAACACGGATCTTTTCGCCAAATGTACCCTCTTTGCAACATTGATCAATTTTGTAATGTATATTTGTCGGTGTGTTTATGCAGTTCTGGGCTGAAAGTTAATAGCTCACTATTCAATATTAGGACTTTAAGTTATAAATTGCAAGTCACCAACGGATGTCTCTTTTGAAAGCATTAATCTGCAGATCTGTTTCCATACTATGCACTCTGTAATCAATTTTGTAATGTATATTTGTCGGTGTGTTTACGCAGTTCTGGGCTGAAAGTTAATAGCTCACTATTCTATATTAGGACTTTAAGTTATAAATTGCAAGTCACCAACGGATGTCTCTTTTGAAAGCATTAATCTGCAGATCTGTTTCCATCCTATGCACTCTGTAATCGACTTCGTACATGTTCTTTGAAGCAGACATATTGCCTGGGGGAGTGAAACGTCACTCAGCCTCTGCAAGCAGTAGTCCGTGGCCGCCACGAGGCTTGCAATAAGCATTCAGGTAAAGTAAGCAGTTTTGCCCGCTTGAATTGTGTGATATTGTGACGGAGGTGCTGCGATTTTCTTTTATTTATATTTTTAGCAACCGTGAGTGGGTAGATTAATTAGTACACAAGCCTAGGCCTGGCCCGCCTCGGCGCCTCAGATGAGGACGTCAAAAAAGCGTATCGCAAGCAGGTGCGCTGCGCTACCACCGCTTCATGGGGGAAACACCCATTACAACTAATTCAGATTCACGCGCTGCCATCGCAACGCGGGTTTAACATCGCGGGTCCGGAGCCTTCACACCGCAGATGGAAACAGATCTGCAGATTAATGCTTTCAAAAGAGACTCCGTTGGTGACTTGCAATTTATAACTTAAAGTCCTAATATAGAATAGTGAGCTATTAACTTTCAGCCCAGAACTGCATAAACACACCGACAAATATACATTACAAAATTGATTAATGTTGCAAAGAGGGTACATTTGGCGAAAAAACGATTCTTATTATTAAGGGAAGCTCCCAACTTTGCTGTTTCTTTTTCGACTCTGCGTTTGTGCTTCTCCACACCAAGCACTCTTAAACTACTGCCTACCAGTATGGGTGACATGTGACTCCTACACTTTCACTCCTTTGGCTTATGGGCAAAAAAACATTGTTGCACACGGCGCAGCCAGCACTAAAAGCTTTCGAAGCACCTGCTGCTGCGTTTCTTTCCGCCGGCAATTGCCAGGCCTCATAGAAATGTGTAGGAAACTTGTGTGATGAATTACCATCCTGGAAAGAGATCCGTGTTTTGTATAGTTGAGGTTGTGACCTCGGTGAAGTTAGTGCAGAGGGTTAATATGCCTGCTGCAAAGAACATGTACGAAGTCGATTACAGAATGCATAGGATGGAAACAGATCTGCAGATTAATGCTTTCAAAAGAGACATCCGTTGATGACTTGCAATTTATAACTTAAAGTCCTAATATAGAATAGTGAGCTATTAACTTTCAGCCCAGAACTGCGTAAACACACCAACAAATATACATCACAAAATTGATTACAGAGTGCATAGTATGGAAACAGATCTGCAGATTAATGCTTTCAAAAGAGACATCCGTTGGTGACTTGCAATTTATAACTTAAAGTCCTAATATAGAATAGTGAGCTATTAACTTTCAGCCCAGAACTGCATAAACACACCGTCAAATATACATTACACAATTGATTAATGTTGCAAAGAGGGTACATTTGGTGAAAAAACGATTCTTATTATTAAAGGAACCTCCCAACTTTGCTGTTTCTTTTTCGATACAACTTACCGATTCGCAAGGAATGTAGGGCTCACGTCTGGCCAGCTGCAAAAGTGAGGGGGAAATGGCAGGAGGCACGCTGGCTGACACCTTTTATATCCCACCCATATGTTTTTACAAGGGTGACGGTAAATTAGTACATTACGTATGGTTTGAAATGTACGTATTTTGTGGGAATAAATACACAGCCAAGGGTGACGGTAAATTAGTACATTACGTATGGTTTCAAATGTACGTATTTTGTGGGAATAAATACACAGCCAAAAAAAATGGAAAAAAAGGGGAATAGAAATAAAAGAATTGCCGTCAGGGTTAAGGGTAGGGGGCGCAGGGGGGCAGGGACGCGATAATATCACTTGACAAGTTTTCTTTAGCATTATTATTGCACAGCATTCAATGGTTTACTGATTTTAATAAAGCAAAAATATATTAATGTTTCTCTGTCAGCCGGAGCCCTTAGGTTTGATGTGGAACGGGGGTAGGTGGGACAAGTGGATTTTACAGGACATGTAGATCTCAGTGGCATTTTGTCCCTTGGATAACTAGATTATTTGGAAAATTCCACACCCCTGAAATAAAAGACCAGCATCGCGCCGGAGGCCACGCCCCCTCCTTGCAGCACTCTGCAAACGCGCCCCCTGGCCAGTTGTATGTGGAGGAATTAATTCCCCTTCAATACTGAGGGTCCCTGAGGGCCAACTAGCCCAACAGGTATCTACAATATGCGCCAGGGAGCTGCGTTGCAGACAGGTGTTCTGAGGCCACGCCCCTTTTTACACCTCCATGCAACGCAGCTCTGTGGCGCTTACTGGAGGTACCTAGTGGGCTAGTTTGACCCTAGGGACCCTTAGGATTCATGGGGACTTTATCTCTCAACTCAGAACGCCCACAGGCACTGTGGCGCATTTTTAAGTTGGGGAAATAATTCCCTTTCAATCCTGAGGGACCCTGGGGTCCAACTAGCCCACCAGGTGCTTCCAGTAAGCACCACTGCTCTGCGTTGCAGAGAGGTGGTGCAGGCCGTGCCACTTTTTACACCTCTCTGCAACACAGCTCTGTGGCGCTTACTGGAGGTACCTAGTGGTCTAGTTGGACCCTAGGGACCCTCAGGATTCAAGGGGACTTAATCTCCCAACTTAAAATGGCTACAGGGCGTGTTTACACAGTGGGGAAGGGAGGGGACGGGGCATGAGGTGACATGTTCAAACACGCCCTGTGGTGCGTTTTAAGAGGTAGTTTTCATCCCCTGACCTAATATATACTAGGGGCTTACAGAGGAGGTCATGCTAATCACAGGGGGACCCCAACACATAGTGTGCCCTAGTGTATGTAGGTGTTTTCACTGTATTCTGATTGTCTTTTAACATAGCACTAGCTCTAGGACTGGTTAGTCAGACTCAGTTACCACCAGTATCCGTCTGAAAAAGTTGAGGGTACAGGATGATTTTGCAACAAGGCTTGTTTCTGCTCTTCTGTTTGTTCTTTCTGCACGTTATACTTCTTCCTGCACTTTTCTTCGTCTTTGAGGACTTCTGTTGCTTCTTTCTGCATTTCTTTTTTTTCTTTCTGTGCGTTTTTCCTTCTTTCTTCTCATGTCCTATCTCTGCAGGCAGAGCTAGAAATTAGCATTTAAAAAAGCTTTGAAATTCACTGAAAAAAACATAGGTTTCAGGCACGTTATAGCTAGGAATTAGCATTTAAAAAACCTTAGAAATTCACTGAAAAAACCATAGGTTTCAGGGGCGTTATACTTAGCTGGACTTTTCACTCATACAAAACCATAGAAATTCCCCCGTTATAGTTAGTTCAGCTAACTATAACTTGCGCGCCCGCAATGCACTGCTGATGACGTCACATATTACATCACTCATGACATGGTCAGTGACATCACTGATGACATCATCCTTGTGATAGAGTGGCAGACCTCCTCTCCCCCTAATATAACCTTTGATACACACATTCAAAAATAGAAATTAAAATTTTCAAAACAATGGACATACCAATACCAGTTACAACAACCTACTCAGTAATTGTAAGATCCACATCCACTCATTCACCAACAGTCCTATACAGTCACTCATACATGTACTCACTCATCATATGTACTCATACACCTATACATCCTGTTACACAACGCCACTCATCCATAAAGTTACTCACACACATAGTCACTCATGCTAATAAAGAATCAAACATCCGTTTACCTGCATATACAGTTATACACACACCACCACACTTACTTCTACAGAAACTTACACATACTTAGTCTTTTTAACAATCACTTATAGAAACACATACTTATTCATACAGGAACTCTTTCAATCTCTCACTCTCACATATACTCACTTATATACACCAATAGTCACATATACTAGTTTAAAACATATGTAGTTACTCATAGAGACACTATTGAGACAGTCATTCACTCACTAACACACCCATGCATACACTCATCCACCCATACAGTCCTGCACACATGCTGTCTTCAACACATACAAACAGTGAGTCCCTCATTCATGCACCTATGCACTACGTAATACCCCCCACCGAACCATACAGACATCAGACACTTATACTGATACTCAAAAAACCAACTAATAACCTATATAGACACTCATGTAGCTACTCAACAACCCATGCAGCCACTTATACACAAAGTGAGAGACTGATACAGATATTTACATATTTAAACATTACTCACTAAGCCATGTATTCTCTAAGATACACTTAATCAGTCAGTTATACAATCAATTTTTCAAAAACAAATCATCCATTTAGACACTTATATACCCATTTATTCTTCCATCGACCTTGAGATATACATATATAAAACATATGTAATTTTTAGAAAAACACACATTCACTGGATGATGTCATCGGTGATGTCATCAGTGATGTCATTTGAGATGTCATCAGTGATGTCATGAGTGATGTCACTGACCATGTCATGAGTGATGTAATATGTGACGTCATCAGCAGTGCATTGCGGGCGCGCGAGTTATAGTTAGTTGAACTAACTATAACGGGGGAATTTCTATGGTTTTGTACGAGTGAAAAGTCCAGCTAACTATAACACCCCTGAAACCTATGGTTTTTTCAGTGAATATATATATATATATATATATATATATATATATCTTTATATATATATATATATATATATATATATATATATATATATATATATATATATATTTATATAGATAAATGTATATCCAAGCTCCAAGTACCCAACGTGCAATGAGCACTCGAGCAGCAACATGCTCCTAAAGAGCCTTTATGGTATACAGTCCACCAGAACAATGATAACTTTAAGCAGTTCAATGTGCCATGGATGCCTGACGCGGTTCGAAGTGTCCCCACTTCTCTTCAGAGGCTTCGGCAATTGAAGACGCATAGGACACCGCCCTCTTCATTTAAATGCTCCAATGCATGACCTGAATAGAACGCTCTGCCGCGACTTGAAGAGCATTATGGGCCTTGCAGTGTCCTTTATCTCCCAATGGAGCGAACATTAGTGATTTTAATGACTGCGCAAACCATTGGAGAACCGAAGAGATTGGCCTCTGAGAAAGCATACAGCGAAACGCGTCAGGCCGCACCAAAAGAGCTGTTTGGTCCAAATGGCATTACCGGTCCTAGAGTGCTTCCTAACAAGTTGGGCAACCGGGAGCATCCATTTATACGCGGCAGCCTTGCCGCGGGGGAAGCACCACTGCATCAATTTTAGCGGGCTGCTCAGTCGGGTATCTGCCCGGTTCACTGCGGAAGGACTGATGCCGGTATTATGACCCTTCAGCCCTTGGGGTCACATCCAGGGCATGCATTAGTGATCGACGGTCTCCTGGCACCTATCCAAGTTTTGAGAGTGCAGCATGGACACTACAAGTCCCAGTATGCAGTGGGTAATGGCTGAAACTATCAGCATGCGGCATTAGTGATTTTATTGACTGCACACGCCATTGGAGAACCGAAGAGATCGGCCTCTGAGAAAGCAAACAGCGAAATGCGACAGGCAGCACCACAAAAGCTGTTTGATCCAAATGGCATTACCAGTCCTAGAGTGTTTCCTAAGGCACCTATCCAAGGTTTGAGAGTGCAGCATGGACACTACAAGTCCCACTATGCAGTGGGTAATAGACGAACCTATCAGAATGCGGCATTAGTGATTTTAATGACTGCGCACACCATTGGAGAACCAAAGAGATCGGCCTCTGAGAAAGCATACAGCGAAACGCGTCAGGCCGCACCACAAGGGCTGTTTGGTCCACATGGCATTACCGGTCCTAGAGTGCTTCCTAACACGTTAGGCAACCTGGAGCATTCATTTATATGCAGCAGCCTCGCCGCGGGGGAAGCACCACTGCATCAATTTTAGCGGGCTGCTCAGTCGGGAATCTGCCCGGTTCACTGCAGGAGGACTGGTGCCGGTCTTATGACCCTTCAGCCCTTGGGTCCCATCCAGGGCGTGCATTAGTGATTGACGGTCTCCTGGCACCTATCCAAGGTTTGAGAGTGCAGCATGGACTCTACATGTCCCACTATGCAGTGGGTAATGGCCAAACCTATCAGCATGCGGTATTAGTGATTTTAATGACTGTGCACGCCATTGGAAAACCGAAGAGATCGGCCTCTGAGAAAGCATACAGCGAAACGCGTCAGGCCGTCCCAAAGGAGCTATTTGGTCTGAATGGCATTACCGGTCCTAGAGTGCTTCCTAACACGTTGGGCAACCTGGAGCATTCATTTATATGCGGCAGCCACGCTGTGGGGGAAGCACCACTGCATCAATTTTAGCCGGCCGCTCAGTCGGGACTCTGCCCCGTTCACTGCGGGAGGACTGGTGATGGTATTATGACCCTTCAGCCCTTGGAGCCCCATCCAGGGCATGCATTAGTGATCGACGGTCTCCTGGCACCTATCCAAGGTTTGAGAGTGCAGCATGGACACTACAAGTCCCACTATGCAGTGGGTAATAGCCAAACCTATCAGCATGCGGCATTAGTGATTTTAATGACTGCCCACGCCATTGGAGAACCACAGAGATCGGCCTCTGAGAAAGCATACAGCGAAACACGTCAGGCCGCACCACAAGAGCTGTTTGGTCCAAATGGCATTACCGGTCCTAGAGTGCTTCCTAACACGTTCAGCAACCTGGAGTATTCATTTATACGCGACAACCTCGCCACGGGGGAAGCAACACTGCATCAATGTTAGCGGAACGCTCAGTCGGGAATCTGCCCGGTTCACTGCTGGAGGACTGGTGCCGTTATTATGACCCTTCAGCCCTTTGGGCACCATCCAGGGCATGCATTAATGATCTATGGTCTCCTGGCACCTATCCACGGTTTGAGAGTGCAGCATGGACACTACAAGTCCCACTATTGTGGAGAAGTGTGGCTCAGTGGTTAGAGTGGCAGACCTCGATGCAGAGCTCTGGCCAGGGACCAGGGTTCGATTCCCGCCTCGGCAGGTCTCGGGCTCATAAATTCCTCTGACCGGATATTCTCGCCTCAGTGCCTATTCTAATCATGGGTCCCATGCTGCAACTGTGGGCAATAGCTTGCTTAGTCTCCACAACGGCCCCCACAGCGCGAGGGATGCCTGGTTTCACCACGGGGGTGCCCAGGAGTGGACACTTCACAAGGAAAACCAGGAAGGGTTCCCTTGCGGTATTCGTACAAGCGCCGGGAGACCCCATGGTGGGTAGCTGCGCGCTATACAAGTACAAAACATTTACATTTACTATGCAGTGGTTAATGTCCGAACCTATCAGCTTGCGGCATTAGTGATTTTAATGACTGCGCCCGTCATTGGAGAACTGAAGAGATCGGCCTCTGAGAAAGCATACAGCGAAACGCGTCAGGCCACACCACAAGAGCTGTTTGGTGCAAATTGCATTACCGGTCCTAGAGTGCTTCCTAACAAGTTGGGCAACCTGGAGCATTAATTAATATGCGGCAGCCTCGACGCGGAGGAAGCACCACTGCATCAATTTTAGCAGGCCGCTCAGTCGGGAATCTGCCCCTTTCACTGCGGGAGGACTGGTGCCGGTATTATGACACTTCAGCCCTTGGGGCCTCATCCAGGGCATGCATTAGTGATCGACATTCTCCTGGCAGCCTCGAAGCGGGGGAAGCACCACTGCATCAATTTTAGCAGGCCGCTCAGTCGGGAATCTGCCCCTTTCACTGCGGGAGGACTGGTGCTGGTATTATTACCCTTCTGCCATTGGGACCCCATCCAGGTCATGCATTAGTGATCAACGGTCTCCTGGCACCTATCCAAGCTTTGAGAGTGCAGCATGAACACTACAAGTCTCACTATGCAGTGGGTAATGGCCGAACCTATCAGCAATGCATGCGGCATTAGTGATTTTAATGACTGCGCACACCATTGGAGAACCGAAATTATTGGCCTCTGAGAAAGCATACAGCGAAACGCGTCAGGCCGCACCACAAGAGCTGTTTAGTCCAAATGGCATTACCGGTCCTAGAGTGCTTCCTAACACTTTGGGCAACCTGGAGCATTTATATATATATATATTCACTGAAAAAACCATAGGTTTCACACATGTTATAGTTAGCGTAAATTTTACTGATAAAAAACCAATGAAATTCCCCCATTATAGTTCGTGCAGGCAACTATAACTCACGCGACCGCAATCCTCTGCTGATGCTAATACTGTATTTAGACACTTATTTGCCCATGTCTTCTTCCATACATTTTTAGCTATACATATATTACAAATATTTTTTTTTCATAAAGACACGGAACGAACTGCGTTAAGTGGGCGCGCACGCCACGAATGGCGTAAAGTAACTTAGCATTTAAAAAACCGTACAAATTCACTGAAAAAACTATAGGTTTCACACATGTTATAGTTAGCGGAAATTTTACTGATAAAAAACCAATGAAATTCCTCCGTTATAGTTAGTGCAGGCAACTATAACTCACGCGACCGCAATCTTCTGCTGATGACATATGTGTCTTTATGAAAAAAAAATATTTGTAATATATGTATAGCTAAAAATGTATGGAAGAAGACATGGGCAAATAAGTGTCTAAATACAGTATTAGCATCAGCAGAAGATTGCGGTCGCGTGAGTTATAGTTGCCTGCACTAACTATAACGGAGGAATTTCATTGGTTTTTTATCAGTAAAATTTCCGCTAACTATAACATGTGTGAAACCTATGGTTTTTTCAGTGAATTTGCAAGGTTTTTTAAATGCTAATTCCTAACTATAACGTGTGTGAAACCTATGGTTTTTTCAGTGAATTTGTACGGTTTTTTAAATGCTAAGTTACTTTACGCCATTCGTGGCGTGCGCGCCCACTTAACGCAGTTCGTTCCGTGCGCGCACGGTGCGCAGTTAGTGCCGTGCACGCACGGTGGGCACGCGGTGCGGGCTAGATCTAAGAGCCAATCAGAATCGCGCTCGCGCACGCCACCGTACGCGTACGGTAAGCGTACCGTAAGCGCACCGTAAGCTGGCTCAGATATATATATTGATTTAAAGGCTATTTTCTCAGAATCTACTGAACAGATTTACACCAAACCTACAAAAGGCACTTCCTTGACCTGAGGACTACCTCTCTGCCAAATTTCTAGTAATTCTGTTCAGCCGTTCGGGCTGTAGCCCCGTCTAAAGGTCCTATGGAAAAATGCATGGGAAAAACGCGTTTTGGGACCCCCTTTTATCTCAGCCCCCACTTGACGAATCCCCCCGAGACTTTCAGGGTAGGAGCGGAGCGTAGCGCCCCACCTATTTTGAAAACTTCGCGAGGATTCGTCGACCGGCGCCAAAGTTATTCAAAATAGAATGTTGCGGATTTCCTATGGAAACGTGGTCCTAACTATAACTACCTACTGGCGACCGCCAGTAGGTAATATATATATATACATATATATATATATATATATATATATATATATATATATATATATATCCTCTGACAGCTCGCAGCCTCCTTTCCTCCTGCAAGCACGAGCCACACGAATCCAGTTCAATTTCAATATTTTATTTCTTTCACGGGCAAACAAAGACGCGTTTCGAGCACACAAGCTCTTGGTCACATGACCATAAATTCCGGGTTCAGTGTATTTAAAGACATGCAAAACATATATATATCCACTTAAAAAACCATAGGTTTCACACACGTTATAGTTAGGAATTAGCATTTTAAAAACCTTTCAAATTCACTGAAAAAACCATAGGTTTCACACATGTTATAGTTAGCTGGACATTTCACTCGTAAAAAACCATTGAAATTCCCCCGTTATAGATAGTTCAGCTAAATATAACTCGCGCGACCGCAATCCACTGCTGATGACGTCACATATTACATCACTCATGACATGGTCAGTAACATCACTCATGACATCACTGATGACATCTCAAATGACATCACTGATGACATCACTGATGACATAATCCAGTGAATATGTGTCTTTCTGAAAAATAAATATTTTTTTTATAAGTATATCTAAAGGTTAATGGAAGAATAAATGGGTAAATAAGTGTCTAAATGGATGGGTTGTTTTTTTTTTAATTAATTGTATAACTGACTTATTAACAGTATCTTAGTGAATACAGTGATGTAATATGTGACATCATTAGCAGTGGATTGCGGTCGCGCGAGTTATATTTAGCTGAACTAACTATAACGGGGGAATTTCAATAGTTTTTTACGAGTGAAATGTCCAGCTAACTATAACATGTGTGAAACCTATGGTTTTTTCAGTGAATTTGCAAGGTTTTCAAAATGCTAATTCCTAACTATAACGTGTGTGAAACCTATGGTTTTTTCAGTGAATTTGCAAGGTTTTTTTAATGCTAATTTCTAACTATAACGTGTGTGAAACCTATGTTTTTTTTAGTGCATTTGTAAGGTTTTTTAAATGCTAATTTATGTATGTATTATTATATTTTTTATATATTTATTTTACAATAAACTACCTATGTATATAGTTATAGATTGATTGTATCCTGTAATATGGAATGGCTCGTTTAAAATGTTTTTGGTTTTTTTGAGGGTTTTTTACCGTGCGCGCACGGTGCGCGCACCCCGCGATTTTTAAAAAAAAAGTAAAATGTTTTTTTCACCCTTCGGGGTCCTTCAGGGACCCCCTGACTAAGCCTAGGGGGTTAGGAACTCTCTACCCTGCCCCCTTTTCACGTTCTCCACCTTTGTTTTTCACTGCCACACACAAAATGGCGTCCGACACTTCCTGATTTTGACCGATTCGAATGTTGACTGACATCTAACCACCAATCAGAATTACGCTCGCGCACGGCACCGTGTGCGCACGGTGTGCGCATATAGATATTTATGTACTTTTAACTGCAATTTTCTCAGGAACTACTGAACAGATTGAGACCATGGTGCCGATTTGGATCCTGGAAAAAATTTCCCCGGCCGAATTGAATCTGGATTTTTTACCGTACGAATCGTACAAGTAGCGTACAAGCTGCCAAGTACGATTCGCATGGGAAAAACTCCATACGAATCACATCTGGAACATTTCCCCACACGTCCTCGGGTCGGAAATTGTGTCGGATTTACCGTACGATTGGGAAAAATTAAGTCCGACCGCGCTAGTACGATCACTCTCGTCCTTTCGATTTCACAACTGTATGCAAAAAACACCGTACGGACCGAACTCCCACAGCAAGCATGGAGACACGTGTCCGCATACGCGCCGAACACCCCACCACAGACCCCGCATGTATGCGCAAAATGCCCCCCGGCCGGGGATGTACGCGCAGAACCCCCACCCCACCCGTGTATGTATGGACCGTACCCCCACCCCACCCGTGTATGTACGGACCGTACCCCCACCCCACCAGTGTATGTACGGACCGTACCCCCACCCCACCCGTGTATGTACGGACCGTACCCCCACCCGTGTATGAATGGAGCGTACCAACACCCCACCCGTGTATGTACGGACCGAACCCCCACCCGTGTATGAATGGAGCGTACCAACACCCCACCAGTGTATGTACGGACCGTACCCCCACCCCACCCGTGTATGTACAGACCGTACCCCCACCCCACCAGTGTATATACGGACCGTACCCCCACCCCACCCGTGTATGTATGGACCGTACCCCCACCCGTGTATGAATGGAGCATACCAACACCCCACCCGTGTATGTATGGACCGAACCCCCACCCGTGTATGAATGGAGCGTACCAACACCCCACCCGTGTATGTACGGACCGAACCCCCACCCGTGTATGAATGGAGCGTACCACCACCCCACCAGTGTATGTACGGACCGTACTCCCACCCCACCCGTGTATGTACGGACCGTACCCCCACCCCACCAGTGTATGTACGGACCGCACCCCCACCCCACCCGTGTATGTACGGACCGTACCCCCACCCCAGCAGTGTATGTACGGACCGTACCCCCACCCGTGTATGAATGGAGCATACCAACACCCCACCAGTGTATGTACGGACCGTACCCCCACCCCACCTGTGTATGTACGGACCGTACCCCCACCCCACCAGTGTATGTACGGACCGTACCCCCACCCCACCAGTGTATGTACAGACCGTACCCCCACCCGTGTATGAATGGAGCGTACCAACACCCCACCCGTGTATGTACGGACCATACCCCCACCCCACAAGTGTATGTACGGACCGTACCCCCACCCCACCCATGTATGTACAGACCGTACCCCCACCCCACCAGTGTATGTACGGACCGTACGCCCACCCCACCAGTGTATGTACGGACCGTACCCCCACCCGTGTATGAATGGAGTGTACCAACACCCCACCCGTGTATGTACGGACCGTACCCCCACCCCAGCAGTGTATGTACAGACCGTACCCCCACCCCACCAGTGTATGTACGGACCGTACCCCCACCCGTGTATGAATGGAGCATACCAACACCCCACCAGTATATGTACAGACTGTACCCCCACCCCACCCGTGTATGTACGGATCGAACCCCCACCCGTGTATGTACGAACCGTACCCCCACCCCAGCAGTGTATGTACGGACCGTACCCCCACCCGTGTATGAATGGAGCGTACCAACACCCCACCCATGTTCGTACGCACCCTACCCCAGGCCCACACACCAGCACCCTCACCCAACATCGGGCATGTATGAGTCGTACTAAGCCATAGCAAAGAACAGCACTGTACAACAACATGGCCCATGTACGCACCGTACAGACGCTAAAAACACTCCTACTGAACCATGACTAACCAAAAACACACAAGGACAGTCAATTCAAGGCCCACAACACCACAAAACATATCCAACAAGGCCAAATACATCCTATACACTGACCTGCAACTGACAAACAGATAAACAGAGGCCCAAACCACTACCACTCCTTATAACACACCCACCAAAAGTTCAAACACAGCCACACCCACAAATGGACCAATAAAAAGGTCCAACACACACAAACCATGATCCTTTGCAACAGATCCACTGCTGCCAGACCCCAGAGACAACGCACTCCACCATACTTCAACCATCAATACACCTTACACTTGCACTCCTTCACACACCCACCATCACAAACACACCCTCATCACATTCACACACACACACCTGCACACCCACAACCATCCACACCCACACCCATCCACACCCCCACCCCCACAACCATCCACACCCACACCCCACACCATGCCCACCAACAAGAATCCAAAGTTCACAAAGGACGAGCTGGAGGCCCTTGTCGACGAAATCATCAGAGTCGAGCCACAGCTCTTTGGAACATTGGTCAGACGGACCAGCATATCAGAAAAAACTGCCATGTGGGAGAGGATAGTCAATTCCGTGAATGCTGTTGGGTCCACCAGAAGGACCAGGCATGAGTGCCAAGCCAGGTGGTACGATCTGCAGAGGATGGTCCGCCGCAAAATGCCGGCGAGCACACTGGAGGAGGGCCATCCCGCAGACCGGTACACTACCATCCCTGGGAGGAGAAGGTGATGACCACGCTGGAGCCGTTGGCATGTGACGGACTAGAAGGAGTCCGAGAGCCTGGTGAGTACACACACAACTCACCTCACATGGGGGGAACGCCATATACAACCCAAATACCAATCATGCACGCAACCCCCACAAAGCCAGCACCGGACACAACCACACTCCAAAAACACACACATGCCACTAGCGCCTCCATGCCCCATGCCCCAAGCAAGGCCAGGCCAAGTCACAGGCCACACAAAACACAAACACAAGACAGGATGTCCCCGATGCCGGGAGGGTGGGCCTCAAAACTAACATAGAGCAACTCTGAAGCACACAACAATGCCCTCAGCCCATATGGCTTAGGGCACAGCCATACCAACAGTGTGTCCCCACACAGTACTGTTTTACCTGCTAATGGTGGCCGCGTTGCAGGACGACATGGGTATGAAGGCACAATTTGCACATAACAGCAGCCAATGAAGACGCAGCACACTGAAAGAGTGTCAGCACACACCGCCACAGCAGCAGCGCAGACTCACACACTCCGCCCAATGGGTGCCCGCAGAGAAGAAACAAACCCACATGAACAAGCCAATGGCCTTTGCAAGACCTGCAAACTGTGTGTGCCCAGGAAGCTGGGCTGAGGTGACAGAGGGTGACACACAGAGGGAGGGAGAGGGGCAGAGAGAGGGACAGAGACAGAGGTGGACACAGGGAGACAGACAGAGGGAGGGAGGAGGCTGACAGAGGGAGGGAGAAAGGGAGAGGGACAGAGGGAGGAGGCTGACAGAGGGAGGGAGAAAGGGAGAGGGACAGAGGGAGGAGGCTGACAGAGGGAGGGAGAAAGGGAGAGGGACAGAGGGAGGAGGCTGACAGAGGGAGGGAGTAAAGGGAGACGGACAAAGGTAGGAGGCTGACAGAGGGAGGGAGTAAGGGAGACAGAGGGAGACCAAATCACCCTTGGGTGGTGTGGCCATGTCCGCTCGTCAGCAGGTGGACTGTGTGCATGTAGACAAGGTTTGGCAGTGCCTTAACCCCCCCTTCAACCTTTGATAAACACTAGGCCATGTGTCAATCTGTGCACGAGTACATCCGTGCTGCAGGCACAAATAGAACCTTACACCCAGTATACCTACCCACTGTGTTCGTCAGAACCCTGTCACAAATTGTTAAGTTACCTACCTGCATTCTCAAATAGCATGGAAAAAACACCATTTGGCCACGTACAGTGCAACACGTAATGCAGCTCAGCATGGCTTGCTACACCCGCTCACTACACTGCTGACTGCGTCCCCAAAATATGCATCAACTAAGATTGTGTCACACATAGGTAAAGTGTTGAAAGCTGTGGCCAAGGGACATACCCATGCACAAGTGCACTGTGTGAGGAATGCTAGCCAAATCCAACCACCCAGAGGAACTGTGCCAAATCAAAAAAGAATGAAACATGGATGTCGCATGTAACACAATTAACACTGTCTCTCTCACACACAGGTCAACGTCGCCGATCTCCCCCCAACACTGGGGGGGAAGACTCACAGGACCAGGCTCCGCGTGAAGAGGACCCCAACGCCAGCGACGACTCTCACCACTCCGTGGATGACCCAGACCAACCTGGCCCCTCTGGTGTCCAACCACCTGCAGCACCTGCGTCAGGTACAACTGTGCCAACCACCACCCCCATTCCTGCCACATCCCAGGAGACACCCAGGAGCCCTACCCGCACACAACAATGCAGCCAGTCTGTCCAGGAGGAGGCAGGCGACACCGCAAATGCAATCCCTCAGGGGTCCCGGAGACTCGATGTGCCCACAACGGCAGGCCAGGCGCAAGTGGGCAGGGGTGGTGAGAGTGGAGGACGGCGGAGGCCCGAACCTGCCCAGTTGGCTCAGGACCCGGCTATGGCACACGTCAGAACCATCCTGGACGCATACCGGCGTGACTCCAGAGGCATCGCCCAGGTAGTGGAGACCCTCAATGAGATGAAGGCCCTGCAGGTTGAACATCATGCCAGGATGGAGGCAAGACATGCAGAGCAGTTGGCGAGGCACAGGGACATGAGCCAATCCCTCCATCAGATCGCCCAAAGCCTGGCAAACCCTCCCTGTGCCAGCAGGCGTAGAGCAGCACCAGCCCCAGGGAGGGAGGAGGAGGAGGAATCATCTGACGGAGCATCCCTTGCACCGTCAAGCCAGGCGTCTGAGGGTCCCCGCAGGAAGGTGGGTCGTCCACGCAAAAGACTGTGAGAGTCAGCGGAACATCACCATCTCCCAGGTCACCTGGCCTGGCACCTGGCCCTATGGCCCAACAGCAGCACAGCAGCAAAGGACATTCTCTGCCACATGGCCTTGCTGGTCACTGTCTGACCAATGTTGACAAAGACTGTGGCACAGACTCTGATGACTATCAATGGCAAGGACACCAACTCCCCCTGTGAACTTTGGATTCTACACTCCCGCCAAGCACCTCTTGTCACCCCCCCAAACACGTACCCCAGCACTAATAAAATTCATCACAATCACAAGATGATGCCGTCATTTTGCATTATTCCACTACATGTGTGTGTTGTAAAGTCAAACCATGCCTGATTTCAGAATTAACTCCGAACCACCATACCCTGGGGTCTGAGTCTGGCACAGGACACACATGGGTCACAACGTACCATCCAAGACAGACATGGAGCACCATACTCACCCGTGAATGGCCCAACCAGCTGAGGGGGTGCCCGCACAACTGTGCCCACAGACCTATTCAGAAGAGCAACAGTCATGCGCAGAGGTCAGGGATCATGTGGAGTGTCCTGGGGTGGGAGTCCCAGGTATGTGTAGACACGTGGCAGAACCATGTCCTGCATGCTTGAGTCAGGTGGATGTGGCGAATGGTGGGCCAGCCAAGGTTGGATGCATGGAGATGGCACAATTGGGTGTTGGATCACAGTGCCACAAGGTTGTGTTGTGGGTGTGGGCTGCATCCTGAGGGTGTGCGTGGATTGAGAAGGTCATCCTGCAGCTGGCAGTGATCCACTCCCCCATCTCTGTTGGACGTTGATGTGGCCTGGTCGCCAGATGTAGAAGCAGAGCTGTGCAGATGCACCCTGGATGTGGACAAGTATCATGGGATTTCTAACGCACATGTCCGTAGAGTGCAGGGTAGGAGTAGACACGGATGTCATAGTTGACCTGGGGGATGGTCTCCCTCTTGCCTTGAGGTGGATGGAACTGAGGATCTTGTGCATAATGCAGAGTGTGCTGCCGCATGAGGCACAGATGCTGCTGATCAGCATAGCACATGTCAGCAAGCAATCCATGATGGACACCAGCTCGTTTGCGTGGACACTGGGTGCCCTTGCAGCAGGGCCTGCAGCAGCATGCGCCATGTCAAGGAAACAATGCCACAAGTAGCACACAAAGACAAGGATCTCAGGAAGGAACCATGCAAAAGGTGCATGTCAAGGAAGGAATGTCTGGTTCAACATGGCACACACAATGGATTCACATGCGGCACAGTGGCTGTCTTGGAGACTGACAGGCCACAAAACCTACACAGCCATGGACATCATGCACAATACAGAATCTAATCCCTGACAAACAGCTTGCATCTTGCTACTCTACACATAGACTCATATGCACCATCTCTGAGAACAATGCCAGACATGCCGCATGCACAGTGCAACAGACCTCCATTGACAGAGATGAGGCACCTTGAAGGCAGAGGGACACCTTTATTAGTCATGTGTGTCGGAATGCTAATGCAACTCTGTCTACACATACACAGGTCATGTGGATGAACACGTGGGACCAACACTGGCACCCCCCTTAGCACCACAGATGCTGGAAATCCATGGCACTGGCACACAAGTGACGGGTTACAGCTAAACACCCCCTGCTGCTCACGGAGAGCCTGCTATACACCATTGAGCCCCTAATGGGGAATTCACACACCATGTCAACCCGGTGCAACCCGTATGTTTCCGAGGCCAGTGTCACACACATTGATGGCTCCATCACAATCCCATTACAGATGACTGTCACCAAGTCTGACCATCAATTCAGGTGAATTCTGCTCCAGGTCATGTGCCCCATGGTGATTCCACATGTATGCAAAGTAACCAAACATGAACAGGAGCAGTGCACACACATTCATAACAAATACCACTCCCAAAAAGCCGTGCTGCATCCCTTACCCGAAGGAGATTTTCAAACTTGTCCGTGCATGTAACGCTGATTCAGCACATGTTGCTGTGATCATGAGGAATAGCAGGAGCACAACAATGCCACCAGCAGACAGCATGCGCAAGTACCTGTGGATGGGAGACACACCAGAAGTCAGCCAAAAAAAGTACATCCGCATGCATGTGCATGTACTCGACACGTATTAGGTTGTCAACATGCTAGGTGACAATGATGACTCTGGAAAAACATTTCTTCTATTGCACCATCACTCGAGTGACACATCCAAACACACCTCAGACTCACTTGGAAGACATGCAAATGGACACACACATTGCAACACATGCCACACACAGCCCAATGCGTGCACACTCAGACACTGGAACTCACCACTAAGCAAAGAAGTCGTGTATGAGCCGACTCCACATGTCCTCCACCGCCTCCTCCTCCTCCACATCACTCACCTCGTGCCCAAGCCCTTCATCCTCCACGGGTGGATGGTCCTGCTCATCTGGATCCCGGATGAGTGGCACAGCTTTCTCCACTGCCATGTTGTGCAGCATGCAGCACACGAGGAATATCTTGCAGACCTTCACCGGTGCATATGGGAGTGCGCCACCGGTCTTGTGGAGGCAATGGAAGCGGCTCTTCAGGAGGCCAAACGTTCTCTCTATTACTCGCCGGGTCCGCCCATGGGCGTTGTTGTAGCGGTGATGGGCAGCCGTGCTGGGGTTGCGGAGAGGCGTGATCAGCCATGGCATATTGGGATAGCCAGCGTCCCCTACATGGAAACATCATGGACAAGAGTGGGTCAGGAGAAGCAGTAAGACAGGAAGATGACGTTAAATACAGGACTGGCAGAGTATACCCACCAACAATGCGTGCTCGTTCGTTGCGCAGCTGCAGCATCATTTCAGGTACCCTGCTACGCCTCATGATGTACGCATTGTGTGCAGATCCTGGAAAACGAGCACAGACATGTGAAATCACCATGTTGGCAAGACACACCGCAAGGGCATTAATGGAGTGGTAATGCTTGCGGTTACGGAAGGCTACCTCCTGTGCCTGTGGTGGTACCAAAGCCACATGTGTTCCATCTATGGACCCAATGACATGGGGCATCCCTCCCAGGGCATAGAACTCACGCTTGACAGCTGTCAACTGCTCAGGAGTTGGGAATTTTATGAACTCATCAAGGTTCTCCAACATGGCCTCTAAAAAATCATGCAGAACACGGCTTAACATAGTTTGGGACATCCCACCCACATGGGCAATGGTATGTTGAAAGGTACCCGTGGCCAAGAAATGTAGGGCTGCCATCACCTTCACCTTGGGTGTCAGTGCACCAGGATACCTGTGTAGCGGTTGGAGGTGTGCTGCCAGCCGTGTCGTCAAGTCATCAATCAAACGTTGGGGGAAGCGGTAGCGGCGTCTACAGTCATTTTCCCACATGTCAGCCAAGTCCGGAATTGCTCGAGGGAGAGGCGGAGCCCTGCAGTGAATTAGAAGGGACAACGAAGAGTGAGTACAGTACACCACCAATGTCAATGTACTGAGCACATGGTCAACAGGCAATACACATATGCTACATACAGAGTCAGGTCTGTGCAATATGCCCTGGACACGTATGCCAGCCATGTGACACTCCTACCAAGAGACAGCTCCAAACGTTTATTCTCAACCTCATAATGCCATGCCATGAAACTAGCTGTGAGCCAGTGTAAGTGAGCAGGCAGACGCATCACAGGAGTTACAGACAACCAAATATGTGCAGAGGAAGGATGTTTATTGTACAGACAGGTTGCGGAACACTAGAGACACAGGTCACATGTAATGGAAAAAGGACAGACCACACACCTTGCCATGAAGGATTACATTTCAATAATGATCCCACATACATTGAGAGTATGCAGATATGTCCTTGTTTTGGAACTCCGTGTCAATGCATACACACACACCTTACGTCAGATTCCACATGTGGCGTGGTATGCGTAACACTGTGCCATGGCCATCTACACACAGACACATGTTGGTTGCAGCAACTGCAGATGCATTTTACCAAACACCTACAGCAAGCTAATGGGAACACATGACACATACATGACATAGTCACATCGTGCAACGCGGGTAGTCACATGTCAGGTGTGAAAACCCCTGTAGCTGGCATCAGGGGACAGTTGCGTGTGTTTTTGACTGTGCCATGGCAGTGATGCTTTTCACAAGTGTGCTGTACTACATGCACACATGTCAAAGGAGTGAAGGGGATGTCTGGCACATAGTCCACCATCACACATGACATCTGTACACATCTCATCATACATCTATTGCCTTCACAACTCAGGAGCAATGTGCCACATTACAGCCTGACACACCTGTGCCCCACACATGTAGTGCTGCACAGACAATGCCTTGATGTCCAGCCTTGGACAAGTATGTCAGCTCTATTCCTTTCTGTGTGCTGCCTGTCACCACTGTCAGGTGTGGAATGCACCGTACATGCGCTCTGAGGGCGTGTGTACGTTCCCCATCACTATGGGAGTGCTGCCGTAGGCCTACCCATAGAGAAACGGCCCGAACACGCGCGTGTACGGGGCGTATCACTATGGGTACGCATACGCGAGCAAAGCCATAGTGAAACAGCCCGTACATGCGCGTGTACGGGGCGTATCACTATGGGTACGCATACGCGAGCAAAGCCATAGTGAAACGGCCCATACACGCGCGTGTACAGGGCGTTTCACTATGGGTACGCAGACGCGAGCAAAGCCATAGTGAAACGGCCCGTACACGCGCGTGTACGGGCCGTTTCACTATGGGTACGCATACACGAGCAAAGCCATAGTGAAATGGCCCGTACACGTGCGTGTACGGGCCGTTTCACTATGGGTACGCATACGCGAGCAAAGCCATAGTGAAACGGCCTGTACATGCGCACGGGCCGTTTCACTACGGCTTTGCTCGCGTATGCGTACCCATAGTGATACGCCCCGTACACGCGCGTGTACGGGCTGTTTCACTATGGCTTTGCTCGCGTATGCGTACCCATAGTGATACGCCCCGTACACGCACGTGTACGGGCCGTTTCACTATGGCTTTGCTCGCGTATGCGTACCCATAGTGATACGCCCCGTACACGCACGTGTACAGGCCGTTTCTATGCATTTGGGGTGCCCTAGGGCCCTGGAACTCACCGTACCTGTGTGTGAATGTCCAAATTACATAGGTGACACATGAGGGACATGTATAAAGCCCTACATGCATGCTGGTTGTCATGGAGACCGAGTTTCCAGTTTGATTTTTTTTCATCAGGTGCCCAGCTAAAGTCGGTTTGAAAGAATCTACATTGTTGCAAAGTGGTTGTTGAGTTGACATCATGCTCAATTCAAAAAAAGAGCAAAGCCACTGACTGTGGTAGGTTTGAAGGGATTGGAGGAAACATAGGATGCAAATGTGAGTGACCAATCACTCTGTACTCCTGTGAATGAAACAGGGCAGCAAGGTAGATATAAGGCAGCCAGGTCCCATGAGAGAGCACTTGCCTGCACATCCTTTGATTCTACTACACTGCTGCTGCTCGTGAGTCCTCTGGCACCATGTCCAGGTCTGTGGAGAGGGCCCAGCCTTTCACCCAGGAGGAGAACCAAGCCCTGCTGGATGTGATCCTCCCACAGTACCCCATGCTGTATGGTCGACCAGGGGTTCAGGTGAGTGCTGAGTCCACTAGCAAAGACTGTGCCCCTTTTTTGTGACTGTGACTTCTGCCATTGTGTCCAGGTGTAACACACATGCAATGTACTGTAGGGTGGGTCCCGGGTGGGGGAATGCCTAATGTCTCCCATCCAGAGCATGCTGTGGTGCATGTCTGCTCTCCTCACTTGCATTGTGTGTACTGTGACAATCACTGCATGTGGCATTACACATTCTGCCTGTCTAATCCTCCTGGGAATGTTGTTACTACAGTCCTTATGTGAATCTGTGGTCCCCCCAGTGTGACAGGTGGCAGTACCCACAGATGTGTGTTTATTTAGTGTACATGTGCTGAGAGTGTGCAAATGATGTGTTTGTCCCCTGGACATTGGTGTGTGTGTGTAAGTCCCGTCATGTGGGTGAGTGCATATGTGGAGTGTAGCACCCCAGCAGCATGAGGGATGGATATACCCTGCCCATCTGATGTGAGCAGGGAGCAGTGCTGTGTGTCTGCGGTGATGGGCCAGCCCCACACCTGTGACACCCCCCAGTCTAGTGGCACATGTGCAGAGTGAGGTGTGTAGCTTCAGTTGGCAATGGCAGGTGATTGTCCTGTGGCTGTGTGTGTCTGTGTACTCTGCTGAGGGTGCCTCAGTGGCCTGTGGCATGTGACTGCTTTGAGGTGCTGCACATAATCCTGGTGTTGCTTGTGATGCACAGTGTGAGCCTGGATGATTGATTGTGTCGTACCCCTCATGCCACCTGTGTACTCTACAATGCCACCTAGTGCTTTTTGCCTTCCACAGAGGAAAGTGTCCCTATGACACAGGTGTAATGAGTTTGATGCATTCTATGCCCTGTTAAAACCAGCCAAATTGTTCTAATGTGTGTCTCTGTGACATGTCGCAGGTGTATTGATGTTGTCTCACTTTTTCATCTTCACAGGTAGGCGCCCCTGCCCAGGAGCAGATCTGGAAGGACGCTGTCAGTGCCGTGAGACAGACGGATGGTCGCAAGCGGCACCTAGCCCAGGTGAGGAAACACTGGCAGGATATCCGGTGCTGGACGCGGAGGATCGCACGGGTCCTGCTGGGGGACTCACCTGTGAGCCAAAAGAACCATGGGTGCCGCCGTCTGACCCACATCCACAAGCGTGTGCTGGCGGTCATCTTCCCTGACATGGACAGGCGCTTACGGGAAAAGCAGCAGCAGGAAAGGGGTAGGTACATGTGTGTTTGTTGTGTGTCACCAGCATTTGTAAGTGCACAGTTGCATGGATACACTGCCAGGGTTTACATGTGCAGTGCAGTTCCTGGTCCCCAAAGTGTAGCGGTGCTGTCCTTCCTCCCTTCCCCTCCTTGGCATGTGTACCCTGGTCTGTGTGTAGTAACACTTGCACAAGGTTATCTAGGCTGCCAGTTTATCGATGTGCCCAATGCTTGCAGCTTCATGTGTGGGGGTGGTGTGTAACAGGTTTTGGGACCTTGCCTGTGCCCTGTCCAGTTCAGTACTTGTGGGGTCCATGTCAGTTGTCACTGATGCTGAGTCCAGACATAGGAGTGTGTCTCTAAAGTGTATTGCTTTACAGCATGCATGTCCTATTTTGTGGCCTGTGACATGATGTGCATGAGTGTGAGATATGCAGAGTGCAGGGATGGTGGCTTGTGTTGCAGTCATTACCATTAAGGAACATGGAGTAGTGTGGCCACTACTGTCCCCTGGGGCATCTTTTCCTAGGTATCATGTGTGTAATCCAAAAATGTCGACAATCTCTGTGTCTACAGCATAGGTTGTGCTCTGTGCCATTGTACCCTGGCACCATTCGTGTCTACGTGAACTCTGCTACATGTGTCCACTGTACAGGCTGACCAAATGTCCCTTGTTCATACTCACGGGGGCCAGTGCCTGTGTGTCTTGGTAAAATGATCTGATGATGGCCATTTGTAGATGATGTATTTGTACCGGCGCACCAGGGGTATTTGGTGTCCAATCAGGACATGTGTTTTTATTCCAGACTAAGAGATGTAAGTGCTTCCTGTGTCTCAATAAATTGTCTCATGTAGGGGGTGGTTGGTGCGGGCAAGGCCTACATGTCTAGACCTGAAGTCTCCTTGCTAGGTCTGGCCAGTGTGTGATGTTTGTCTGGACATACACTCAAGGTGCAGTGACCCATTAATATTGGGCATGTTTTTAAGTATTGCCTTTGCAGCATGTGCCTACAGTTAATAGACATGGTTCCTGCTCATCCCTTTTTACGCCAACGCTGTGTGCTGCAGATGCTGTGCTGGATTGTCCCCAGTGCCTGGCTCCTCTGTCCAAATCCATATCATGTTATTTGCTATTGTGTCATGCTCTCCATAGTGGGTCAGTGGCATGGTGGGTCAACCAACTGTGTGTTGCAGGGACTACATATGTGCCTTGTATTGTAGATGTTACTCATGTTGCTTTTCAGGCTATGCACTGTGACCTATGTGGATTTGACTCATGTGACATATGTATATAGGTGTCTGATTATTTCCTGTCTCTTCACCTTGCCCACAGCATCATCGGGGGACACTGAGGGAGACACTGGCACGGACCGTGAGGAGGGAGCGGGCACCAGTGCCAGCAGTGCAGAGTTGCCTGGCACATCGAGTGGCACGGAGGCAGACGGGAGTGCAGCGGAGGACCTGTCCAGTCAATCCACCACCGACTATGACGCAGACGGGTCCGAGGCTGAGCACTCCGAGGGGGCGGTGGCTGGTCCGACAGCTGACACCAGCACTCCATCACTACCCGCCCCCTGCATTCCGATCACCGGCCTCCCACTTGCTCGTGTCCCTTCCCGCCGTGCTCGGTCACCACGTGTCTCCTTCTTGCCAGGCACCGCACCCCCTGCCCCTGTCTCCACTGCTGCCACCAATGCCGAGTCTGTGGACATCCTGCGGCAGTAGCGGGTTGGTCAGACTGCAACGCTTAATGTCCTCCATGGCCACAGGCAAGTGCTCACCCAGATGGAGGCATACTTGGAGGGCATTTCAGCCGCGCAGTCTGACCAACGCAACTTGCTGAGGTCCATAGACTCGACACTGACTGCAGCAGTGGATCTCCTGCGGTGCTACGTCCCACCCCCTACCCCTGCCCCATCCACACTTCCCACTCCCATGCCTGTCCCACGTACACCCAGACATCAGCATGCACGCACAACACCAGACACAGGCACCACACCAGCAGGGCAGGGCAAGCGCACACCTCCTGGCACGCACACACAGGGTGAGGTAGGCACACCCACTGGGTCGGGGGGCAAACGTAAGTCACGCAGCCAGAGTGGGAGTCCGCATTCCGCAAAATCCACTCCCTCCAAATCCACTCCCCTCAGCTCTCCTGGCCACGAATCCAGCAAAGATTCCTTCATGGCCGCTCTGTCCCTGAGCCCAACAGTGACACCACCCAGCAAGCGGGCAAAGGAATCCCCGGTCAGGATAGTTGAGTGCCCCCGTGCCCCCCCCTGTCCACACCCTCCCCCAGTGGCGCTGCGACCCATTCCTCTGCCCCCCCCTCCTTGGGGCCTGTGGTTCCTTCGGGTGCAGGGGATACGCTGGGGGACCTTGCTGACGTGTGCAGCGCCATCCTCACCACCTCCTTTGGCGCTGCCCCAACCCCTGTGGTGGAGTCCTCCGTCCCTGCACCCACAACGCCTGCCCTTGCCCCTCCTGTCCCTGCGGTGCCTGGTCCTTCCCCCCCACATGATGCCCCCACCTGTGGAAGACAGGGTGGTCTGAACTGTGCAGGCAAACTAGGGTCACGCGTCCCACTGTGTCCCCCATCCAGCTGTGACTAATGGACTGCCCTATGGGCTTTGTAAATATTGAACTTTATCCACACAAACATTTTTGGCTAATGCTGAATAAAGCCTTTTTTTTTCTTAGAACACTACTGCTTTTGTGGTATTGCTGTTGGTGGGGCTGCTCCATGATTTTGGGTGGTGATCATGTGTTGGGTGTGTGGGAAATGTAGTGGTGTGCTGGTCATAGGGGGGACCCTGGTATCTGTGTGCCATCACAAGGTGTTAGCTAAGTTTCTTTGTTCATGTAGGCAGTTACTGCATGGTGTAATCGCCCCAAGGTGTGTTCCTTCCTCTGTGTACCCTGACATCTTCCCTGCAGGGTTTTTCCAATATGTTGCGCTGAGCTGTGTCTACATCAGCTGGATGTGTGACGGACCCCTTCAACTGTGGCCATGCATGCAGAGCGATGTCTCCACCTGCATCATTCGTGGCATCCTGGGTGATCACTGTACTTGTGTATGTAGTCTGTTGACATGACTTCATGTGGACATGTTCCCTTTTAGGCAGTATGCATATGTGTACTCCCAGCCTCGCACACATTTGTTACATGTACTGCAGGGTCTTTGTGCACCTGACTGACAATTGTGGCAATTGGATCTGTGGGTACTCCACCCTTTTTCTTTCCATGGGCACTGCTGGGAGGACTCTGCACACACCCCTCCTGTGTCTGGGCACTGCTGGGAAGGATAGGCACACACCCCTCCTGTGTCTGGGCACTGCTGGGAGGACTCTGCACACACCCCTCCTGCGTCTGGGCACTGCTGGGAGGACTCTGCACACACCCCTCCTGCGTCTGGGCACTGCTGGGAGGACTCTGCACACACCCCTCCTGCGTCTGGGCACTGCTGGGAGGACTCTGCACACACCCCTCCTGTGTCTGGGCACAGCTGGGACGACTCTGCACACACCCCTCCTGTGTCTGGGCACTGCTGGGAATGATAGGCACACACCCCTCCTGCATCTGGGCACTGCTGGGAGGACTCTGCACACACCCCTCCTGCGTCTGGGCACTGCTGGGAATGATAGGCACACACCCCTCCTGTAACAGTGCGGTTATGCTATCCAGACGTGTCTGAGATAACGCTGACCACTGAAATCAGTGGGGGTGAGGTACGCAGTAAGAGGGACACCCTTACGGTGCTGACAAACCATATTGGCCAGCATTAACAAAGTTAAGAGGCTAGTCGACCCTAGCCCTGATGAAGTTGCCGCCAATCCATACAGGCAACGAAACATGTTGGTTTTTTAAGGGGATAGCCACACAGCTTGAATAAAAAGTATCGTTAGCCAGTGTGGGCTACCCGGTTTTAAATTGGGAATAGTTGGGTCCTGATCAGACTCACCTTCCCTAGTCTTAGGGTCGACACTCATTGTTTTTGGTTGCACACTCACAAAGTTAAGTTATTAGTTTTTTCCACAATAGGCATTAGAGACAAACGCCATACCTGTTGTGTCACTTTTGTGTTTTTCACTGGGGACGGCAGTAACCAATGATGATAAAGTGAGGTAACGGACGAGTACCTGTCCGCTTACACCTCGTGGGGGTTACGTCCGTGAGGTATTGCCGCCCTCATTTTTTTCATTTTTTTCATTTTTTTCACTTTTTTCACTTTATCTATATTTCTCCTCTGTGGCATCGAAATAGATAACAAGCATTGGGGGTGGAAGGTCTTATTGTTTAAGCTTTCTCTTGTTCCGCCTTTCCTTCCTTCTCTACATATATAGGGGGGGCCACATAGGCTTCTAGGGGTACCTTTATTAAAGTCACTTAGTCCACAAGTATTGGCTGAGCTCGAGACCATAGAATTGTTTACATTACTATTTTTAGTATTATTAGCTACAGGATATCGTACTGCACCTATAGCTTACAAGTAGAATAGAAAACATCTATCAGTCTTCGCGCTTAGAAAAGTAGAAATCCAGTTTGACGCCAGAGACAGGTCCTTTGTTGTGCATTTGTTATTGAGTGGGGGGCGACCTGTCTCTGAGACCCCCTTAGCTCCTTTGTGTAAATGACACACCCCTCCTGTGTCTGGGCACTGCTTGGAGGACTCTGCACACACCCCTCCTGCGTCTGGGCACTGCTGGGAATGATAGGCACACACCCCTCCTGCGTCTGGGCACTGCTGGGAGGACTCTGCACCCACCCCTCCTGTGTCTGGGCACTGCTGGGAATGATAGGCACACACCCCTCCTGCATCTGGGCACTGCTGGGAGGAGTCTGCACACACCCCTCCTGTGTCTGGGCACTGCTGGGAGGACTCTGCACACACCCCTCCTGTGTCTGGGCACTGCTGGGACGACTCTGCACACACCCCTCCTGAGTCTGGGCACTGCTGGGACGACTCTGCACACACCCCTCCTGTGTCTGGGCACCGCTGGGAATGATAGGCACACACCCCTCCTGCGTCTGGGCACTGCTGGGAGGACTCTGCGCCCACCCCTCCTGTGTCTGGGCACTGCTGGGAATGATAGGCACACACCCCTCCTGCGTCTGGGCACTGCTGGGAGGACTCTGCACACACCCCTCCTGTGTCTGGGCACTGCTGGGAGGACTCTGCACACACCCCTCCTGCGTCTGGGCACTGCTGGGACGACTCTGCACACACCCCTCCTGTGTCTGGGCACTGCTGGGAGGACTCTGCACACACCCCTCCTGCGTCTGGGCACTGCTGGGAGGACTCTGCACACACCCCTCCTGTGTCTGGGCACTGCTGGGAATGATAGGCACACACCCCTCCTGTGTCTGGGCACTGCTGGGAGGACTCTGCACACACCCCTCCTGCGTCTGGCCACTGCTGGGAATGATAGGCACACACCCCTCCTGTGTCTGGGCACTGCTGGGACGACTCTGCACACACCCTTCCTGTGTCTGGGCACTGCTGGGAGGACTCTGCACCCACCCCTCCTGTGTCTGGGCACTGCTGGGAGGACTCTGCACACACCCCTCCTGCGTCTGGGCACTGCTGGGAGGACTCTGCACACACCCCTCCTGTGTCTGGGCACTGCTGGGAATGATAGGCACACACCCCTCCTGCGTCTGGGCACTGCTGGGAGGACTCTGCACCCCCCCTCCTGTGTCTGGGCACTGCTGGGAATGATAGGCACACACCCCTCCTGTGTCTGGGCACTGCTGGGAGGACTCTGCACACACCCCTCCTGTGTCTGGGCACTGCTGGGAGGACTCTGCAAACACCCCTCCTGCGTCTGGGCACTGCTGGGAGGACTCTGCACACACTCCTCCTGTGTCTGGGCACTGCTGGGAGGAATCTGCACACACCCCTCCTGCGTCTGGGCACTGCTGGGACGACTCTGCACACACCCCTCCTGTGTCTGGGCACTGCTGGGACGACTCTGCACACACCCCTCCTGTGTCTGGGCACTGCTGGGAATGATAGGCACACACCCGTCTTGCGTCTGGGCACTGCTGGGAGGACTCTGCACCCACCCCTCCTGTATCTGGGCACTGCTGGGAATGATAGGCACACACCCCTCCTGCGTCTGGGCACTGCTGGGAGGACTCTGCACACAACCCTCCTGTGTCTGGGCACTGCTGGGAGGACTCTGCACACACCCCTCCTGCGTCTGGGCACTGCTGGGACGACTCTGCACACACCCCTCCTGTGTCTGGGCACTGCTGGGAGGACTCTGCACACACCCCTCCTGCATCTGGGCACTGCTGGGAGGACTCTGCACACACCCCTCCTGCGTCTGGGCACTGCTGGGAATGATAGGCACACACCACTCCTGTGTCTGGGCACTGCTGGGAGGACTCTGCACACACCCCTCCTGCGTCTGGGCACTGCTGGGAATGATAGGCACACACCCCTCCTGTGTCTGGGCACTGCTGGGACGAGAAGAAAAAGTTATGGTTTCAGCAAAAAATGTCGTATGTCATGGATAGGGGGAAACCCTTAGTTGGAACTAGGGCCCTCACACACCCAGCAAGCTAGGTGTCATGCTTCATCATTTGAGCCTGCCCCTCGTCAGGTCGGCGCTGCAATTCCGGACGGGCTCCCAATAATGGGGCTCTTTGGCGGGGATCTTCTGTTCCTGCCGAAGGGTGCTGTGGGGGTAAGGGGCCCTAGAATGTGTAGATGTGGTGTAAGGATAAAATAGGTACTGTTAGTCCACAAAAAAAATGTATTTAATGGAGTGGTAAACAGCCTAATTAAAAGAAATGAGAAAAGTGAGGTGGGGATAGCTACTAGTGGTTATGACGCTAGTTGTGTATGTCCTACTCTCAAAAAGATCAACATGTTTCTTGCCTATAAAGCCAGTAAGTGGTCACGGCAATTCGTCAGGATCAAAAAACATAGACTATCTACAACAAAGGTATGTGTGTTTTACATACCCGAGAGGTGCTCAGGAGTAACCTATGAAGAGATTGGAGACAGAAAAAACATGACAACATACTGCATGGTAAATAATACACACATAACATAATGAGCTGAAATCATCAAGAGTCTCCTGGGGAGAAGTTCCCAGGGCGGGTATTGAAAGGTCACAAAGGACGGATCAAGAGACAGGACTCGGGGCGGAGACAGAGGGGAGGTGCAAAACTCACCTCTTGTATTAGCAAGACAATCTTGCAGCAGTCTCCGGCGGATAAAAAGGACTCCCAACGTGGGTCCTAGGGTAAAAAACCGGGAAGAGCGATTATAAAAAACCAAGCATGGACCAAAATCCACAGTGGCATGATCGTCCCGGCAATCCAAGCGGTAAGTAAAGTGTTGGAGGGTGAAGGCAGCCTTATATTTCAAAAGGTACTAACGTGAGCGATAAGGTGTGCAGCCGTGGTAACCCTCGTGCTCAGGGGCCAAGGTGTGTCGCCGCCCAAATGGTCAGTGAGGTCAATAACTGGGTTGTTACGGAAGGCTCGTGAGCAAACAGGGGGCGACCGCCATAGCCACTGATAGCGGATGGGTCAGAGCAGGACGTTCTCGCTCGAGGTGCCATTGAAGTCATGGAGGCGCCAAAAAGCCCCCTCAATGCAGCCAAACTCACCTTATGGAAAATAGAGCGGCGGAACACGATGCACTCACCTGCGTCGTTCGACGCGTGGGATGAAAGACCTACCCCTGCCGCCGGACCTGGGATGGGTCCCGTCCAGTGTCGGTCTTGGCCAGATAAGGATATCGAGAGACGCCAATTACGTCACGTGACCATGGTTGTCTCAATCCCATTGGTCGGGGAATAGATTGAGGGGCGGCCATGTTGGAACGGGTAGAGTGAATAGCTATCGGTATCTGGTATGAGTCAGGAAGTGATACTACATTGGTAGGTGTACTCAAAGAGCAGGGTGCCTTAGCGGTACAGATTAAAGCAAGGCAAAAGGTCAGTGACCAGGCACAGTCCCCAAAAAAACCGGGATAATGGTGGCGGTTGCGGGGGCCATGATGGAGTTTCAATGACCTAAAAAATCTACGGGGGTATAACCCGTGAATAGGGGTCTAAAAACAGCGCGGCAACTATCCGCACGGGAGACAGACACATATAAACGAACAGAGGGAGGCAGAGAAAAAGATAAAATAAGATACGAGTATTGTGTATCTATTTACTACAGTGAAAAAAGGGATCTAGGTGGTTTGTGATCTCTTCATGGTGTATTTTCAACTATCATCACTGCTAGGGAGGTGAGGTCCGCATGAAAGATAACAGGATTGGCCAAGGTGGTCGTAAGAGTAACAGGCATACATCGTGTATTAAGGAAGGGTCACAGGTCCTATTAAGGAGCATGCTTTCCCACTGAGTGTGGACCAAGGGATGTCGTCGTTCAGCCCAGTCAGATGCGAAGACAGTCTAAGAACCCATCTTTGCTCAAGTTTAAACAAAGCATTTTGAGAGATCTGAGGATGTGCTTCTAAGACCACCCAGTTGATGGAGTCTGTCTGATGTTGCATTGTTTTAAAATGGGTGTAGAGTTTGGTGGTCACTCTCTGACATCGTATGTTACTCTTGTGTTCCATTATCCTGGTCTTCACCATGCGGGTTGTCATGCCTATGTATACCAACTCACAAGGACATCTAATCATATATATGCAGTTCTTAGTGTTGCAATTCGTGTGTCTGTTTAATGTCCAGTGGAAGTCATTCTTAAAAGTTATGTCCTTGTAGGCGTTAGTCAGTTTACACACTACGCACGAACCGCACGGAAAATGGCCCTTAACTGGTGGTAGCTCCCATATCGTCCTTTGTGGACCAATGGTGCGTAGTCTAGGTCTAGTGTGGACAAGTAGGTCTTTGATGTTTTGTGTGCGTCTGTAGGCAAATCTGGGTTTGGGTATGTTAAGATTGCCCGTGTCTAGAATACCCCAGTTGTTCAAAATGATCTTTCTAATCCTACTCGAGTCAGATGTAAAAGACGTGACACAGGTCAAAATATCGGTATCAGGTTTAGTGTGTGTTACCAGTAGTGTTTCCCGTGGGTTATTGTTAGCCCTTTTCATAGAGTTAAGGACACACCTAGGGGGGTAACCCCTGGCCATCAGGTTAGATGATAGTATCTTGGCTTCTGAGTTGTAGTCTGTTATCTGAGTGCAATTACGTCTAATGCGTAGGAATTGCCCAAAGGGCAGATTGTCCCTCAATGTTTTCGGGTGGTGGCTATCATAACGTAGAAGACTATTGCGGTCAGTGGGTTTTTTGTACAGTGTGGTGGTGAGGGTACCTTCGAATAGAGTGATGTTCAGGTCCAGGAATGGTACCGAGTGTTCTGATATAGTATGAGAGAACTTAAGGAACTCGTTCTGCTCATTAATCCACTGTATGAAATTCATACACTCAGTGTGTGTACCGTGCCAAAAGACGAGTATATCGTCTATAAATCGTTTCCAAAGGGAGATGTTGTCATGGAAAGGATTAGATGTACATGAGATCACGTTCTTCTCGAAATCAGCCATATAGAGGCATGCTACACTGGGAGCAAAGGTACTACCCATAGATGTACCTTGGCTCTGATGGTACAGTTGTTTGTTAAATTCAAAAAAAATTTCAGTAAGAGCCAAGGTAGCACAGTCAATGATAAAGGTGACTGGTGTGGGTGACGACCAGTCTAGTGCCCGTAGTGTTGACTCAATGACTGCCAAAGAGGCCCTCTGAGGGATGTTAGTGTAGAGGGCCTCCACATCCAAGGTCACGAGATAGTTGATGACACTAGTGTCTGGAAAGTCATCAATGATTTTGAGGACGTCAGTGGTGTCCTTGATGAATGAGGGTATGTCACGTACCAAGGGTTGCAAAAAGTGATCACAAAATTTGGACAGAGGTTCGAGGAGCGAACCAATGCCGGATACAATCGGTCGTCCTGGGACCGGAGTCGTGCCCTTATGGATTTTCGGGAGGGTATAGAAAAAGGGGATCCTCGGTTCCCGAGTTGTCAGGAACTCTGCCTCTTTGTGGGTAATCCAGCCATTGGCTTCAGCTTCATAAACCATGGTGCAGATGGTGGTCTTAAGACGGGGAGTCGGGTCAGACGCTATAGGAGTATAATATCTCTCATTTGTGAGTTGACGTCTGCATTCAGTCTCGTAATCTGTGGTGGACTGGATTACGATCGCCCCGCCCTTGTCCGCCTGCTTGACAGTAATAGTGGAATCCTCAGAGAGGTTTTTCAAGAGCAGGGTTTCGTGCCCAGTCAGATTATGGAATGGCGCCTCCCTATGGGGTGAATCTAGTTCTTTCAACACCGCTTTTTCAAATGTGAGAATCTCCACAGGAACCATGTTATTTTGTGGAGTGAATGTGGAGGGGTTTCTTAATCCAGAATCGATAACCTCGTTGTGAGGTTGGTCCTGAAAGAAGGCTTTAAGGCGTATCTTCCGAAAAAGATTGTGGATTTCGCAGTGATCCCTGAATCTGTCAACCCTTGGGGTGGGGACAAAACCAAGGCCTTTCTGCAGTAGTGATTTCTCAGGAGCAGTGAGGACCCTATGTGAGAGATTCACTACTAGTTCCTCTTGTCCTTCGTTCTGCTCCTGGTGTCCATGCCGCTGGTTGATGGTTCTTGCCAATGGACCTGTTTCTGTGCACCTCTTCTGTTGCGCCCTCTTCCTCTGCCCCAGCCTCTGCCTAAAAAAGGCTGGTTGTTACCATTGAAAAACTGGGGGGGGCAATGTTGGTATTGAGGAAACTGCCAGTATGGTAGTGGTTGAAGGGGACCTTGGAACATAGGAGGGCCCTGGAAGGGAGGGCCGTTGTAGGGTCGATTATTCCGTTGGTTTTTTCTCGAGTTATTACTCCCCCAGCTATTGGTGCTAGAATTACTATCGCTGGAGTCTCTCCTGTCTGAAGTCTCGTCAGAGGAGTAGCTCGTTTTGTCTGAGGTGTAGTCAGCCTTCAAGTATGGGTAGACCCTTTCCTTATCAAATTTCTGTATGTCTTTTTGCAATTTGGTTATTTTCTGTTTCATCAGATAGTCTTTATTGTCAGAAATCTCGGCGTTGATTTCGGCCAACCTGTACCCTTTTTGTCTCATCAGTCTTTTGGGTATGTACACTGGACCTCGTTAATCTTACCCACCTATCCCTCTCTTTGTTGACACACTGCTGGGACGACTCTACACACACCCCTCCTGTGTCTGGGCACTGCTGGGAGGACTCTGCACCCACCCCTCCTGTGTCTGGGCACTGCTGGGAGGACTCTGCACACACCCCTCCTGCGTCTGGGCACTGCTGGGAGGACTCTGCACACACCCCTCCTGTGTCTGGGCACTGCTGGGACGACTCTGCACACACCCCTCCTGTGTCTGGGCACTGCTGGGAGGACTCTGCACACACCCCTCCTGCGTCTGGGCACTGCTGGGAGGACTCTGCACACACCCCTCCTGCGTCTGGGCACTGCTGGGAATGATAGGCACACACCCCTCCTGCATCTGGGCACTGCTGGGAGGACTCTGCACACACCCCTCCTGTGTCTGGCCATGTACGCTCCATACATACACGGGTGGGGGTACGGTCCGTACATACACTGGTGGGGTGGGGGTATGTTCCATACATACACTGTTGGGGTGGGGGTATGCTCCATACGTACGCAGGTGTGGGTAGGGTCCGTACATACACGGGTGGGGGTACGCTCCGAACATACGCGGGTCTGGGTATGCTCCATTCATACACGGGTGGGGGTACGGTCTGTACATACACTGTTGGGGTGGGGGTACGCTCCATACATACACTGTTGGGGTGGGGGTACGCTCCATACGTACACGGGTGTGGGTAGGGTCCGTACATACACGGGTGGGGGTATGCTCCGAACATACGTGGGTCTGGGTACGCTCCATGCATACACGGGTGGGGGTATGGTCTGTACATACACTGTTGGGGTGGGGGTACGCTCCATACATACACTGTTGGGGTGGGGGTACGCTCCATACGTACGCGGGTGTGGGTAGGGTCTGTACATACACGGGTGGGGGTACGCTCCGAACATACGCGGGTCTGGGTACGCTCCATGCATACACGGGTGGGGGTATGGTCCGTACATACACTGTTGGGGTGGGGGGTACGCTCCATACATACACTGTTGGGGTGGGGGTACGCTCCATACGTACGCGGGTGTGGGTAGGGTCTGTACATACATGGGTGGGGGTACACTCCGAACATACGCGGGTCTGGGTACGCTCCATGCATACACGGGTGGGGGTACGGTCCGTACATACACTGTTGGGGTGGGGGTTCGGTCCGTACATACACGGGTGGGGTGTTGGTACGCTCCATTCATACACGGGTGGGGGTACGGTCCATACATACACTGGTGGGGTGGGGGTACGGTCCATACATACACTGTTGGGGTGGGGGTATGGTCCATACATACACTGTTGGGGTGGGGGTATGCTCCGAACATACACGGGTGGGGTGTTGGTACGCTCCATTCATACACGGGTGGGGGTACGGTCTGTTCAAACACTGTTGGGGTGGGGGTACGCTCCATACATACGCGGATGTGGGTAGGGTCCGTACATACACGGGTGGGGGTATGCTCCGAACATACGCGGGTCTGGGTACGCTCCATGCATACACGGGTGGGGGTACGGTCTGTGCATACACTGTTGGGGTGGGGGTACGCTCCATATGTATGCGGGTGTGGGTAGGGTCCGTACATACACAGGTGGGGGTACGCTCCGAACATATGCGGGTCTGGGTATGCTCCATGCATACATGGGTGGGGGTACGGTCTGTACATACACTGTTGGGGTGGGGGTTCGGTCCGTACATACACGGGTGGGGTGTTGGTACGCTCCATTCATACACGGGTGGGGGTACGGTCCATACATACACTGGTGGGGTGGGGGTACGGTCCATACATACACTGTTGGGGTGGGGGTACGGTCCATACATACACTGTTGGGGTGGGGGTACGCTCCGAACATACACGGGTGGGGTGTTGGTACGCTCCATTCATACACGGGTGGGGGTACGGTCTGTTCAAACACTGTTGGGGTGGGGGTACGCTCCATACATACGTGGGTGTGGGTAGGGTCCGTACATACACGGGTGGGGGTATGCTCCGAACATACGCGGGTCTGGGTACGCTCCATGCATACACGAGTGGGGGTACGGTCCGTGCATACACTGTTGGGGTGGGGGTACGTTCCATATGTATGCGGGTGTGGGTAGGGTCCGTACATACACGGGTGGGGGTACGCTCCGAACATACGCGGGTCTGGGTATGCTCCATGCATACATGGGTGGGGGTACGGTCTGTACATACACTGTTGGGGTGGGGGTTCGGTCCGTACATACACGGGTGGGGTGTTGGTATGCTCCATTCATACACGGGTGGGGGTACGGTCCGTACAAACACTGTTGGGCTGGGGGTACGCTCCATACGTACGCGGGTGTGGGTAGGGTCCGTACATACATGGGTGGGGATACATTCCGAACATACGCGGGTCTGGGTATGCACCATGCATACAGGGGTGGGGGTATGGTCCGTGCATACACTGTTGGGGTGGGGGTACGCTCCATACGTACGCGGGTGTGGGTAGGGTCCGTACATACACGGGTGGGGGTATGCTCTGAACATACACGGGTCTGGGTACGCTCCATGCATACACGGGTGGGGGTACGGTCCGTGCATACACTGTTGGGGTGGGGGTATGCTCCATACGTACGCGGGTGTGGGTAGGGTCCGTACATACATGGGTGGGGGTACGCTCCGAACATACGCAGGTCTGGGGGTATGGTCCTTACATGCACTGTTGGGGTGTTGGAACGCGCTGTACATACACGGGTGGGGGTGCGGCCTGTTCCCGGGCCTTTGGAACATGGGTACGGGCCGTACCGCCATTATTGGGGTGACGTTGGGGTGGGCGTGGTACGACTCGTACCCACGCTCTTAAGGCATGGGTACGGTACGTACCGGCCTTGTTGTGTTGCCGGTTCGTGTGTACATCCACTTCCGTTGCTGGACACGCCCCCACCCCCTCGAAGTAACCAGGCCCTGAAGGTCAGGTATGTCCAGGGCATGTATGATTTGTGACTTGGGTGGGGATTTTGTGTCCTGCCCCTGCCCCCCCATTTGCCCCTGGGTGTTGTTCTGACCTTCTGCAGCGTCTGCGTCAGTTCCTGTAGAGCAGGTGGACGGCTATGAGGGCTGGGATGACAGGTAGGTTCGGGTCCATGGCTGTCCGTCGCGTACAGGTGCTCCTTGCGCGCGTCGTCCTGATTTCCCGGCAGTTTTTGGCAGTCTGAGAATTTTATCCGTGAGGGGTGACGTCGGTGCGGTTCGTACTTCCTGGTTCGTGAAACGCAGCCTGAATGCGTCCCGACGTCATGTCGGCGCGTTCCCCGGATCACACTTGTATGTATATTTTCGCCGGTCGGTGTTTTGTACGATTCGTACGGAAATGGTGTGTCCGTGCGAATCGTACTTCCGTGTTTGTAATGTTTTTTTCCCGGGTACGAATCGGACGGAGAAAACGCTCCGACCGACGGTTCGTACCCGGTTTTTCCAGGATCCGAATCGGCATCCATATATGCAAAAGGCACATCCCTGACCTGAGGACTACCTCTTTGCCAAATTTCAAGTAATTCTGTTCAGCCGTTCGGGCTGTACCTTCGACTAAAGGTCCTATGGGAAAATGCATGGGGAAAACGCGTTTTGGGACCCCCCTTTTTTCTCAGCCCCCGCTTGACGAATCCCCCCGACACTTTCAGGGTAGGAGCTGAGCGGAGCGCCCCATTAGTTTTGAAAATTTCGCGAGGATTCGTCAACCGGCGCCAAAGTTATTCAAAATAGATTTTTCAGATTTCCTATGGGAACTCGGTCCTAACTATAACTATCTCTGTTCAGTATTTCCAGAGAAAATAGCATTTAAATCAATATATATCTGTACGCGCGCAGCGTGCGCGCTGGGTGCGCGCACCTTGCCGTGAGCGAGCGCAATTCTGATTGGTTGTTAGATCTCAGTAAACATTCGAATCGGTCGCAACCAGGAAGTGTCGGCCGCAATTTTGTCTCTCGCACTCTGAAGGCGTGAAAAACAAATGTGGAGAACGTGAAAAGGGGGCAGGGTGGACAGTTCCTGACCCCCTAGCCGTGGTCAGGGGGTCCCAGAAGGACCCCCAAGGGCAAAAAAAATTTTGCCGAGTACGCGCACCCTGCGCGCACCACCCAAACGGAAAAAAATCTGCGAAGATCGCGCAGCGTGTGTGCAATCCGCGATTTTTCAAAAAAAAAAAATATGTATTTGGCCCTTGGGGGCGAAGCGCTCCGTGCGCGAGCACGGCACGAACTGAGTAAAGTGGGCGCGCGGTGCGCGAAGAGCACTGAGTGCCCACCTTGCGCGCACGGTGCGCGAAGCGCTCCGTGCGCGCATGGCACAAACTGCGTAAAGTGGGCGCGCGGTGCGCGAAGCGCACCGCGTGTCCACCGCGCGCGCACGGTGCGCTTCGCGCACCGTGAAAAAGTTTTGTTTAAAAAAATATATTAATAAATACATAACTTAGCATTTAAAAAACCGTACAAATTCACTGAAAAAACCATAGGTTTCACACACGTTATAGTTAGGAATTAGCATTTAAAAAACCTTGCAAATTCACTTAAAAAACCATAGGTTTCACACATGTTATAGTTAGCTGGGCATTTCCCTCGTAAAAAACCAATGAAATTCCCCCGTTATAGTTAGTGCAGGCAACTATAACTCACGCGACCGCAATCCGCTGCTGATGACGTCAGATATTACATCACTGATGACATATGTGTCTTTCTGAAAAAAAAAAAAATTTAATATATGTATAGCTAAAGATGAATGGAAGAAGACATGGGTAAATAAGTGTCTAAATACAGTGATGTAATATCTGACGTCATCAGCAGCGGATTGCGTCGCGTGAGTTATAGTTGCCTGCACTAACTATAACGGGGGAATTTCATTGGTTTTTTATGAGGGAAATGCCCAGCTAACTATAACATGTGTGAAACCTATGGTTTTTTAAGTGAATATATATTACCTACTGGCGGTCGCCAGTAGGTAGTTATAGTTAGGACCCTGTTTCCATAGGAAATCCGCAACATTCTATTTGGAATAACTTTGGCGCCGGTTGACGAATCCTCGCGAAATTTTCAAAATAGGTGGGGCGCTACGCTCCGCTTCTACCCTGAAAGTCTCGGGGGGATTCGCCAAGCGGGGGCTGAGAAAAAAGGGGGGTCCCAAAACGCGTTTTTCCCATGCATTTTTCCATAGGACCTTTAGACACAGCTACAGCCCGAACGGCTGAACAGAATTACTTGAAATTTGGCACAGAGGTAGTCCTCAGGTCAAGGAAGTGCCTTTTGTAGGTCTGGTGTAAATCTGTTCAGTAGTTCCTGAGAAAATAGCATTTAAATCAATATATATATCTGAGCCAGCTTACGGTGCGCTTACCGTGCGCTTACGGTAAGCTTACCGTACGCGTACGGTGACGTGCGCGAGCGCGATTCTGATTGGCTGTTAGATCTTAGTAAACATTCGAATCGGTCGAAACCAGGATGCGGCGGCCGCCATTTTGTGTGTTTCACTCAGAAAAAAAAGGGTGATAACTTGAAAAGGGGGCAAGGAATAGAGTTACAGACCCCCTAACATTTGAAAGGGGGTCAAAGAAGGACAGAAAAGTACAAAAAAAACATTTATTAATTTTAAAAAAAAAATCGCGGGGTACGCGTACGGTAAGCTTACAGTAAGCTTACCGTACGCGCACGGTAGAAAAAAAAAATAAAAGAAGAAAAAAAAATCAGATTTAAGTGTTTAGATATTAGGGGGCTCTAAAAAGAGCCGTTGTGTTTATGAAGTGATTTGCTTTTTTAGTGGTACCTACAAGTAAGTACCGACGCAGAGTCTAAGGTTCAAGAGGAAGACTCTGTTCCCTTCATCAGTGAAGTGTACACCATCTCCTCTATAAATGTCTTGCATGTCATAACGCAAGTTGTTGTGGTAAATGGAACCCATACCATAGTCTCGGAGGAAAGCAGAAACAGATTTGTTGACGTGCTTTCTTGCTTTGTCAATCTGCGGACAAAATTGATTGGACCAGTTCCATTTTTGCCTTTGGCATATGTTAGAATACACAAAGGCAGTTTTAGGGAAAAGTGAAAATAGTTGTGCAAAGGTGTCCTTCATAAGCATTTCCAGACCTACCCCAGTCAAAGTGCCTAGGTCATTGCCACCACAGTGCACTATTATGAGGTCAGGGTGTTGGATTTGCATGAAGGATTTCACCAATGGCATAAATTGGTGCCACTTTAACCCTCTCTGACCAATCCATTTAATGTCTACATTTGGCAAAGCAAGGTCACTCACCATACCTCTTTTTTCTGCATACTTTTCACTCCAGAAGACATAGCTGTGCCCTACAATCCACACTGTGAACATCTTCAAAGGAGATCTGAATGCACTCAGGAGGTGTATTTCAGTAGAATGGGAAAAAGGAATGAAAGACAGTTTGGAAATGGAGGCATACATATTTTTTTAAAATAAAAAGAACTGATTGGCTGTTTGATACCATTCTACAATAAAAACTAGGCTGTATGTGTCAATTTATAGAAGCATGTTTTGTATTGGTACAGAAAAATGTGTTACCAAAGAACAGTACTATGGATTTGCTGTTAGGTTTGAAAAGTCAAGCACTCTTGCTCTTTGAAAATGAAACATTGTGTGGTGAACTTCTGACCTAACTCTACACAGCAGTGTTTCAAGAGCTGTTGCTATGGTAGCAGGCAGAAGTCAAGTTGGGGGAAGGGTACTAGGCTGAAGTCAAGTTGGGGGAAGGGTACTTTTGGAAAAGGGTTGGGTTTTCAACCAATAGAAATGTGTGATTACATTTGAAAAAAAGGGGGAAGCACTGAGATTTGAAACTAACATGTATATGTGTGGAAAAAGAGAGGGAAACATTGCCATTATCTGGTTCTGCTGAGAGGAGAGAGGTGTACAGAACAGAGATCCTGGCTCTGATAATCTGCTGTTTGAGTGCCACATTTCTTTCACAACTAACTAATTTTAAAGGTGAGTTAAGAGTTTGAGAGGGGATGTATATGGTAAATTAAGAAATGAATAATAGAATTGGGATTCCTTTTGTTGAAGTTGTGTTTATCATTTTGTGTTTTGGGAGACATTTAAATGTGAGGAACATGTAAAATATTATGGACTATGTTTTCACCATAAATTAAGATGTACTGGTATAAATGAGGAATACTTTTAGGGTTTGAGGTTCCAGTCAGTAATGCAAATACATTCAGCATCACTAAGGCTGGTTGCCCTTGCTAGAGTGCAGTCAGTCACCCAGGTTACATATGTTTCTGGTCTGAAAAAGCTGTTTGGACATGTGCTTTTTTAAGAATCTGAAAAGTGGATTCGAAATGTGTCAGACTGTAAAAGTACTTATCACTTGCCAAAAAAAAGAGTAGTAAGTGTGCTTTCAAATTGGCAAAGAAATTTCGTTTTCTGACTAATATGAAAACATGACTCTGTGTGCAAAGAGGAATTATAGACAGAGATTTATTGCGTATTCCTCTGGTAATTTTACATTTGCATTAGATGGAAAGGGGGAGCTATTTTTTTCTGCAGAAGCAGACTCTTAGCACACAGCCAGCTGCTTATCCTGTGGAATCATGCACAGTATTCACAACCGAGTGGGGTTTGAGGTTGCAGTCAGTAATGCAAATACATTCAGCATCACTAAGGCTGGTTGCCCTTGCTGGAGTGTAGTCAGTCACCCAGGTTACACATGTTGCTGGTCTCAAAAAGCTGTTTGGACATGTGCTTTTTAAAGAATCTGAAAAGTGGATTCAAAATGTGTCAGACTGTAAAAGTACTTATCACTTGCCAAAAAAAAGAGTAGTAAGTGTGCTTTCAAATTGGCAAAGAAATTTCGTTTTCTGACTAATATGAAAAGATGACTCTGTGTGCAAAGAGGAATTACAGGCAGAGATTTATTGCGTATTGCTCTGGTGATTTTACATTTGCATTAGATGGAAAGGGGGAACTATTTTTTTCTGCAGAAGCAGACTCTTAGCACACACCCAGCTGCTTATCCTGTGGAATCATGCACAGTATTCACAACCGAGTGGGGTTTGAGGTTGCAGTCAGTAATGCAAATACATTCAGCATCACTAAGGCTGGTTGCCCTTGCTGGAGTGTAGTCAGTCACCCAGGTTACACATGTTTCTGGTCTGAAAAAGCTGTTTGGACATGTGCTTTTTTAAGAATCTTAAAAGTGGATTTGAAATGTGTCAGACTGTAAAAGTACTTATCACTTGCAAAACAAAACAGTAGGAAGTGTGCTTTCCAATTGGCAAAGAAATTTCGTTTTCTGACTAATATGAAAACATGACTCTGTGTGCAAAGAGGAATTATAGACAGAGATTTACTGTGTATTACTCTGGTAATTTTACATTTGCATTAGATGGAAAGGGGGAGATATTTTTTCTGCAGAAGTAGACTCTTCGCACACACCCAGCTGCTTATCCTGTGAAATCATGCACAGTATTCACAACTGAGTAGGGTTTGAGGTTGCAGTCAGTAATGCAGATACATTCAGCATCATTAAGGCTGGTTGCCCTTGCTGGAGTGTAGTCAGTCACCCAGGTTACACATGTTTCTGGTCAGAAAAAGCTGTTTGGACATGTGCTTTTTTAAGAATCTGAAAAGTGGATTTGAAATGTGTCAGACTGTAAAAGTACTTATCACTTGCAAAAAAAAAGAGTGGTAAGTGTGCTTTCAAATTGGCAAAGAAATTTCGTTTTCTGACTAATATGAAAACATGTCTCTGTGTGCAAAGAGGAATTATAGACAGAGATTTATTGCGTATTGCTCTGGTGATTTTACATTTGCATTAGATGGAAAGGGGGAGCTATTTTTTTCTGCAGAAGCAGACTCTTAGCACACACCCAGCTGCTTATCCTGTGGAATCATGCACAGTATTCACAACCGAGTGGGGTTTGAGGTTGCAGTCAGTAATGCAAATACATTCACCATCACTAAGGCTGGTTGCCCTTGCTGGAGTGTAGTCAGTCACCCAGGTTATACATGTTTCTGGTCTGAAAAAGCTGTTTGGACATGTGCTTTTTTAAGAATCTGAAAAGTGGATTCAAAATGTGTCAGACTGTAAAAGTACTTATCACTTACCAAAAAAAAGAGTAGTAAGTGTGCTTTCAAATTGGCAAAGAAATTTCGTTTTCTTCCTTATTTTCAAACCATGACTCTGTGTGCAAAGAGGAATTACAGACAGAGATTTATTGCGTATTCCTCTGGTAATTTTACATTTGCATTAGATGGAAAGGGGGAGTTTTTTTTTTCTGCAGAAGCAGACTCTTAGCACACAGCCAGCTGCTTATCCTGTGGAATCATGCACAGTATTCACAACCGAGTGGGGTTTGAGGTTGCAGTCAGTAATGCAAATACATTCAGCATCACTAAGGCTGGTTGCCCTTGCTGGAGTGTAGTCAGTCACCCAGGTTACACATGTTGCTGGTCTCAAAAAGCTGTTTGGACATGTGCTTTTTAAAGAATCTGAAAAGTGGATTCAAAATGTATCAGACTGTAAAAGTACTTATCACTTGCCAAAAAAAGTGTAGTAAGTGTGCTTTCAAATTGGCAAAGAAATTTCGTTTTCTGACTAATATGAAAAGATGACTCTGTGTGCAAAGAGGAATTACAGGCAGAGATTTATTGCGTATTGCTCTGGTGATTTTACATTTGCATTAGATGGAAAGGGGGAGCTATTTTTTTCTGCAGAAGCAGACTCTTAGCACACAGCCAGCTGCTTATCCTGTGGAATCATGACAGTATTCACAACCGAGTGGGGTTTGAGGTTGCAGTCAGTAATGCAAATACATTCAGCATCACTAAGGCTGGTTGCCCTTGCTGGAGTGTAGTCAGTCACCCAGGTTACACATGTTGCTGGTCTCAAAAAGCTGTTTGGACATGTGCTTTTTAAAGAATCTGAAAAGTGGATTCAAAATGTGTCAGACTGTAAAAGTACTTATCACTTACCAAAAAAAAGAGTAGTAAGTGTGCTTTCAAATTGGCAAAGAAATTTCGTTTTCTTCCTTATTTTCAAACCATGACTCTGTGTGCAAAGAGGAATTACAGACAGAGATTTATTGCGTATTCCTCTGGTAATTTTAAATTTGCATTAGATGGAAAGGGGGAGCTATTTTTTTCTGCAGAAGCAGACTCTTAGCACACAGCCAGCTGCTTATCCTGTGGAATCATGCACAGTATTCACAACCGAGTGGGGTTTGAGGTTGCAGTCAGTAATGCAAATACATTCAGCATCACTAAGGCTGGTTGCCCTTGCTGGAGTGTAGTCAGTCACCCAGGTTACACATGTTGCTGGTCTCAAAAAGCTGTTTGGACATGTGCTTTTTAAAGAATCTGAAAAGTGGATTCAAAATGTATCAGACTGTAAAAGTACTTATCACTTGCCAAAAAAAGAGTAGTAAGTGTGCTTTCAAATTGGCAAAGAAATTTCGTTTTCTGACTAATATGAAAAGATGACTCTGTGTGCAAAGAGGAATTACAGGCAGAGATTTATTGCGTATTGCTCTGGTGATTTTACATTTGCATTAGATGGAAAGGGGGAGCTATTTTTTTCTGCAGAAGCAGACTCTTAGCACACAGCCAGCTGCTTATCCTGTGGAATCATGACAGTATTCACAACCGAGTGGGGTTTGAGGTTGCAGTCAGTAATGCAAATACATTCAGCATCACTAAGGCTGGTTGCCCTTGCTGGAGTGTAGTCAGTCACCCAGGTTACACATGTTGCTGGTCTCAAAAAGCTGTTTGGACATGTGCTTTTTAAAGAATCTGAAAAGTGGATTCAAAATGTGTCAGACTGTAAAAGTACTTATCACTTACCAAAAAAAAGAGTAGTAAGTGTGCTTTCAAATTGGCAAAGAAATTTCGTTTTCTTCCTTATTTTCAAACCATGACTCTGTGTGCAAAGAGGAATTACAGACAGAGATTTATTGCGTATTCCTCTGGTAATTTTAAATTTGCATTAGATGGAAAGGGGGAGCTATTTTTTTCTGCAGAAGCAGACTCTTAGCACACAGCCAGCTGCTTATCCTGTGGAATCATGCACAGTATTCACAACCGAGTGGGGTTTGAGGTTGCAGTCAGTAATGCAAATACATTCAGCATCACTAAGGCTGGTTGCCCTTGCTGGAGTGTAGTCAGTCACCCAGGTTACACATGTTGCTGGTCTCAAAAAGCTGTTTGGACATGTGCTTTTTAAAGAATCTGAAAAGTGGATTCAAAATGTATCAGACTGTAAAAGTACTTATCACTTGCCAAAAAAAGAGTAGTAAGTGTGCTTTCAAATTGGCAAAGAAATTTCGTTTTCTGACTAATATGAAAAGATGACTCTGTGTGCAAAGAGGAATTACAGGCAGAGATTTATTGCGTATTGCTCTGGTGATTTTACATTTGCATTAGATGGAAAGGGGGAGCTATTTTTTTCTGCAGAAGCAGACTCTTAGCACACAGCCAGCTGCTTATCCTGTGGAATCATGACAGTATTCACAACCGAGTGGGGTTTGAGGTTGCAGTCAGTAATGCAAATACATTCAGCATCACTAAGGCTGGTTGCCCTTGCTGGAGTGTAGTCAGTCACCCAGGTTACACATGTTTCTGGTCTGAAAAAAGTGTTTGGACATGTGCTTTTTTAAGAATCTGAAAAGTGGATTTGAAATGTGTCAGACTGTAAAAGTACTTATCACTTGCAAAAAAAAACAGTAGGATGTGTGCTTTCCAATTGGCAAAGAAATTTCGTTTTCTGACTAATATGAAAACATGACTCTGTGTGCAAAGAGGAATTATAGACAGAGATTTATTGTTTATTACTCTGGTAATTTTACATTTGCATTAGATGGAAAGGGGGAGCTATTTTTTCTGCAGAAGTAGACTCTTCGCACACACCCAGCTGCTTATCCTGTGAAATCATGCACAGTATTCACAACTGAGTGGGGTTTGAGGTTGCAGTCAGTAATGCAAATACATTCAGCATCACTAAGGCTGGTTGCCCTTGCTGGAGTGTAGTCAGTCACCCAGGTTACAGATGTTGCTGGTCTCAAAAAGCAGTTTGGACATGTGCTTTTTTCAGAATCTGAAAAGTGGATTCAAAATGTGTCAGACTGTAAAAGTACTTATCACTTGCAAAAAAAAAGAGTGGTAAGTGTGCTTTCAAATTGGCAAAGAAATTTCGTTTTCTGACTAATATGAAAACATGTCTCTGTGTGCAAAGAGGAATTATAGACAGAGATTTATTGCGTATTGCTCTGGTGATTTTACATTTGCATTAGATGGAAAGGGGGAGCTATTTTTTTCTGCAGAAGCAGACTCTTAGCACACACCCAGCTGCTTATCCTGTGGAATCATGCACAGTATTCACAACCGAGTGGGGTTTGAGGTTGCAGTCAGTAATGCAAATACATTCACCATCACTAAGGCTGGTTGCCCTTGCTGGAGTGTAGTCAGTCACCCAGGTTATACATGTTTCTGGTCTGAAAAAGCTGTTTGGACATGTGCTTTTTTAAGAATCTGAAAAGTGGATTTAAAATGTGTCAGACTGTAAAAGTACTTATCACTTACCAAAAAAAAGAGTAGTAAGTGTGCTTTCAAATTGGCAAAGAAATTTCGTTTTCTTCCTTATTTTCAAACCATGACTCTGTGTGCAAAGAGGAATTACAGACAGAGATTTATTGCGTATTCCTCTGGTAATTTTACATTTGCATTAGATGGAAAGGGGGAGCTATTTTTTTCTGCAGAAGCAGACTCTTAGCACACAGCCAGCTGCTTATCCTGTGGAATCATGCACAGTATTCACAACCGAGTGGGGTTTGAGGTTGCAGTCAGTAATGCAAATACATTCAGCATCACTAAGGCTGGTTGCCCTTGCTGGAGTGTAGTCAGTCACCCAGGTTACACATGTTGCTGGTCTCAAAAAGCTGTTTGGACATGTGCTTTTTAAAGAATCTGAAAAGTGGATTCAAAATGTATCAGACTGTAAAAGTACTTATCACTTGCCAAAAAAAGAGTAGTAAGTGTGCTTTCAAATTGGCAAAGAAATTTCGTTTTCTGACTAATATGAAAAGATGACTCTGTGTGCAAAGAGGAATTACAGGCAGAGATTTATTGCGTATTGCTCTGGTGATTTTACATTTGCATTAGATGGAAAGGGGGAGCTATTTTTTTCTGCAGAAGCAGACTCTTAGCACACAGCCAGCTGCTTATCCTGTGGAATCATGACAGTATTCACAACCGAGTGGGGTTTGAGGTTGCAGTCAGTAATGCAAATACATTCAGCATCACTAAGGCTGGTTGCCCTTGCTGGAGTGTAGTCAGTCACCCAGGTTACACATGTTTCTGGTCTGAAAAAAGTGTTTGGACATGTGCTTTTTTAAGAATATGAAAAGTGGATTTGAAATGTGTCAGACTGTAAAAGTACTTATCACTTGCAAAAAAAAACAGTAGGATGTGTGCTTTCCAATTGGCAAAGAAATTTCGTTTTCTGACTAATATGAAAACATGACTCTGTGTGCAAAGAGGAATTATAGACAGAGATTTATTGTTTATTACTCTGGTAATTTTACATTTGCATTAGATGGAAAGGGGGAGCTATTTTTTCTGCAGAAGTAGACTCTTTGCACACACCCAGCTGCTTATCCTGTGAAATCATGCACAGTATTCACAACTGAGTGGGGTTTGAGGTTGCAGTCAGTAATGCAAATACATTCAGCATCACTAAGGCTGGTTGCCCTTGCTGGAGTGTAGTCAGTCACCCAGGTTACAGATGTTGCTGGTCTCAAAAAGCAGTTTGGACATGTGCTTTTTTCAGAATCTGAAAAGTGGATTCAAAATGTGTCAGACTGTAAAAGTACTTATCACTTGCAAAAAAAGCAGTAGGAAGTGTGCTTTCCAATTGGCAAAGAAATTTCGTTTTCTGCCTAATTTCAAACCATGACTCTGTGTGCACACAGGAATTGTTTTTAGATATTTAATTTGTGAAGGTGTTATTGTGATTTTCACTTGTAGGAAAGGGGTACTTAGTATTTTAAGATTTGAAAAGATCATAAAAAATGTAATAATATATTTAAATAAAATAAAGGATTTTTTTTTTGTTTTTTTCAGGTATTGCTGAAGAGCAGTGAACAAAATTTAAGATGCCTACAAAATCCAGACTAACGAAAACCCACAAAAAAAAACTATATTTGAAGACAACTGGAGGACCTAAGTTAGTTGAAGATGCTCATGTTGGGAAAAAGAGAAAGTCTTCTGGTAAGCAGACAAAAGATTTTTTAAAGAACATCTTCAAAAAAAGGAAAAATGTACAAAATGTCTGTACTGGAAAGAATGTTTTAAATAGAAAAGAACAGGAAAAAATTGAGCATTTAGTTAATGCAAATATACCTTCAGAAACAATAAAGATTAAGTTAAACAGAAAAACAGCGTTTAAAGAGATACGTAGAAAAATGTTTCAGAGAAGAGTTATGTCCAATTTGATAAAGGATGTGAAGAAATATAAGCAAAAGAATACATTTTACAAGAGAAAAAAAGAAATTGAAGCCATTGCAGCTAAGGCATTAGCATTAAAAAGGAAACTATTCATTTTAATTTTGAATAGGATGCGTACATTAGATAAAATGGTTAATGTACTGAAATCACAAAGCAAAAGGAAAAGAGTACTGAAAAGAACAAACTTTTGTAAAGTGTTTTTAGGAGAATGGATGCATAGTTCAAGTAGTGAACCTTTTTTTAATGAAGAGAGTTATTTTCAAAGTAATAGTTTACTGCATGCAGTTGACACCAGAGGTCGTGCTTATGAAGTGAAAAATGGTTGTATAATGGAGAAGGAGAAAATGGTTCCAAGAGATGAGGTACAAGTGATGGCGGATGAGGCTATGGGGAGACGTCCTAAAGCCCCAGTGTACACTTGGAATTGTAGTAGTATTTGCACTGTGCGTCAGGAATCTATTGATAAATTTCGTGAGTTTCTAAGAGAATATAGTAAAAAAAGTGTAAAACAGAAGATTAAGGTGCTTCAAAGTCTAGATCCATGCAGAGTGAGAGAGAATACTGGTTTGCAGGGTCATTCTCTGGCTTGTCTATCTAGAAAAGTGTGTAAAAGTGTTTTTCATCATTTTAGGATGCTGGCTGTTCATCATACTGAAATGAGAAAGTTTGTGAGACGGTTGTATTTTGCTAAAAGTCCAGCAATAAAGTTAGATGAATTGAATAGGGCTCTGTTCCGTGGATCGGTATCAGATGTAGAGAAGGTTACTGATGAAATTCAGTTTTGTTACTTTGGTCCTGAACAAGACAATGCAGAAAAGGACACAGTAAATGAGGAAGAAGTGGAAGAGAATGTAGAACCCTCTGTAAGTAAGACATTTAATGATCACATAACAAAATTTACAATAATCTCAAATGAAAGACCAAATATTACTTGTATTTGTTGCCGCAGAACTCATTATAGAAAACAAACCATGAATGTTGATCTCTACAGAAAAAGTGAAAATGAAGATAATTATAAGTGGAAGGATTTTGCCACATATATATTTCTTGAAAATTGTTTTGAATTGGGTGAAGATCAGCGTATTTGTAAATACTGTTACAACAAGTTAGAGGAAAATAGAATGCCGACCAGAGCTGTACATAATAATTTAGAATTGGATGTTATTCCTGCCGAACTTTCTGAATTAAATACTTATGAGTCTATACTTATTCAATGTGTTCATCCTTTCCAGACCATAGTACGTATGGAGCCCAAAACTGGTAAATTACCTCCTTCAGATTTACTGAGAGGTTTAAAAGGAAGAGTGGTGTATTTGCCCTTGGATTTGAAAAAAAATATGGAAACTATTGATGCAGATACTTTGGAAAGTGAACCATTAGTTATTCTGGTTAATGGTGTATCTACTAAGAATAAGAAGATTTGGCAGGAGCTGGTAGATGTACGGAAAGTACAAAGAGCAAATTTGTATTTGAAAAGGAATAACAAATGTTATGAATCAATTTATATAGAAGAAGAAGAAGAAGATTTACAAGAAGACACAGAAACACCAACTGGACAAATTGAAAAAGTGGACAAGTCAAAGGAAGAAGAAATTTATGAACATTTTAGCATACATCCTCTTCATTCAAAAGAAGTTATGGGAGACAATATTGATCTGTTTCAGATGAAGAAAGCAAAAGGAACTCCCGTGAGTGTATGGGAGGAGAGCTTGGAAGCTCAATGTTTTCCCCAGCTGTTTCCTACAGGAAAAGGAGGACGATACGATGAACGTCCAGAACAGATTCCAGCTTCTGAGTATCGAACTACAAGACTATATGCAGAAGATCCCAGATTTCGACAAAGTATTCCTTATTTGTTCCATCTTTTATTTGAAAGCGACTTGTCTGCATTATCATATGCAGTAAATCACATTTTAAAAAGTGGAGTACATTTACAAAATGTGTCTGCTAAGGATTTTATGGAGAAAGTGCAGCACCGAGATGATCATTTGGAAACACAACTGATCAATCTGATGGCTTGTCAGCGTGGGACAAATGAATATTGGTACCGACGCCATGGTGAATTAAAATGCATGTTACGGAATTTAGGAACACCAACATGGTTCCTTACCCTAAGCTGTGCTGAGTACGCTTGGGATGATTTACTGGATTTTCTACGAGAGGCAAATTCAAACATTAAAAACATCAAATACAAGACAGCAGGAGAACTGTGCTCATTGGATCTGGTTAATGTTTGTAGATATTTCAATCATAGATTTGAGGCTATGATGTCCTTCATCTGCAATAAAAAAAAATCCACCTCTTGGAGAAGTAGAGGATTTCTTTTGGAGAAAAGAGTACCAGGCAAGAGGTGCTCCTCATATTCATATGCTGTTGTGGATCAAGGATGCCCCAAAGTTTGGAACAGATACTGATGAAGCAGTGTTATCTTTCATTGAAGAATATGCAACATGTGCTATACCAAAAAGCACAGAAGAGAAAAAGTTAAAGGAGCAAGTTTTACGTTTCCAAAGTCATCGGTGTGGAAAATACTGTCGACGGAAATACAAGAGCAAAGATAAATACTACACTAAATGTCGATTTGGATTTCCTAGACCTGTTCTTTCAAATGGAAGAGTAAACAGTTTTATGTCATCTGTGAGACATACTATTACAAGAAAATCACCTAAGAATACCTACAACCTTAAAAGAAAAGAAGAATCAAAAAATATAAATGACTACAACCCAGTCATTTTATCCATGTGGAATGCTAACATGGATATACAGTATGTAGCTGACAATTCCATTGCTGTTGCTCGATATGTAACGTCTTACATTACTAAATCTGAAAAAACTGAATTGAAAGAAATGTGGGAAGAGATTTCTCACGAGAAGACTGTCAGTAAGAAGCTGTACAGTTTCAGTTTAAAGATGATATCGCATCGAGAAATTGGATCCTACGAATGTTCAGATAGGTTATCTTCTGCAAGTCTCTACTTGAAATCAAGAACAATAATTTGGGCAAGTTTAGGCCTTGTAGCAATGAGAAATCGGGTACTGAAATCTGTTGGAGAAATTGAATATTTGGCCGAGAATGACCCAGAAAGTACAGATATTTTGAAATCAAACATGTTGGACACATATTATCCCAAGAGAAGTCATCATCTGGAAACCATGTGTCTCTCTGAAGTGCTGCAGAACTACATTTATTCACGGAAAGCCGCAGAAGACATCAACAATGGAAAATATAAAGTCATTGGTAAGGAAGGATGTTTGGTGAAGCAAACAAAAGGAAGTTTGATAAATCACAGGAAGCTGAGTTGCGACACTACTGAGAAAAAGGAATTTTACTACTTGGCTCTTTTACAGCTGTTTAAACCATGGCGTACAGAGGATGAACTACTGGGAGAATTTCAAAGCTATGAAGATTCCTTTAATGCTTGCAAAGACAGCATACAATGCAGTACATTCACAACTTATGTGCAAATGTTAAATGAAGAAATTGAACAGGAAACTACAATTGCAGCTGAAGTAGCTAGAGACAGTTCTCAAGACAGCCAAAGTTCAGGAACACTCAGTCAAGATCCCATAGGACAACCAATCGTTGAAAATGAAGCTGCTATAGCCATGAATGAAGTGGAAACGGCTATGAAACAAGCTCAAGAAGAATTTATAGACTTACCAAATTTGGAAAGACAACTGAATGAAGAGCAGCAACAAATTTATGAAGAGATCAGAAACAAAATTGATCACGGATTACTACATGAAAAAAAGAGTGCTCATGCACATCATTTCATCCAATCAGGATGTATGTAAGCGGACAAGCTGGAACTGGAAAAAGTTTCTTAATAAAAGTCATCAGAAGCTACCTACAGCAAAAAACGGATTCAACTTTGTCTTGTGTGGTTACTGCTCCAACTGGGTTAGCAGCATATAACATAAAAGGAATCACCTTACATCATTTGCTAATGTTACCAGTGGAGCATGAGAACAAAATACAATACCACAAGCTAACTGGAGAAGCATGCTTGGAAGTTTCAAGAGTATTGAAGAAGATGCAAGTTCTCATTATTGATGAGGTGAGCATGGTATCAAACTTAATGCTTGCCTTTGTGCATTTAAGAATGCAGCAAATTCTAAGGATAGACTATGACGTGTTATTTGGTGGAAAACATGTCATAGTTTTTGGGGATCTTCTACAGCTCACTCCAGTTAAAGGACAACCAGTGTTTAATACTGTGACACATGAAGACACAAAGAAGTCATTGGGAAGCATTGGTAATGCAAATATTTGGTCCTTCTTTGAGTACAAGGAACTTACTACTAATATGAGGCAAGCAAACGATGAAGAATATAGAAGTATTCTGAAAGATATCAGAATTGGACTACTGACTGAAGCTGGCACAAAAGCATTAAAGAGTCGGTTGCTACATAATTTATTTCCAAAGGAAGAAATAGTTGCAGAGAAGATATACAAGAACATTGCAGAAAAGAAAAGTGTCATCTGCTTAATGCCAACTTTATGTGAATGCTCAATATTCAATGAGGAGCTTTTGAAATTGGAAAAGGAAGATATCAGGAAAATGGAAGCAGTGGACAAAATTCAAGATGGAAGAATTACTATCACATTAACAGGCAAACTGAAAAATAAATTGGATTCACTAGAGAAGAACATTTCCAAAACTGCTGGATTTGAAAAAAATCTATATGTTTGCATGAACTGTAGAGTATTTTTAAGGAGAAATTTGGATGTTGAAAAAGGTTTAGTTAATGGAGCTATGGGAAGAGTTGTGGGTTTTATTAATTATCAGAAAAAAGATGGAATTGAATGTTTAAAAATAAAATTTGATCAGATAGAAGAAGTTATAGACATTTGTCGTTGTACAGTTCGTTTTATGCTTGTGAAAGACTTATATGTACAAAGGAAACAGTTTCCGTTTTCTCTAGCATATGCTGTAACTATTCACAAGTCTCAAGGATTGACTGTAGATTGTGCGTTTGTAAACATTGGTTCAACTGTGTTCAAAGAAGGTATGGCTTATGTAGCTTTGTCACGAGTGAAAACATTATCTGGTTTATTCATGATAGACTTTGATGACTCAAAAGTTAGTGCTGATACAAATTGTGTAAAGGAGTATAATAGATTAAGAAGAACCTATGCTCCTCATTTAGGTCAGTATCCTGTGTTAGAAAAACGTGTAGTTTCTCGTAAAAGGAGAATTGAGAATATCTGTAATGAGGATGTAGAGAGGAGGAAAAAAAAGAGGAGTGATGTAATTGCAAGCAAAAAGAAAAAGGAAAATGAAGAAGAGGTTGTAGGATGTCATTTTGAAAATAGCTCTGGTGTCAACTGCTACGCTAATGTAGTGCTGAATGTTGCATTTTATCTGGAAAGTTTGCAAGAGCAGATAATAGTAAATCAGAGAAAAAGATTCTGTTCTGAGTTGAGTCTCCTTTTTCAAAAGCTGAGTAATGATAAAACTCAAATAGAAAGTGCTGGTGAAATTAGAAAACTTTTAGATGTATGTTCAGGACGAACACAGTTTTCTCAAAATGTACAGCAAGACGCACAGGAATTCTTGATGTATTTTCTTCAGGTACTGGAAGAAGAAGGGGTTCCCATTGAAAATATGTTTGGTGTCTCTTATAAATGGGAACATAGTTGTGAAAACTGTTACAATACATGTGGCTCTAATGTTGATTCTGAAAGGTTTATTTATGTAACATTGCCAGACAGTAAAACAGTCACTTTTGCTAAATTAATTAAAGATGCTAATCATAGCATGGAATGCGGTGAGTGTAAATCTGAAATGTTTTCAACGTTAATTTTAAAGGAATACGGACAGTATGTAATTTTAATGATGCAACGATGTAAAGCTGATGGTTCAAAATTAGATACTTTAATAAAGAAGTTTACAGGACAGCAATTATCAATTTCAGGAAAAACTTTTGTAACAGTTGCAATAATTTCCCATGAAGGACCTACTGTTACTTCTGGACATTACACAGTTTATCTTAAATGTGAAAAAGGCTGGACACTGTGTAATGATTCCCAATTGATTTTCAAGCAACGTTTGCCTTTTGATTTAGCAAATTCCTATCTAATCTTCCTGAAACCAAAATTTTAGAGAGACTTGGCAAGATCTGCACAAAACAATTTTACTATTTTATGGGATTACCATTGGAATTTTCAAAAAAAAAGATTTTTCAAATTATCATTTGGCCTAATGGAAAGGTAACCAATTGTAATGTGGACTTTTTTAATTTTTAATGAAACTTTCGAAAACCAAAAATTTAGAGAAAATCGGTAACATCTGCACAATTTAAATTTTGGAATGTTATTGGATTACCATTGGAAATTTATTCAAAAAAGATTTTTAAAATTACTATTTGGTCATAAGGAAAGGTAAACAATTGTATTGTGGACTAATTTAGTTATTAATTAATCTTTCGGAAACCAAAATGTTATAGAGAATCGGTAAGATCTGTACAATTTAAATTTTGGAATTTTATTGGATTACCATTGGAAATTTAATCAAAAAAGAATTTTAAAATTACTATTTGGCCTAAAGGAAATGGAACCAGATGTATTGTGGAGTTATTTGAGATATAATATTTTTGTGATTATGCTTCTGAAACAAAATTGTCAGACGGTATTTTAAAGAAATAATTATTGTTATTAGATGATATTTTTATAGAATATTATGCATTTCTATAAAGTTATGTTTAAGTAAAAAGAGATTCTGGGCTTTTTTAAAACAATCTTTGAGATTGTTATTTTTTTTTTGCCCGCTGTTAAGTGATGAATGCAATTGCTTTCACAATTTATAGTGAAATGCAATATATTCTGAAAACAGCAAAAAAAAGGCAAAATTTTTTGGGGGGAAAATATATAAATACGTGTACTGTGTTATATAATGATTTATTAAATATTAATACTTTTTTCTTTTTTTTCAGATTGTGAAAGAAAATTTTCGAAAAAAACCAACCATTTTTTCAAGTAATTTCAATTACATTTTAATTAAAAATGAAATTGTTGGGTGGTTCAGGTAAGTCAGAAATTAGATGGTCCCTTTCTTCCAATTTTTCTCAAACAGATTTTTAGTATTTAGTTATTAATTCCTCAAGGATCTTGAGATGTGGTAATTGATTTTTAGTGTTTTTAAAAAAAAAAAAAAAAAAAATACGCTTAAAAAAGTTTTAAAGAAAAAATAAAAAAAAGTTGAGAGGGAAGGTTGGCTCTTAAAAGAGCCGTTGTGTTCATGCAGGGACAGAGGAAAGGAAGAATGGGAACATTAGCTGGTAGGACAAATGTGCTGGTCTATTTTGTTGTTAATGAGGGGAAGACTGGTCTCCCTATGAACAATTAGACCATGGCAAAATGAACACCGCATAGTAACCCTCGCAAACCAATGGTTCGTTTCCACAGGATCAGAAAAAGGTGAATCTGCCCCCACAGATGAAGTGCTCTGCTGAGTTTCCGAAGAAGAACTCGGCTGAGCTGCTGTGGATGTGCTTGGTTGACTTACTGAAGGGTTGCCTCTAGTATGTCTAGCATGTGTCCTAGGGTGTACATCGTGAAGGTGTCTCAACATAGTGTGATTCCCGAAGGAATACTTCTTGTTGGGATTACCTCGCGAAAGTACACGCTGGCACAGCTTGCAAGTCACCAAGGCAGCATTGACTTTTTTCTCACCCTCTGGAAAACTAAAATACTCCCATATAAAAGAGCTCTTCTGTTTCCTCCTTCTCTGCCTGATGGTGGTGCTGCTAGCCTCACTCTCAGTAGAAGACTGCTGGACTGCCATCGTATCACAAAGACAAGTCAGCTCCTTCTCCTAAGGGATCACAAGCAGAAATGAGGGGAATGGGTGTGGTGTAGGAGAGTTCTAGAACTGAAAGTAGTTTCAACCAATCAAAAGTTGTGTTTCATGATCACATGACCCACCGTGTGCGTACGCTACGCTTACGTTACGCTTACGGTGCGCTTACGGTGCGGTTACGGTAAAAGTACGCATGCGCATAAAAAGACACGCACTCGCGCGCATGCGCATAACAGTCACTCCCCAACACTTCCGCGTAACGTGCGCGTGTAGCGTACACGCTTACGCGCCCCATACGCAGTACGCACGGCTACGCAAATTGCGTAACTGTACGCAAAAAGAGTAGATAAATTACGAACATTACGTAAACCGTACGCTTACCGTACGCTTACCGTACGCGCACTTAAAAAAAAAAAAAAAAAAAAAAAAGAGAAAAAAAGATTTTATATGTTATACTAATATATCTTACCAGTTTGGTAAAAAAAAAAAAAGAGAAAAATTGATATATTGCAGATTTTTTTTATAAAAAGACATAGTGTTTTAAGAGAATAAAAAGTAAAAAAAAAAAAAAAATACTTGCTTTTTTAAAAAAAAAAACACATTTAATATAAGAATATATAATAAAAAAACAAAAAAAAATCATGGGAATCACATATGTTATAGGTAAGAATTAGCATTTAAAAAACCACACAAATTCACAGAAAAAACCATGGGTTTCACACACGTTATAGTTAGAAATTAGCATTTAAAAAACCTTGCAAATTCACTGAAAAAACCATAGGTTTCACACATGTTATAGTTAGGAATTAGCATTTAAAAAACCTTGCAAATTCACTGAAAAAACCATAGGTTTCACACACGTTATAGTTAGGATTTAGCATTTAAAAAACCTTGCAAATTCAGTGAAAAAACCATAGGTTTCACACACGTTATAGTTAGCGGACATTTCACTCATAAAAAACCATTGAAATTCCCCCGTTATAGTTAGTTAAGCTAACTATAACTCGTGCACCCGCAATCCACTGCTGATGACGTAACATATTACATCACTCATGACATGGTCAGTGACATCACTCATGACATCACTGATGACATCTCAAATGTCCAAAATACAGGACATTTTAGCCACAGTAGATGTAGTATCACTATACTCTTGCATTAAACACTACTTGGGCTTGCAGGTTTGTAGATATTTTTTCAGGGACAGACCCTTGGCAATGTACGACCACTCCATGCTACTTACTGAAATGTTAAGGGTTTGCCTGGAGCATAACTTTTTTCTATTTGAAGAGGAATGGTATAGGCAGTTAACCGGGAATGCCATGGGAAGTTGTTTTGCTCCGTGCTATGCCTGTATGTTCATGGGGTGGTGGAAGTCTGAACATATATGGACTGAGAGTCAAGATGAATGGACACAGCATTTGGATATATGGACGTGTTATATAGATGATATCCTCTTGATATGGGATGGCCCACAGTGATCTTTGGAGGCTTTTCTTCCTAGGATAGCTGGCAAATACCTCAATCTTAAATTTACCAGCAAAACACATACTAGTACCATAGACTTTTTGGATGTGATGGTGGAAGTCAAACGCGACAACATACACACAAGCCTGTATAGGAAAGCCAGAGCTGGAAACAGTGTACTGCATGCCTGGAGCCATCACCCTCACAAGCTCAAGTGGAGTATCCCCTATGGGGAACTCCTGAGAGCAGAAACAAATTGCAGCACCTGTGATACTTACCAAACCAAAGAGAAGAGGCTGGTGGGTAGATTTAGAGTAAGGGGATACCCAGGAAAGGTGACAAGAGCAGCTATGGACAAGGTAGCACGCACTGACGGGGATAGTCCTCTGACACCTAAAGCGATGAGAGAGGACAACCAGGAGGTGAACCTTATCTCCACTTTCAACTGTGAATCACCAGCTATTCACAAGATTATTAGTAAACATTGGCACCTGGTCAGTTCAGATCTGTCCATTTGAAAATTAGTCAGCCCAAGTCCCCATATCACTTATTGAAAGTGCAATTTATTCAAAGCTATGCTGGGGAATAGCCATCTGAACCAAGGAATTGGAGCCTCTGGATCACGGCTGAGAGAACTCCAGGGGTTCTATAAGTGTAGTAAATGCAAAGCATGTGCTAATAGCACCAATGTGAAAACGTATTCTTTACCTACTGGTAAGAAGGTTCATGAACTACAACAGTGAATATGTGGTGTATGTCTTGGTGTGGGTGTGTGACTTATGCAATGTAGGAAGAACCATCTTCCTGGTGAAGAAAAATATATTAGAGCATGCGTGTGCCATTAAGAATAATGATGTGAGCTATGCTATGGCCAAACACTGCAACCAGATACATGAGCCAAGCAAAGATGATTTTTTTTTAAATCTTGTTTTTTGGCATTGGCAGAATTCCAGTGCAGGGAAGAGGGGGAGACAGAGAGCGTTCTCTGATGAAACTGGAATCGTTATATATAATTAGACTCAGCAGCAAATATCTTGGTGGCCTCAACCAGAATGAGGAGCTCTTTTTACATTTAAGATTTAAGATTGCCCTTCCACGCCTCCTATGGGATTCCAGATGTTTTCATACCTTTGATAGGATATTATGGCCAAGATTGACACATTTTTGTAGCTGTACCTTGAAAAATGGCTTACTTTGAGTAGTGTTCTTGTTTCTTCTGTATTCTTATCTATTACATTTTGTTTTCTTTTTTTCATTGTAATTTATGGTTTCTCTTTTTTCGTATTGAATACTTTTGTAACAATATCTTGGGTTGGCAATTCTTGGTGGAATGTTCATGGATTAGATTGTTCCACTGGGCAGAATATAATTTTACCATCCTGATTATGTCACTGGACAAGGGATGGTGTATTCATTGAAATGAGCACATGCATTGGCAGTTCTATTATGAACTGGGTGTATTTCACTTTGACTATTCATAGATATGGCATGGGCCGGTAATTGTGACTATGGTTGTGTTTGCACAGGTTTATGAATATATATTTTTCCCGCTGCATGGAACAGGAGGCAATTGGCCCAATGTGGATAATGCACACTTGTGTTTTTGCTAGAATACAAAATCAATTTCTGATAATGAAGAAAGGAAAGAAAAAGACACGAGGTGTTTAATATAATTTGGGCACTGTTCAGTAAATTGCTCTTTTCTGTATGCTTGTGGAAATGCCTAAACCAGTCTGTTTACTCTTTTTTTGTAACACACCTTCATTGGAAGAGCTCCCACGAGTCTGTCTTCCTTGTTTACTTTTGTTACTGACCTCTGTTTGTAAAATATAGGGCACTTTCATTACTGATTATGTGGCTTGGACAAGGACTGGGCATGTCAAAAAGTATCAGCCGAATAAATCTATTTCGAAAATTTTCTGGCACTGCAGCACGTGTACTATATAATATACGCACACACACATATATATATAAATATATATATGCATGTATACGTATATATATATGCATATATATACACACACAAACATATACACACACACATATGTGTGTGTGTATATAGCATTTGATTAACTACACTTCATGGTTATAGATGATATATGTGTCTATACGCATTTCTCTTTCTGGTTGTACATAAGCATTGACAAACAAAAGTATGCTTTCACACTGGGTCTCTGTATTAGCAGGTTTAACTCGAGAGATGTGTCCAAAAAGGTATATTTCCAAATTCAAAGGCAGAAGCAATCTAACCACTGAGTTCCACACTAAGCCTGTGACCCTACAGTAGCCTACAAATCAGATGATTATTTTAGATGAGACTCAGACATAGAAAGGGATTAAGTAGAGAGCCACAAAGTGCTTGAACTGATGCAAACAGTGAACGTATTTTTGAGAGAGACATTGAGATGAAGGTCATAGGTGAATAAAAGGATGATATTCCTAAAGAGCTGTGCAAGGAGCTATAGTAAGTAAATTCAGCCAGAGCTACCCATCTGACCTGTTCGGACTGATGGTTCTTTGGAAAGCATGTCTGGTACTGATCAGTTGCCTGGTTAGCCCTCTCCATATGTCTTTCTCTCTGAAGATGTGACTGAATGATATCTATCGATTTCATAGCTTCCACTCAAACATGAGCCATGAACTGAACCCCCATCAGAATAATGATATATAGAAGACATGGAGATGAAAGATGTGATGAAAGAAAATATGAGATAACCCAACTGGGATAGGTAGTTTCTTTAACAGAATGACATGTCCTATTTTTAAAAAAAGTCTATGACAATGAGGTTAGTGGTATATCCTGTGAGGCTGGCAATCCAAAAATGGAGTAAATTGAAATAGCTCAACAAGGTTGCTGTGGTATGGGCAATGGTTGCAGCTTTACATTGTCTTACATACGCCTTGACAGTGTCACTCCACCTTAGCCACTAAGAATAGTGACTGTTGTCCTGGATGAACTGATACTGGCAAAGTATAACACACCCACATAACTTGATCTTATAATGTCTTGCAGGGGATATACAAGGCCTCACATCAATATAGAAAAGTCATTTTCAGTTGTCTTTGAGCCTCCTGGAGTAGCTATTGCAGATCATTCACTGATTGCAGGAATTTAGCATTCCCCCCCAAGAAGAGATCCCAATCATCCTTTGATATTGGATTGATAGATAATATGCTCAGAGGTGGAGACACTTCCTCTTCTTCTCCTGACTAAGTATACAAAGCATCAGTCTTACTATATCAATGACCTAAATGATATGTACAATCGCAGTGGAATTGAGTAACGAAGGGCGATCATTGAACATGGAGAGCATTAGCCCATTTCATCAGTGTCAAACAGAATAGATTTTTATAATGAGTCCAAACAGTGATCTTATGGTTAGCTACTTCTAAATAAAGCTGCCAGAGTGAAAAGGCATCCTTATTTACCCACAGTTTACAGCCATATATTATTCAGTATTACACTGTACCAGACATATCCTGAGAATAATAAGCTACAGGGTGTAGACATGCTTTTACAAAATATATTTTCTGGGGTAAAACAATCTCTATTGCAAATGAAAAACCATCATTTTCTGCTGTGAAGATAAAGCTAACTATCAGGTTGCTGAAGAATGTGGGCCACAATGAAAGCTTTCTTTAATGCAGAAAAGGCAGGATCCTGTTCATCACCCCATTGAAACAGCTTAATCAAGTCTCAAATGGGTCTAATGATGATGGAGAAATCTGGAATCAAGTCATGATAGAAACTGACAAAGCCTATCAGGTAATACGATGACACCTTTTCAGCCCAACTTGTACTTTTGAGTGGTCAAATCCAAGCCTTTCTCAGATATTTGAAAACCCACAATATAAATTTGTTGACACTATAATGAGACATTTCTCCAATTTAACATGCATGAAATGTCTTCGTAAATGGGTGAGCAACTCCTTTGCTTGCTCCAGATGGTGAATGCTCTATAAATAGATGAGTACATTGTTTAAATACATCTCTGTGAAGATATCCAACACGTTTCTAAAAATTTCATTCGCACAATGTTGAAAAAAACCAAAATGAAGAGAAAGATATTCATAACACTCATAAAATGTATTGAATCTATTTTCCATTCATCTCGATCTCTGATTCTGATGAGATTGTACGCTCCTCAGTACACAAGTTGTGAGAAAAATGTTACTTGATCCAGTATCACAGAGGTGAAAGAGAGGATGCAGCAGTTCAGGATTGAGATAGTATTCAACTCATGGTAGTCTATACATGTTTTATACTTGCTATTCGCCTGAGGTGTTAAAAAGATGGGGACACCAGCAGGGGGACTAGTAATGCCCCAAAAAGTTTTTTTTAAATATTGTTGTGGCACTTCGACTTTCTTCATTGTCAGTGAATAAATCCTCCCATGTAGATACTTATCCCCTGGGACAAGTTTTATGGCACAGGCATATTCTCAATGAGGTGGCAGGGTGTCTGCTCCTTTTAGTTACTGAAAATATCTGCAAAGTGTATATATATATGCTGCTGGAACCTGACCCTCTTGGGCTCAGTTTTTTACCTCCCTGATGATATCTGATTTTTTTCAATTTCAAAGTTTGTGAGCTTCTCAGTGTTGGGTAGTATTTTTAAACAGCAGAGTGTAGAAAATTGAAAACACAGAGTCTGTCAATCTAACACAGAATTTTGGAGCCTCAGCCATGTGGTTCACAGTATACGTTTGGAGACGTTCAGGGAAGTTTTGAGAGTCTATTCTATAGAACCAAATTGTTTACACAGTCCCAAAAATGGCACTCATAAGCAGAGGTATGGATTCTTCCTGTACTGCTCCTGAACTGATTGATGGGCTGCTAGTCACTTTGCTCCCTCGGACTCAGATTTAGTTTTTAAGTTGGCTGACATGTTGCATCGGGAAGGCATGAGACATAACCTAATCAGATGTACCAGAAACAACAAAATCCTGGAGAGTAATGGGACCTGCAGGAGTAATAATAAATCGTAAAAAGAGCAATGGACTGATGGTAGTTAGACGCACTCACGCTACATCTGTCTTCTAGAAATGAATAGACCTGTTTCCTGTCAGTTTATGACACTGTCACATATATTGCCCTGCATTACTGCAGTGGAGGCATTAGTTATTGTTTTCACAGCAGTTCTTTTCTTCCATGGTCTTTCTTGGATCTTTCACCTGCTATGGCTCATCACTCATAGATGTTTTCTTCAGACCCTTCCACGTTGGAAGCAGAACAGAAACAAGATGCAACCCTCTGTTCTCATACTTCTCTGTTGCTTCGCCTCAATTTGCATCAATGTGCATTAACTGTTGGAACGCAATAAAATAGAAGATAATGTCTTGATTTCCTTTTCTTAAAGTAAGAAGCCTCATAGGCTATCCGTAAAACCTATCTCTTTTCATCTATTGTCTTGAATTGAATGATAAAATGTTCATAGTTAGAAAGCAAAGGACTTTTTCTAGTAACCAAAGGAGTAGCTCAGGACGTAATTTCATTTGGGAGGGAGGACAACATTTAAGTTACTTTAATAATTTAATTGGAAAATACCGGTGCTTTGACAAAACAACGTTAAGCCAGGACTGAAAATTGCAAGGGATTCCTGAATATTTGTCATGTGGGATTAGCAGAGAGGTGTTGGTTCCTAGTACAGTTGTTACAATTAAATATACTGCTAGATTATTCTGACACTATTGCTGCTGGTAAAAGTAGTGGAATTTATTGCTTACAGCTTTTGTGTATTTGTGGAGAAGTTGTGATTTGATTATTGTAATGAAACAAAAATGTTCTCTCATCACTGCAGAAAACAAGGTGAACATGAATTATAGCAAGGGCTGTAGCCATTTCCTGTAGTGGCCTCTCCACAAATTCCCTAAGTTTTTGACCTGGCAAATAGAAAACCTTTGGACGAAGATGTAGCACTGCTGAGAGTCCCCAAATCTCTCTATCACCAGGGCTCTTCTGTAAACCAGAATATCCCAGCATACGTATCCCTGATTATTTATGATGTAGGTCAGATTTGCCTCCAACTGACACTGTTTCGGTAAGGGAAATGCCCAACCATAGTGTCGGCGATTCCACACACCTCATTACAATGCACCCACACATGGTGCAGCTGCAAACTCCCATTTCTCTATGGAGGCTTGTGCGGCGGGCGTAAATTGCCCACAACACAAGCTTCCATAGAGAACCGGGAGATTGTGAAAATCCCTGTACCGTGTGACAGGCACCTGATGATGCCTGCCACACGGTACAGGACCAGATGCAAAGGGCCATGGTGAAAAGGGGCAAAGGGGCCCTGCTAGGGGCCTCAACTGTTGCTTTCCGACAGCCTTTCCATGTTTTAAAGACCAACATGGAAAGGCTATCGGAAACTGACATCATAACGCCGACGGCGGAAACGCTGTCCCTAACAGATTATGAGGAGCTTTCGACTAACCAACGGGCTCCATAAGCCGGACAAGAAGGCATCGGCCTGTTACTCTGACTGCTGCCTCCGACCGCACACATCCTAATGCGTCAGTTGAGCCCCAGCAGTAGATGCGGTTCGGACCACAACTGATAAGCTGTCAGTTTCAGTTCGAACAGCATCGTAATGAGGCCCATAGTGTATAGTCCATCAGAAAAGGGACAATATCACACTTGCATTAGGTAGAGTCAAATGTAAATGTGGGAAAACATCTATGTGCTTCCCCTTTAAAAATTACAATTACTGTCCTACCTATGATAATGTGTGCTCACTGAAAGGAACCACCATCTTGGTGGTTCCTTCCAATGTACCAAACGCTTAGGGGTCGATTCCGATTCCGGCCGTAAAACGAACCGACCGACACGGACCGGCGCCATACGACCCGTGCAGTACGATGCAACGTGTGTAAATTACAACCGACACGTACGGAATACAAGCCGTACGACCGAGCCGTAGGGAAAACAGTGATTCAGCCGGAAAACCAACGTGAGTTGCACCGACCGACACGTACCAGGAATGAACACGACCGACATGTACCCGCGATGTCCGATCCGCGCAGTACGATGCAATGCGTGTAAAACCAGACCGACTCGCATGGAGCCCAAGCCGCATGACCAACACGCACAGAAAACAGGGACATCAAGCAATAGAGATCTCCGCGACCGACGCGTATGAAACACAGAAGAAAGTCAGCGTGACCGACCCGGAGAAGCCTGCACGAGCCAACATCAGCGTCCGTCTCAGTCAGAAGAACGTCTCCTTCATGCCTAGAAAACCCAAAGAAAAAATTACAAAAAAAGGACCAAACAAGCAATGACAAACCCAATAAATATCCACAAAAAAAACCTGGAACAAAGACACACACACAACTCCACCTATATAAAGGACATCAATCACTACCATGATCCTTTGCAAATAGGAGACAACAGCCAGCAGAAAACACCATCACACAGCAACCACAGACACACTCACCACAACTCACCCATCACACAACTTTCACACCATTAGCCCCTCACCAAAAGCACACACACATACAGCTAGCAAAACCAACACTAACCCACCCTCACTTGCACCCTCACACACACATCCCTCACCACCACCACCCATCACCATGCCCCCAAAGAAGAATCCAAAGTTCACAGATGATGAGTTAGAAGTGCTGGTAGACAAGATCATCAGAGTAGAGTCACATTTGTTTGGTACATTGGTCCAAAGGACCCCCATGTCACAGATAACAAAGATGTGGGCGAGGATTGTGGACAAGGTGAACGCACAAGCACCAACGTTGTGCACAAAGGACGATATCCTGAACAGGTGGTATGACGTGCGCAGGAGGATCAAGAAACTCATCGAGAAATATCACGCCTTGAGTCAGCGCACTGGCGGTGGCCCTCCAGCCAAACCAGTCTACTTCAGGACCTGGGAGGAGAAGGTGTGGGACATCCTACCACCAGAGACCGTCCATGGTCTAGCAGACATACCAGAGCCTGGTGAGTACACAAACAACATACTCAATATTGTGTGGCAAGGGGACAGTGAAACCATGCACCATTAGCAAAGCCACAGTAGCCAATAGATAATCATCCCAAGATGTGTATGCTAGTCAGACAAACACAATACCTGCCATCGCATAGTGACTTGGAACTGTGTCATGACATGTACCAACCTACGAACAAATAGAGCGAGGCAGTGGCACAAAGCCAAATAAACACTGCCAGACAGTTTGCCATCACAAACACACTACCTCACAGTGCAGCTGACTGACAGGAAGGAATAGAGGGTATGCAGGTGAAGTGGGTGTATCCAAAAGCATGATGGGGTTTGTAGTCACAGATAATGCTCCCCCTCAAAATTGGCCCATCAAGACCTCTCTGAATCATGCCCACATCACAGGGAGTGGAAAATGACTGACAAGATGGCTGACACTGGGTACTGCTGTGGGGAGCAAAAGGCCCTGGTAGGGCTTGTGCGCCAATCAGAAGCAGGACACCACTGACTGACATCCTGAAAGACAAATTGCACGCCCTCCAATGGAAGCACGTTTCATGGTGGGATGTCTGGCCGGGTGGGGAGGAGGACTGACAGCTCTGATCATAGTTACCAGCATGTGGAGACACACACCACCCTCAACACAAACTCCACACAACTCACCGTGTAGAATGCATTGACTCACACCGTAGTGAAATATCAGCCAAAGATACACCGTACTGGGTGCTGCTGTGTGAAGCACAGGCGCTCTCTTTGGACTTGTAGCCAAACAAACACCAGGACTTCACAGTCAGCTATCTTGCCATTGTTGTCACACCCCTTCACAGGGAAGCAGAGTCAAAAGGAAGTAAGTATGGGCATGCTGGGAAGGAGGGTGTAGCCAAGAGCATGATGGGAGTTGCAGTCACAGACATTCCCCACACACCCACAAAGCCCAGCAAGCTCACACTGAACCATGCTCGCCTCACAGGGTGTGGGAATGGACTGACAAGATGTCCGACACTGGGCTCTGCTGTGGGGAGCACAAGGCCCTGCTGGGAACTGGGCACCAATAAATAACGGGACTGCACAGTCAGCCATCTTGCCATTGCTGTCACACCCCCTCACAGGGAAGCAGAGTCAAAAGGAAGGAAGTATGGTCATGCTGGGAAGGAGGGTATAGCCAAGAGCATGATGGGAGTTGCAGTCACAGACATTCCCCACCCACCCACATGGCCCAGCAAGCTCACACTGAACCATGCTCACCTCACAGGGAGTGGGAATGGACTGACAAGATGTCTGACACTGGGCTCTGTTGTGGGGAGCACAAGGCCCTGCTGTGAACTGGGTACCAACAAACACCAGGACTGCACAGTCAGCCATCTTGCCATTGATGTCACACCCCCTCACAGGGAAGCAGAGTGAAAAGGAAGGAAGTATGGGCATCCTGGGAAGTGGGGGTAGCCAAGAGCATGATGGGAGTTGCAGTCACAGACATTCCCACCCACCCACATGGCCCAGCAAGCTCACACTAAACCATGCTCGCCTCACAGGGAGTGGGAATGAACTGACAAGATGTCTGACACTGGGCCTGAGAAATGATGTGGCTGACAATCACACATATGCACTGGCCCAACAAAACACGGTTGCACACATAGCCATTGCAACCATATGTTCAAACTCATTTTCTGGGGATGCATTGTCCAGGGATGCCCCCTGGCCGGGCTGAGGATGTGTGTCTTGCAGATGACAAGTGTGGAGAGCCATATATGGTACATTGCACAAATCACACAGAAACTCACATATACATCATTGACAGGGAACATCTGACAGTGAATGGAATGGACACACCAATATAGCCGACACCATAGCATGGTCTCATTCACACTCGGTGCTGTTGTGAGCTGCATTCCACTCCTACATCATGCTGAAACATATGCATCCTTCACACAACACACCACTCACTGACATAGACACTGTAGACACAAGGTCCAACCTGGACTGCATTGGAGGAGACAATCTACTCACAGCAGCAAAACTGCAACACACACACCACCGGCCCTCACTGTCATGAGCATTGAAAAGCCAGAGTGCTACCTTGCCCAATCCATGTCACCATGGAGAACATTGACAAGTCAAATCACAAATGCACGTACAAAACTCAGCACCAGACTCATTAACGATGGTGACATCATCACTTGTATGAAATGAGATGGGAACTAGGAACACTGTACAAAAACACTTCCTCCAAAGAGATCACAGGCATACCGGACTGTGACCATGTCGTACCAATACACCAAGGTGGCACACAAAGACTACCAAAATCTGCTACCACACATGCCTCAATCTTATAACATATCCTCAGTGGAATAGCACGTATGTCCTTGTTAAAGCTCATATGTGTAAAGGGATGACAAACCTGTGTCAGCAACGTGATGGCCCTTGAGTAGTAATGGTCATCTACAGCTAAATCTATACATGAGCTGGGCATGCACACACTTCGACATGCACATTGAAATGTTTCATTTTGGCTGGGCAATGTGCAACAACAATATCAATCTCTGTCCGTGACAACCCTGGACAAAGCAGTGTACAGGCAGGCATCCGGACGTACAGTAGAAAATGTCATGTATGTGAACCATTGATGCCTGTAGAAACCTAACTTACATTGTGTGTCTCTTCCAAAAACATGTGGTGCTGGGGACACAGCACCAAATGAAGAGGAGTCCCGGTCCCAGACTCTGGTGGACCCTCAGCTCTCTGGTTTGAATCTGTCTCTGTTCTCTTTGAATGACGACGAACAACCTGGCACCTCCGGTGTGAGTCATCATGCAGCACCAGCAGCACCAACATCTGCACCGCCTGTACCCACGCCTCCAGCATCTGGAAACAGACAGGGCACCCCCACCAACACAGACAGACCAAGGCCACAGAACACCGACAGCACAGGAACACAGGACCCCCAAGAAGCTACAGACAACACCACCAGCAACAACACCCAAGGGGTCCCAGTGTCACCTGTGTGTGCCACCGCTGGTCCTGCCCATGTGGATAGGGGTGCTGGGAGGGGTGGGAGGCAGAGGGTGCACCTTGCAGAGGGGTCTGGACTGCATGATGACCCCCAACTGGCACACATCATAGATGCGTACCAGGATAGCACTGGAGGATTTGGCCAGGTAGTGGGGATCCTCAAGGACATTCAACAGTAGCAGGCTGCCCACCATGCCCGCTTGGAGGCAAAGTGGGTTGCACTTACTGCGGTGCATCGGGACATACCCCTATGCCTCCGCCAGATCAGCACAAACATGTCCACACCTCCCTGTGTGGCCAGAATATCTGTTACCACACAATCTGCCAGTGCCACAGGGAGGGAGGATGACTCAGGCGGAGAGTCCCCTGCACCGCAGATGCCTGCACCTGAGGATCCTCCCCCCAAGAAGAAGAGGGGTCGTCCTAAGAAGGACATGTGAGACACAGATGTCCCTGCACATCCTCCAGGGCCTCTAAAACCGTTCTGGACAATGTTCTTTGTGCGCAACCCTTTCACCTTGTCGTATCTGACACAACTCGCCTGCATGACATGGAGGGTTCATGTTGGTCCAATGTAGCAGATGACTGTGGACTTTACTCTGGACATTTCAGCTACCAACACTTCCAACTCTACTGTGAACATTGGATTCAAAACCCAATGTACAGCACCCACCATCCTGAGCACTATCCTCACACATGTTTGTAAATAAACTTACCAGTACACCATACTTGCCTCTGTTGTGATTCCAACTTGTCATGTGTCATGGAGATGTTGATCTGCTAAACAACACAGTGCATGCCAAATACTACAACAATGTGACCACCGTTATGTGAGTCATGGTGATGTGACACATGTGAGAGAGACACACCACTATGGCACCACAACACATACTCACCATGTCCATGTAACCCATCCCACACAATGATGTTGACCTGAAATACATTGGTATGCACAGACACAACACCTATCCACAGTCAGTGGTAACAAGTCCACAGGTGAGGTAAGCAAATGTCACTCAGATGTGGGAAGACAGACAACGCAACTAACAAAGCATAGCACAGGTTCATTACAGATCAGCAACATGTTTATTCCACAATAGTTGCAAGGTAATTGAACGTTACAGTGGACACACGGTCACAAAGTGTCGGAGAATTGAAGTCCAATGGTGTGTGGCACATCACTTGATGGGAATTGACAACTCCTACACTGGTGTTGGATTCTGGGCGTTGGGGGTTAGTGTTGACCAAACAACGGGCAAAGTACCCTGGAAAGACAGACACAAGACACAGTCAAAAGCAAAGCAGAACAGGAGAGAAATGCAATACACATGCACAAAACATGTCACAAGAAACCTACACAGAAACAAGTTAGCAGTTCTACACTATTGTGGAGTACAGACCACCTGAATGGACTCATCACTGCATGCATCCAGTCAAGTGGCACACAGACACACTCAAACAGCAACAGAGCAGCCACAACACATTTCAGGCTAACTCCATACATAGACATAACAACCCTGTAAACTCACATTCAGGTGAAGAAGTTGTTGATGAGCTGTGTGCGTACGTCACCCTCATCCTCATCATCACTGGCATCGTGTTCCAGGCCTGGATCCTCCACAGGTGGCGGAGGTCGGTCATCGTCTGGATGAGAGGCAACTTCTTCCGCACTGCCATGTTGTGTAGCATGCAGCATACAAGGATAATTTTGCACACCTTTGAAGGCTCAGATGGGAGGGCCCCTCTGGTCTTGTCCAGGCAGTAGAAGTGGCTTTTCAGGAAACCAAATGTCCGCTCAATCACCCTCCTGCTCCGACCATGTGCCTCATTGTAGCGCATCTCGGCTGTTGTCACAGGGTTCCTGAGGGGTGTCAGCAACCACAGCATGTTGGGGTATCCGGAGTCACCTACACACAAACAATTGAACAATTAGCAGAGTTTTGAAGGAGGGCGGAATACAACATTGCCAAACACATATAATGGTAAACAGTCAGTACACACCGACAAGCCAGGCACGCTGGTCTGACATCTGTGACATCAGCGTTGCAATGCAACTACTCCTCATGATGTAGGCATCGTGCGCAGAACCGGGGAAACGTGCACACACATGTGTGATACACATGTCTGCAAGACATACCACCAGAGCATTGATGGAGTGGAAATGTTTCCTGTTCCGGTATGCCTGCTCATGTGCCTGTGGTGGTATCAGGGCCACATGTGTACCATCAATAGATCCGATGACGTTCGGCATCCTCCCCTGTGTATAAAAGGCATTCTTTATTTCAGTGAGTTGACCTGGGCTAGGAAACTTGATGTACAGGTCAAGGAAATGCAACATCCCCTCCAAGACATCGCATAGCACACGACTAAACATAGTTTGCGACATACCCCTAGCAGTAGCCACAGTGTACTGGAAGGTACCAGTAGTAAAGAGGTGCAGGGCTGCCATCACCTTCACCTCTGGGGTCAGTGCTGTAGGGTATGTCTGGCCAGGTAGCAGATATGGCACCAACTGCTCCGCCAACTCCTCAATCAGTGGCCTGGTGAAGCGATACCGTCGGATGCAGTCGTGTTCCTGCATGGTTTCAAGGTCTGGGAATGGTCTATGGACAGCTGGTGCCCTGCAGAACAGAGATGCACAAAGGAAGATTGTCGGTTCAACCACCCATGTGGCTAGGACCAAGCAAAATATCACATGATACATCATGACAATACACAGTGTACTGAGGAGTGTGCCTAAATGGCCATCACCTCACATCTCAAGTCCACATGTCCACATAATTCCCATGTTGTGCAATGGCCAATCATTTGGCTGTGTCACCCTACGTATGCACTGCTGTGACGTTCCAAACACACACCACAGTGACAAGTGAGGCCTGATGTCTCCCAGGCATCCCAGATCTTTGCCATGCAGATACCCAGGGTCCCTGTATTGCCAGATGGACACTGGCATGACATGGCGTATCATGTACACGCCACAAGGCAAGCGTGAGTCCCACAGGGAGTGGCCACTGTTGTCTCTGCAGGCCCTACATGTACGTCTCGTAGACACACACACAACATCAATGTTGATGCACAAACCACATGGATGTGGAGACTGTATCCCATTGGGCACATTTGATCAGCCACATCTGAGATACAAAATGCACACAGACTGTGGGTGTACATCAGAATTTTGGCTACAGGTCTCACTGTGACGTATATACGCCATCACCCCCAGGACTAAGGGTGTATGTGACATGTCCTAAACATATCCAACATGAAACTGTGTCCATGACTCATGCCCATAACTGTACAGTTGCACATCACAGTGGTGATGTGCACAACACACAAAGCATTCTGTTCCCATGAACACGTGCACAGCCTGGGAGTGGCTGCACAAAAGTGCCACACAACAAACCAAATGTTGGCCCTCTCAAACACACAGGGAATGCAGCCTCAGATGCCATGGGCCACAGTGTGGCCAATGCTATAGTGTGGTAGGTGTGCACCTGAGTCCCTGGAGAGTAATTGTGTGTTGAAGCCATCAAATAGTCACACAAATGAGGTCCGACGCGGGTGACTACGCGTACGCATTGCATAGTTCAGGACCAAGCCGTGCGTACGCTTAGCCATTGACTGCAATGAGGTCCGACGCGAGTGACAATGCGTATGCGTTGCACAGTTCAGGACCGAGCCGTGCGTACGCTTAGCCATTGACTGCAATGAGGCCCGACGCGGGTGACAATGCGTACATATTGCACAGTTCAGGACCGAGTCGTGCGTACGCTTAACCATTGACTGCAATGAGGTCCGACGTGGGTGACAATGCGTACGCATTGCACAGTTCAGGACCGAGCCGTGCGTACACTTAGCCATTGACTGCAATGAGGTCCGACGCAGGTGACTATGCATACGCATTGTACAGTTCAGGACCGAGCTGTGTGTACGCTTAGCCATTGACTGCAATGAGGTCCGACGCGGGTGACTATCATGCATATGCATCGGGCAGGCATGGTCCGAGACTGGCGTATGCCTTGGCCATTGATTCGTATGGAGACGGGTGCATGTGTATTTGCAAAGTACACATTGTACAGTCAGTTGACCGAGCCGGGCGCACCCATTGGCTCTGGACTGTCATGGAGACGGATGCAGATTCAAAGCTTGTACGAGTAGTGCGCTGGAAATTTAGTTGGATTCCTACAACAATGTTGCAATTACTAGGGTTTTAGGAAGGTGAAGGGTTGAACGATGCGGAAGACGTGTACGAGTCGTATATTTCCATGGATTGGCCAGATTCATAGAATGCAACCGTGTTGGACCTATCACTTGGGACACATGGCACAGAGTCTGCCTCTGCAGCACAGATATAAGGCTGGCTGGACCCCAGGGAGCTCACTTGCCTGCACTACATGCTACTGGACCACATCCCTGCTACCACAGCTTCTGTCTCTGCATCCTCTGGCTACTGCTATGGCACGTACTCTGGAGAGGGCCCCAGCATTCACTGAGGAGGAGAACTAGGCCCTGCTGGATGGTAAACCAGGGATCAGGTGAGTGTGCAGTCCACTGCCTTCCTAATTGTGCATGTTGTCTGACTAGCAGTACTAGCAGTGTGTACACCAGTGTCAGGCATACTCACTGAGTACTTTCATCCCCCAAAGTGTTTAGGTACATGTAAAGAACAGGCGTTCTGCAGCTAAAGTGAATTTGTGCAAGCTTAAACTTCCCAGGCATTGTTAACATGTCAGACACGCAGGGCATTTGTCCTTTTCCATGGGTGCACTGACTGTGTAACTCATTTTCCTTTGTGATGACGACATGTATGTCCAACTGTGTGCAGCACAAATATGGGGCATGTGTGTTAATGGACTTTTAACTTTGTCATCCTCACAGGTTGATGCCCAGGAGGTTTGGCTGACCATCGCCCGGGCAGTTGGATCGGCGGGGGTCTACAAGCCAGATCCGCTACTGCCAGAAGAGGTGGCAGGACCTTCGGGGCTGGACCCGGAGGATCACAAGGGTCCAGCTGAAGCTGTCGCCTCCTCGCAGGAGGGGCGGACACCTGACCCTGACCCCCACATGCTCAGGATCCTGGCAGTGGTCTTCCCGGACTTGGATGGGCAGCTGAAGGGCAGACAGCAGCAAGGAGGTGGTAAATGCATGCCTAATCTGTGTACTATGTCTCACATGCTGATTGCAGTCTTTTGACCTGGTCACACTTCCACATTACGTAGGTCTTGTAGTCCAATACTCATGTCCCTCAATTGTGTGATGCACCCTCCTCATCTGATCCACAGGTGTGGACCCTACAGTCTGTTGCTTGTGTCACTAGGGCACTGTGTCCCTGCAATCAGCTATGCTTCAGCTTCCGGACAGCATCTGCTACCGTGACTTTGTTGTGTGTTTCATGGGTGGGTCATTTTTTTATACAATGCCTGAGATCTGACATGTGATCTGTGTGTGCCCTTGATATGTGTTACAATTGTTGGTCTGACTCGGCACATGTGGCTGGGGTATTTCAAACAAACACATGCAGCAGGGGGCTCCAATTTGTGTGCCTCAGGAGTATGTATATCAAGTGTGTCACACTTGCTTAGCCAGCTGACTACTGTCCAGGGCTAAACACTGTTTCACGTAGACCTGGGCAGTCATGCCTACTCAAGGGCATTTAGGAACACTCTGTAATCCCACTCCTGTGTATCAACTTACAGGTTGTGCTTAGTGACATGCGCCTGCAGGTGTCTGCCTCTGTGTCATTGTGGTGTAGCTACCTTTTCCGTACAACTGTGGTTTTCATGAGTTTTAGGGGCAGCAAGACATCTGAGATGTGACTATGAGAGACAAGACCTGTGTGACATATAGGTGTGTGATCACTTGACAGTGCACAATGGTGTATGCAACTGTGCACTTCAGGCAGCTGTGTTACATGCACTGCAGACTGTGATGTGCTAATGTACAGGGAGTTGTGTTCGCAGAGACTCATATGTCTGTTTTGTATGATGTGGGGTCTTCTGGGTCCGGGATGTGTTGTTTTCAGGGGATGGGCAAGTGCACTTGTCAGCTGCAGAGTTTGCTTTACCCATGAGCTATGATTGTGACACAGTGCATACTTTTGTTGTCTGGATGCCCTGCCCCTGTGACAGGAGACAGTGTTGACTGACTTTCCAGGCATGCCAGTGCCATGGCATTTAACTTGCTATGAGTGATCCTGCATTGTGTTCAAACGTGCTCCATGCACCCCATTGTGGCATTGACTATCAGGACATGAGAACATCATAGTGTGTGTTGCTGGCATGCATCACACACATGTGAAATGAGTCTCTGCCCATCCCTTCATCCGGACCCCTGTACTGAGTCAGTGGCAAGAGAAGTGCTGTGTGTATAGTGACATACTCCTACATGTTCACTTGCATGTCAAAAAAATGTGTAGGTGTTGTATGTCGGCACATTGGGGTATTAGCATCCAACATGCAACAGACATATGGGTGCAAGTCCAGGAGGGATATGAGTGCCATGGTTGATGGTGAGACTGACAATTGGCTCATTCTAAACAGTGTGAGCACTTTGAGCAGTGTTCACCGGATAATGCCAGGGCTTGCCCTTTGATGTGATGTACTCACTGTGGTGTGTGCAGTCAGTGCAGGTGAATGATGTTGTTCTCTTTTTTCCTAATTCTATCCAGATACATCCAAGGCCTCAGGAGGGGAAAGTTTCACGGACCAGGAGGAGCCACAGAGCCTGACTGGGACAGAAGGTGAGGATTTGGAGGGATTCAGTCGCACAGAGGGCGAGTGGAGCCACACCGAGGAGTCCTCAGCAAAATCCACTCCAGCTGAGGACCACAGCAGCTCAGAGGATGAATCCCTTGTGGAGACGGGTGTCAGCAGCCACCAAACCCCAGCTAGTGAGGCTGCACCCGCCACCGCCACCGCCCCCACCACCACCATCACCACCCTCCCATTGGCTCCCATCCCAGAGGTCCGTGGAGGCTCCCGTGTTTGGGAGCATGTCTCCTTTGTGCCAGGCACTGCACCTCCTTCCCCTGTGTCCTCTGCTGCCCTGAGTGAGGAGTATGTGGACTTAGTTCGACAGATCCATGTAGGGCATACATCAATGCTGAGTGTCCTTCATGCACACACCAGTCTGTTAACACAACTTGTGTCATTCATGGAGGGCATTTCATCGGGCATGTCTGCCCTACAGAGGACCAATCAGTCCGTGGCCTCCTCCCTGACGGCAGCAGTGTCCCTCCTACAACAGTCCCGCACCCCTCCTACCCCTGGACCACCCATGATTCCTAGCACCCTACCTGTCCCAAGCACACACACACCTGCACATTCTCACAAACCCACAGACACGGGCAGCACACAAACACCCAAACCAAGGGCTAGACTTGCACACAAGCAAGCGCAGGGGACTGATACCACACTCACAGGGGATGGTTTGCAGATACACACACAGTCATCCACAACCACTCCGCAGTCCTCCGATACCTCTCCCTCCCAGCCCCCTTCCCTTGCCTCACCTGCAACCCCATCTCCACAGAAGCTCTTCCTCTGTGACCTTGGTCTCTTCCCCACCGACCAAGCAGATCCATCTTACAAGGGGAAGAGGAAGTCTCCACACACAGAGGGGAGTGCCCCTCACACCCGGACACCCTCCCCCAGGCGCAGTCAGACTGAGGCCCCCACCCGCATGTCCACCCGGAGCCAGAAGAGCAAGACCCCACCCCGCCCCGCAGCTCCATGACAAAGTCTCTGTCCTCCATCCCCCAGGCCACCACTCCAGAGGTTCCCCCGCCACACCCTGCCCCAGGTTCCCCCACCCACAGATACACCATCCCCAAAATGCTGAGGCCCTCACCCCCTACCACTTGCTCTTCCACCCCCAGTCAGACAGTTTGAGCCACTGATTTGGGGACCATGTCCCCTCCTCTGTCCTGCCGACCTCAGCTGAACCCCATTCCACTGTCATTGAGTTAGGCACTGCAGTGGAGTACACGACCACCCCGTCTGACTTGGGCACTGCAGTGGGGACCCAGTCCACTCCATCTGACCTGCCCACTGCAGTTGTGCCAGCACACACCCCATCTGATTTGTGCCCCACAGTTGTGACTGCACCCACTACTTCAGTCAGCTCCACTGCAGTTGCCAGTGACTCTCCTGCATCCACCACCCCTTCACTGCCTCCTTCTGCTGCGTCCTGATCCTGTACCTGCAGTGCCTGGCCTGCCTCCATGTATGCCCCTCCGTGGGGATGTCCCCTGTCCTTACCAGTGCAGGCAAGCAACGTGTGACAGTTGTCACTCAAGTTAACTTTTTGTCATTTGGATATGGACTGGCCATTGGCCTTTGTTTTGAAAGGACTTTGCTTTTTAAAAGTTGCTGAATAAAGCTTTTTTCTTTCTCCTTGTGAATTTGATTTAGATGTACATTATGTTGATGATGTTTAGCATGCCCTTGCAGTTGTAATGCTGGATTTCAAATGTTGGATACTGAGGTGTTGATGTGAGGTACTCCATGTGGTCCATGAGAGATGTACCCTATTCTGGTTGTTATCCATATCATCCTTTGCAGCTAAATGGGTGTGTCATGATTCACAATTTGTGGGCATCTCTGTAAACATTTCATTTGCATGGTCACATCTGTGTCTTGCACACATGCACATGTGATGTGCTTCCCATTGTCCAATTTTTCTATTTCCCTGACTGTGGGCGCATCTCCACTGGACATGTAAGTGTGGGCATCATTGGCGTAGGAGCAACTGGGTCCTCTGTGCAACTTGCTGGACATATGTATTGAGTATGTGCAGATGACTTAAGGGAGACTCCCGTACCCAGGCTGTTTGACCAGAGCCTTCATTGTGTGGTAACTGATGGTTGACTGACCAAGTGTTCTGCTGACATGACTGAGACCTGCTGGGACTATGTTTGGCACAGGTGAGCTTCCACAGGAGTTGAGTTCCCTCAAGTAAGTGTGTTGTTCCGTGACATTGCCTGGGCCCATGTTGTGTGTTGTGTGGGCATGTGTGTTTGTGTGTGTCCACATCCCTTTTCATACACAGGCAGTGTTCCCTTGATATGTTCCTGTTGTTGATGCTTTCTGAGTGGTACTGTGTTCATCCCACAACTTTGCCATGGGCTAACAGATGTGTGGGTGCATGACACACTACTGTTAATTGGTGTTTCATCATTGGAATTTGTCTGTTCTGAGTGGTGATGATGTGGTCAGACACAGATGGGACACAGTCAGGGGTCCCCTCGGCACTTGTTTGTTCACAATATCATGTAGTTGTCCCTAGGTGGTACCTTTCTGTGATTGAGACGTGTGTATGTGTGTGTGAGTGATCCCACTAGTCCGGTTCAGTGCTGCAATGTTTGCAGGTGTCAGCATGTGTGCCTTGTGCTTCTCCTTGGCTTCTGCATTGTCCTGGGACTGTGGCAGGTATTCGGAAGGTTACGTGAGCTTGGACGTCATGGCCGTGTACCGCATACTGTGCAGTATGTCTGTCATTCACCAGGGTTGTAAACTGTCCTTGTGTGATGAGTCTGTGCACCTTAGTTCCTACCAACATTACTGTGTTTGTCATGGGTGCATGTGCAATGTCACCTGTCCATGTGGGCTTCACAGATGCCCATTGGTGCAGTTCAGGGTGTGTGGTGTTGAGGGTGGACTGATGTTAATGTTTGCATGGATGGGCCCCTAGAGTCTGTTTGTCCATGGATGACGGGCCATGCTGAGTGATTTGTGTTTGTGTAAGTGTGATTTACATTTGTGGCACAGGACACATGTCTGGGTTTCACAGTTTGTACGACATCTACCTTTGTCAGCACAGTGGACATGTCATGCATGCTTCTGTCACCTCAATGTCTGGTCCTTGGGGGTAGTGCTGTTGTGTGTCAGTCTCTTGCTGTGTTAGTTGCTATTCATTCCAGCTAGTGTCACATGTGTCTGTTGTGCTCCCTCTCATCTCACAATGCCTGATTGCCCACTAAGGGGGGCCCATTGATGGTTTACTTTTGTATGGCACTGTGTCCACATCTGTCTCACTGTGGTTCAACCCCCCTCATGTGTTGTGTAGTTGCCTGGGGATACTGAGACACACACACACATATGTTGTGTCAGGTGGGCAGTGTGAGGTTGCCTGTTTGTGTTTGTGCATCTGCACCAGTGCATTGGTATTGCTGTTGTAGGCCATTGTCTGGATATTGTTTTTGTGATTTACCCTGCTGTCCCTGTGAGTCATATCACATCATTCTGCACATTCATCCTGATTGTTAGGTCCCATTGCTGGCATGGAATGGGAGTTTGTGACCTGACACCTACAGTCTACACAGAATGTTTTGATTTGTGTGTCTATTTACGAGATGTGTGTATGCTTTGTGATGGTCACTTCTGCTTTTGTGTCATTGTACACTGTATGCATTGTCAGCCCCCATGGGTGGTGCTTGTCTGCACTAGGCCTGGGCCAAAATTCCGTTGCGCTCGCGGAAATTACGATAATTTGGCATTTTTGCAATCCGTGGAAAGCGCAAAAATGTCAAAATTTCCGCAATCCGCATCTTACCGGTAATTTTTTTCTTGCTCGTGCTGTAAAAAAATACATTCTCACGTGCGCGCGATCACCTTACCTGAATCCCCGCGTTCCCCGACAAGTTTTCCTGACCCGGTCGCGTTCTCCACGAGATGTTGGATTGTTGGTAGCCATTTTGCGCTGTCTCGCGACAGTTCGCGGCCGCATTAACGTCATTTGTCGCGCGATCACGTCATTTGTAGCGCGATCAAGTCTTTCTTCTCGCGATCATGCACCGCGAGAGTATGAGAAGATTGAGATCTCGAACACGTCATTCTCCACCGCGAGCGAGAGCGTAAGGACGCGGGCACTTCTAATCGAACGCGAAAAGGAGAAAGAGACCCCGAGCACGTTATATCCAACGCGACAGGGAGCAAGAGAACGCGATCAAGTAATTTTGGACACACCATCGACATCCGGTGGAAGTAATGTGAAGCTCGAGAACTCGAACATGTAAAATTTTCAATTTGGAGAAGAATATCAGCTCTAGCAGCATGAAACCTTCTGCAAATGATGATTTTGGATGAAAACAACTCCTCAGATTGACATTTGGCTGTCCTTTTTGTGCAAGGAGTCCTTTTTTAAAAAGGTGGGGAGAGGGAGGAAGTGCCACAGAATCTCCAACTTCCTGTTCCTGTCCAGCAGGCTCCTCCCAGTGCTTTGTCAATCTCCTGCTCATTCTGCCTTTGGATTTGGAGCTGGAAAGATCACTCTTTTTGTCTGCTGCATCATTGCAATTGGATTTGAGGATTTTTTAATTGGATATTTTACAAGTAAGTGGTTGTTTTGTCTGTTTGATTGGGGGCATTGCAGTTGTTGTAACTACAATTTATTTTTGGTAACTATCATCATTCCTTTTTTTTAAATGTTGTGGGTAGTAGTAGTCAGTAGTAAGCCCGTGCTAGTCATGGCCTCATGGATGTGTGCATGATGAAGCAACTGTTCCTTTGGTGTTTTTTGAATGTATTTCATTTTCAAGCATCATTTAGAGCCTGGATGGCTTTGGAATTAGTTGGGAAATGTGTTTTTTTGGGGTGGGCTTTCTGATGTTGTTGGGCCTGGCCATGTGGCTGGTGGCCATTTTGAAGCCTAGGCCTGCAAGCTTGCCTGGCCTTGTCTGCCAACAGGCCTGCTTTCATCCAGTAGGATCAGAGCAGGTAGCCACAGCTTTATTAATCAAGTGTTTTCTGTGTGGTCTGTTGAATTTAGACATCATTTAGGGCTTGGATGGCATTGGATTGAGTTGGGGAAGTGTGTTTTTTTGGGGTGGGCTTTCTGATGTTGTTGGGCCTGGCCATGTGGCTGGTGGACATTTTGAAGCCTAGGTCTGCAAGTTTGCCTGGCCTTGTCTGCCAACAGGCCTGCTTTCATCCAGTAGGATCAGAGCAGGTAGCCACAGCTTTATTAGTCAAGTGTTTTGTTTTGTGTGGTCTGTTGAATTTAGACATCATTTAGGGCATGGATGGCATTGGATTGAGTTGGGGAAGTGTGTTTTTTGTGGTGGGCTTTCTGATGTTGTTGGGCCTGGCCATGTGGCTGGTGTCCATTTTGAAGCCTAGGTCTGCAAGTTTGCCTGGCCTTGTCTGTCAACAGGCCTGCTTTCATCCAGTAGGATCAGAGCAGGTAGCCACAGCTTTATTAGTCAAGTGTTTTGTTTTGTGTGGTCTGTTGAATTTAGACATCATTTAGGGCATGGATGGCATTGGGTTGAGTTGGGGAAGTGGGTTTTTTTGGGGTGGGCTTTCTGATGTTGTTGGGCATGGCCATGTGGCTGGTGGCCATTTTGAAGTCTAGGCCTGCAAGTTTGCCTGGCCTTGTCTGCCAACATGCCTGCTTTCATTCAGTAGGATCAGAGCAGGTAGCCACAGCTTTATTAATCAAGTGTTTTCTTTGTGGTCTGTTGAATTTAGACATCATTTAGGGCGTGGATGGCATTGGATTGAGTTGGGGAAGTGTGTTTTTTGGGCTGGGCTTTCTGATGTTGTTGGGCCTGGCCATGTGGCTGGTGGCCATTTTGAAACCTAGGCCTGCAAGTTTGCCTGGCCTTGTCTGCCTACATGCCTGCTTTCATCCAGTAGGATCAGAGCAGGTAGCAGTAGCTTTATTAATCAAGTGTTTTCTGTGTGGTCTGTTGAATTTAGACATCATTTAGGGCATGGATGGCATTGGGTTGAGTTGGGGAAGTGTGTTTTTTGGGGTGGGCTTTCTGATGTTGTTCGGCATGGCCATGTGGCTGGTGGCCATTTTGAAGTCTAGGCCTGCAAGTTTGCCTGGCCTTGTCTGCCAACAGGCCTGCTTTCATTCAGTAGGATCAGAGCAGGTAGCCACAGCTTTATTAATCAAGTGTTTTCTTTGTGGTCTGTTGAATTTAGACATCATTTAGGGCATGGATGGCATTGGATTAAGTTGGGGAAGTGTGTTTTTTTGGGCTGGGCTTTCTGATGTTGTTGGGCCTGGCCATGTGGCTGGTGGCCATTTTGAAACCTAACCCTGCAAGTTTGCCTGGCCTTGTCTGCCTACAGGCCTGCTTTCATCCAGTAGGATCAGAGCAGGTAGCCACAGCTTTATTAATAAAGTGTTTTGTTTTGTGTGGTCTGTTGAATTTAGACATCATTTAGGGCATGGATGGCATTGGATTGTGTTGGAGAAGTGTGTTTTTTGTGGTGGGCTTTCTAATGTTGTTGGGCCTGGCCATGTGGCTGGTGGCCATTTTGAAGCCTAGGCCTGCAAGCTTGCCTGGCCTTGTCTGCCAACAGGCCTGCTTTCATCCAGTAGGATCAGAGCAGGTAGCCACAGCTTTATTAATCAAGTGTTTTCTGTTGAATTTAGACATCATTTAGGGCATGGATGGCATTGGATTGAGTTGGGGAAGTGTTTATTTTTGGGGTGGGCTTTCTGATGTTGTTGGGCCTGGCCATGTGGCTGGTGGCCATTTTGAAGCCTAGGCCTGCAAGTTTGCCTGGCCTTGTCTGTCAACAGGCCTGCTTTCATCCAGTAGGATCAGAGCAGGTAGCCACTGCTTTATTATTCAAGTGTTTTGTTTTTTGTGGTCCCTTGAATTTAGACATCATTTAGGGCATGGATGGCATTGGATTGAGTTGGGGAAGTGTGTTTTTTGTGGTGGGCTTTCTGATGTTGTTGGGCCTGGCCATGTGGCTGGTGGCCATTTTGAAGCCTAGGGCTGCAAGCTTGCCTGGCCTTGTCTGCCAACAGGCCTGCTTTCATCCAGTAGGATCAGAGCAGGTAGCCACAGTTGTATTAATCAAGTGTTTTCTGTTGAATTTAGACATCATTTAGGGCATGGATGGCATTGGATTGAGTTGGGGAAGTGTGTTTTTTGTGGTGGGCGTTCTGATGTTGTTGGGCCTGGCCATGTGGCTGGTGTCCATTTTGAAGCCTAGGCCTGCAAGCTTGCCTGGCCTTGTCTGCCAACAGGCCTATTTTCATCCAGTAGTATCAGAGCAGGTAGCCACAGCTATATTAATCAAGTGTTTTCTGTGTGGTCTGTTGAATTTAGACATCATTTAGGGCATGGATGGCATTGGGTTGAGTTGGGGAAGTGTGTTTTTTTGGGGTGGGCTTTCTGATGTTGTTGGGCATGGCCATGTGGCTGGTGGCCATTTTGAAGTCTAGGCCTGCAAGTTTGCCTGGCCTTGTCTGCCAACGGGCCTGCTTTCATTCAGTAGGATCAGAGCAGGTAGCCACAGCTTTATTAATCAAGTGTTTTCTTTGTGGTCTGTTGAATTTAGACATCATTTAGGGCATGGATGGCATTGGATTGAGTTGGAGACGTGTGTTTTTTTGGGCTGGACTTTCTGATTTTATTGGGCCTGGCCATGTGGCTGGTGGCCATTTTGAAACCTAGGCCTGCAAGTTTGCCTGGCCTTGTCTGCCTACAGGCCTGCTTTCATCCAGAAGGATCAGAGCAGGTAGCCACAGCTTTATTAATCAAGTGTTTTCTGTGTGGTCTGTTGAATTTAGACATCATTTAGGGCATGGATGGCATTGGGTTGAGTTGGGGAAGTGTGTTTTTTGGGGTGGGCTTTCTGATGTTGTTGGGCATGGCCATGTGGCTGGTGGCCATTTTGAAGTCTAGGCCTGCAAGTTTGCCTGGCCTTGTCTGCCAACAGGCCTGCTTTCATTCAGTAGGATCAGAGCAGGTAGCCACAGCTTTATTAATCAAGTGTTTTCTTTGTGGTCTGTTGAATTTAGACATCATTTAGGGCATGGATGGCATTGGATTGAGTTGGGGAAGTGTGTTTTTTTGGGCTGGGCTTTCTGATGTTGTTGGGCCTGGCCATGTGGCTGGTGGCAATTTTGAAACCTAGGCCTGCAAGTTTGCCTGGCCTTGTCTGCCTACAGGCCTGCTTTCATCCAGTAGGATCAGAGCAGGTAGCCACAGCTTTATTAATCAAGTGTTTTCTTTGTGGTTTGTTGAATTTAGACATCATTTAGGGCATGGGTGGCATTGGGTTGAGTTGGGGAAGTGTGTTTTTTGGGGTGGGCTT